>NC_089847.1:76255513-76620513 GCF_035609145.1 Eleutherodactylus coqui
ATTAGCCATCTTAGGAGAAAGGAGAGGTTTTTTTTATTTTTAAATTGAAGACTTTAAATCCATTAGGTTTAAATGAAGTGCTAGAAAAATTTTTTAAAAACTTAATATAAATATTTCGATATATAATATTTCGATAGACATAATTTTATGTGAAATGATTTTATGTGAAATTTATTACTATTTGTGTATGTTTTGTAACAGATATCAATGAATTTTATACATATATTGTTTTAAATCCATATTTTCTATAGAATATAATGATTTGATTGTATTAATCTTTCTATATGTAAGACATATGTGAATTAGCGCATGCATTGAGCCAATTATTAATAGCACCTATTGAATGGGTCGAGGGATATAGAACCAGTGCTGTAATGAGTTGATTGAGGATAGTAAACATTCTGATATAGTACAAGTGAGATTTATGAATGAAAAGGGAAATGGAACGCAAAGTGCGTTTCACTATGGGAAAGCAGTGACGTATGTGGTCACTTGAGCGGGAATCATTTCCTCTGATGGCGGGGGGGGGGGGGGGGGGGGGGTTGGACTAAACACCAGCGCCCACCACGAGCTTTGTAAAATGTAAGTATGTAGATAGAGATGTATTTTAGATATTATACGCTTGAGAAAGGCAAGTGAAGATTGCCGAAACACGTTGCATTAAAATTTAACCCATGTTATACAAAGTGTACGGCTGTCTTCTCTGGACTTGGGAGCGCGAGCATCTTTTTTCTTTGCCAAGTGCATCCCCTGAAGAGAGGATCAGAATAGAGTGCTGATTCTGCAAGCGCACTAATGCTTCATTTACTTTCAATGGGGCTGCAAATTTATCCGAGCAACACCAACACAAGTATTTCCGTCAGCCCCAATGGTTTGAATGGAGCACTGCTCTGTGTCACTGCAGGGGGAAAAAAACAACCACCGAAGTAACAGGCAGAATGAGACACCGCTGTCCTCTACTGGAGATCAACAGGGGTCTCAACAGTGAGACCCCCACAGATAAGCAAGTTATCCCCTATTCTATGGGGATACTTTGCAATCTTGCTACAAGGAGTTGTCCAGTTGTAAGCTATTGATGGCCTGTTAGGATACGCCATCTACAGTAGATTAGTGGTGGGCTGCTGCCCAGGATCCCTGCTGACCAGCTGTTTGTTGGGTCATGGTTATCATGCACTGAGCTGATTTCTGCAGGAAGCAGACAGCTCTGTTCCCACTGCAATGGTCAGCCTAGGTATTACAAGCAAAGTTCCCATTTACTTCAATGTCTGCCATACCAAGCCTGGCCACTGCAATGGGAACAGAGCGGTCTGCTTCCTGCAGAAATCAGCTCAGTGCACAAGCGCATTTGCCCAAAAGAGCTGATGGCAGGCCACCCCTGCTGATCTATTGATGTCCTATCTCATAGATTGTAAACCATTGGCCGCCTAATAGACAACCTTTTTTAATAAAGTCCCCTATATTGTTTTTAAATAAAAAGTGAAGTAAAATGTAGTAAGCTCCTAGAACATGCCATGTAATTGAATATTTACCACACACTACTGAAACAGTTTCAGCTTTCAGCCTTAAGCCTACCTTACTAAAATTAACTAGCCCTAATATAAAAGTACAGCTGTCTACAATGAGATACCAAAAAGACCAAATGCAAACAGGAAGCCATTCTTGCTAGCACCATTTTCATCAGTGATTTGCAGAACTTCATTTTTAGACCCTGAAGACAACAAAATGTGTCTGCTACATTTCAAAATTATAGACAAAAACTTCACTATACACAAGTCTAGGATTCTATGAGGTTCAGCTAAAGAGACGCCTGTCAGAAAGAAGAATTGTTTTAAAACAGAACATTTATAGAAAATTTATATGCATCTTATTATAAAAAGTTTTTGGACTTTTTAAACGATATAAATGCAAACAGAATTTGTGCTCGACACAAATACTAGGAAATTATAGTACCAGTCTAGTGGTGCAATGCACCACACAGATCTGCTAGATGCACAGCCATCCTGATCCCCAGACATTACACACACACACAATCCATTCTGATCCTCACAAGTCACACCGCTCTGCTGCATACATCCTCATTGACAGACATAACACACAGCTCTGCTCCATCCATCCAGATTCCCATGTCACGCACACACAGCTCTGCTCCATCCATTCAGATCCCCACACGACACACACACAGCTCTGCTCCATCCATCCAGATCCCCACACGTCACACACACACACACACACACACACACACACACACACACACACACACACACACACAGCTCTGCTCCATCCATCCTGATCCCCACACGACAGACACACACACACACACACACACACACACAGCTCTGCTCCATCCATTTATCCAGATCCTCACACGTCACACAAATCTCTGCTCCATCCATCCTGATCCCCACACGTCAAACAAAGCTCTGCTCCATCCATCCTTATCCCCACACGTCACACAAAGCTCTGCTCCATCCATCCTGATCCCCACGCGTCACACACAGCTCTGCTCCATCCATCCTGATCCCCACACGTCACACACACAGCTCTGCTCCATCCATCCTGATCCCCACACGTCACACACACAGCTCTGCTCCATCCATCCTGATCCCCACACGTCACACAAAGCTCTGCTCCATCCATCCTGATCCCCACACGTCACACAAAGCTTTGCTCCATCCATCCTGATCCCCACACGTCACACACACAGCTCTGCTCCATCCATCCTGATCCCCACAAGTCTCACACACAGCTCTGTTCCATCCATCCTGATCCCCACACGTCACACAAAGCTTTGCTCCATCCATCCTGATCCCCACACGTCACACACACAGCTCTGCTCCATCCATCCTGATCCCCACAAGTCTCACACACAGCTCTGCTCCATCCATCCTGATCCCCACAAGTCTCACACACAGCTCTGCTCCATCCATCCTGATCCCCACACGTCACACAAAGCTCTGCTCCATCCATCCATCCTGATCCCCACACGTCACACAAAGCTTTGCTCCATCCATCCTGATCCCCACACGTCACACAAAGGTTTGCTCCATCCATCCTGATCCCCACAAGTCTCACACAAAGCTCTGCTCCATCCATCCTGATCCCCACACGTCACACACACAGCTCTGCTCCATCCATCCTGATCCCCACACGTCACACACACAGCTCTGCTCCATCCATCCTGATCCCCACACGTCACACACACAGCTCTGCTCCATCCATCCTGATCCCCACACGTCACACACACAGCTCTGCTCCATCCATCCATCCTGATCCCCACACGTCACACACACAGCTCTGCTCCATCCATCCTGATCCCCACGTCACACACACAGCTCTGCTCCATCCATCCTGATCCCCACAAGTCTCACACACAGCTCTGCTCCATCCATCCTGATCCCCACACGTCACACAAAGCTCTGCTCCATCCATCCATCCTGATCCCCACACGTCACACAAAGCTTTGCTCCATCCATCCTGATCCCCACACGTCACACAAAGGTTTGCTCCATCCATCCTGATCCCCACAAGTCTCACACAAAGCTCTGCTCCATCCATCCTGATCCCCACACGTCACACACACAGCTCTGCTCCATCCATCCTGATCCCCACACGTCACACACACAGCTCTGCTCCATCCATCCTGATCCCCACACGTCACACACACAGCTCTGCTCCATCCATCCTGATCCCCACACGTCACACACACAGCTCTGCTCCATCCATCCATCCTGATCCCCACACGTCACACACACAGCTCTGCTCCATCCATCCTGATCCCCACGTCACACACACAGCTCTGCTCCATCCATCCTGATCCCCACACCACACACACAGCTCTGCTCCATCCATCCTGATCCCCACACGTCACACACACAGCTCTGCTCCATCCATCCTGATACCCACACGTCACACACACAGCTCTGCTCCATCCATCCTGATCCCCACACACAGCTCTGCTCCATCCATCCTGATCCCCACACGTCACACACACAGCTCTGCTCCATCCATCCATCCAGATCCCCACACGTCACACACACAGCTCTGCTCCATCCATCCTGATCCCCACACGTCACACACACAGCTCTGCTCCATCCATCCTGATCCCCACACGTCACACACACAGCTCTGCTCCATCCATCCTGATCCCCACACGTCACACACACAGCTCTGCTCCATCCATCCCGATACCCACACGTCACACACACAGCTCTGCTCCATCCATCCCGATCCCCACACGTCACACACACAGCTCTGCTCCATCCATCCCGATCCCCACACGTCACACACACAGCTCTGCTCCATCCATCCCGATCCCCACACGTCACACACACAGCTCTGCTCCATCCATCCTGATCCCCACACGTCACACACACAGCTCTGCTCCATCCATCCTGATCCCCACACGTCACACACACAGCTCTGCTCCATCCATCCTGATCCCCACACGTCTCACACACAGCTCTGCTCCATCCATCCTGATCCCCACACAGCTCTGCTCCATCCATCCTGATCCCCACACGTCACACACACAGCTCTGCTCCATCCATCCTGATCCCCACACGTCACACACACAGCTCTGCTCCATCCATCTTGATCCCCACACGTCTCAGACACAGCTCTGCTCCATCCATCCTGATCCCCACACGTCACACACACAGCTCTGCTCCATCCATCCTGATCCCCACACGTCACACACACAGCTCTGCTCCATCCATCCATCCTGATCCACACACGTCACACAAAGCTCTGCTCCATCCATCCTGATCCCCACACGTCACACACACAGCTCTGCTCCATCCATCCTGATCCCCACACGTCACACACACAGCTCTGCTCCATCCATCCTGATCCCCACACGTCACACACACAGCTCTACTCCATCCATCCTGATCCCCACACGTCACACACACAGCTCTGCTCCATCCATCCTGATCCCCACACGTCACACAAAGCTCTGCTCCATCCATCCTGATCCCCACACGACACACAAAGCTTTGCTCCATCCATCCTGATCCCCACACGTCACACAAAGCTTTGCTCCATCCATCCTGATCCCCACACGTCACACAAAGCTCTGCTCCATCCATCCTGATCCCCCAAGTCTCACACAAAGCTCTGCTCCATCCATCCTGATCCCCACACGTCACACACACAGCTCTGCTCCATCCATCCTGATCCCCACACGTCACACACACAGCTCTGCTCCATCCATCCTGATCCCCACACGTCACACACACAGCTCTGCTCCATCCATCCTGATCCCCACACGTCACACACACAGCTCTGCTCCATCCATCCTGATCCCCACACATCACACACACAGCTCTGCTCCATCCATCCATCCTGATCCCCACACGTCACACAAACAGCTCTGCTCTATCCATCCTGATCGCCACACGTCACACAAACAGCTCTGCTCCATCCATCCTGATCCCCACACGTCTGACACAGCTCTGCTCCATCCATCCATTCTGATCCCCACACGTCTCTCACACCCACACAGCTCAGCTCCATCCGCCATTCTAATCCCCCCCATGTCTCACACACAGCTCTGCTCCATCCATCCTGATCCTAACACGTCTCACACACAGCTCTGCTCCATCCATCCTGATCCTAACACGTCTCACACACAGCTCTGCTCCATCCATCCTGATCCCCACATGTCACACACAGCTTTGCTACATCCATCCTGATCCCAAGTAAAACACACAGCTTTGCTACATCCATCCTGATCCCAAGTAAAACACACAGCTTTGCTCCATCCATCCTGATCCCCAGACGAGTCACACACACACAGCTCTGCTCCATCCAGATCCCTACACGAGTCACACACACACACACAGCTTGCTACATCCATCCTGATCCCCACACGTCTCTCACACCCACACAGCTCTGCTCCATCCGCCATTCTAATCGCCCATGTCACACACACAGCTCTGCTCCATCCATCCTGATCCCCACACGTCACACACACAGCTCTGCTCCATCCATCCATCCTGATCCCCACACGTCACACACACAGCTCTGCTCCATCCATCCATCCTGATCCCCACACGTCACACACACAGCTCTGCTCCATCCATCCATTCTGATCCCCACACGTCACACACACAGCTCTGCTCTATCCATCCTGATCCCCACACGTCACACACACAGCTCTGCTCCATCCATCCTGATCCCCACACGTCACACACACAGCTCTGCTCCATCCATCCTGATCCCCACACGTCACACACACAGCTCTGCTCCATCCATCCATCCTGATCCCCACACGTCACACACACAGCTCTGCTCCATCCATCCATCCAGATCCCCACACGACACAAACAGAGCTTTGCTCCATCCATCCTGATCCCTACACGACACAAACACAGCTTTGCTCCATCCATCCATCCTGATCCCCACACGTCACACACACAGCTCTGCTCCATCCATCCATCCTGATCCCCACACGTCACACACACAGCTCTGCTCCATCCATCCCGATCCCCACACGTCACACACACAGCTCTGCTCCATCCATCCCGATCCCCACACGTCACACACACAGCTCTGCTCCATCCATCCTGATCCCCACACAGCTCTGCTCCATCCATCCTGATCCCCACACGTCACACACACAGCTCTGCTCCATCCATCCATCTTGATCCCCACACGTCTCAGACACAGCTCTGCTCCATCCATCCATTCTGATCCCCACACGTCACACACACAGCTCTGCTCCATCCATCCTGATCCCCACACGTCACACACACAGCTCTGCTCCATCCATCCTGATCCCCACACGTCACACACACAGCTCTGCTCCATCCATCCTGATCCCCACACGTCACACACACAGCTCTGCTCCATCCATCCATCCTGATCCCCACACGTCACACACACAGCTCTGCTCCATCCATCCATCCTGATCCCCACACGTCACACACACAGCTCTGCTCCATCCATCCATCCAGATCCCCACACGACACAGAGCTTTGCTCCATCCATCCTGATCCCTACACGACACAAACACAGCTTTGCTCCATCCATCCTGATCCCCACACGACACACACACAGCTTTGCTCCATCCATCCTGATCCCCACACGAGACACACACACACACACAGCTTTGCTCCACCCATCCTGATCCCCACACGACACACACACACACACACACACACACACAGCTTTGCTCCACCCATCCTGATCCCCACACGACACACACACACACAGCTTTGCTCCACCCATCCTGATCCCCACACGACACACACACACACAGCTTTGCTCCACCCATCCTGATCCCCACACGACACACACACACACACAGCTTTGCTCCATCCGTCCTGATCCCCACAGCTTTGCTCCATCCGTCCTGATCCCCACACGACACACACAGCTCTGCTCCATCCATCCAGATCCCCACACGTCACACACACACACACACACACACACACACACACACACAGCTTTGCTCCACCCATCCTGATCCCCACACGACACACACACACACACACAGCTTTGCTCCATCCGTCCTGATCCCCACAGCTTTGCTCCATCCGTCCTGATCCCCACACGACACACACACACACAGCTTTGCTCCATCCGTCCTGATCCCCACACGACACACACACACAGCTTTGCTCCATCCATCCTGATCCCCACACGACACACACACACAGCTTTGCTCCATCCATCCTGATCCCCACACGACACACACACACAGCTTTGCTCCATCCATCCTGATCCCCACACGACACACACACACAGCTTTGCTCCATCCATCCTGATCCCCACACGACACACACACACAGCTTTGCTCCATCCATCCTGATCCCCACACGACACACACACACAGCTTTGCTCCATCCATCCTGATCCCCACACGACACACACACACAGCTTTGCTCCATCCATCCTGATCCCCACACGACACACACACACAGCTTTGCTCCATCCATCCTGATCCCCACACGACACACACACACAGCTTTGCTCCATCCATCCTGATCCCCACACGACACACACACACAGCTTTGCTCCATCCATCCTGATCCCCACACGACACACACACACACAGCTTTGCTCCATCCATCCTGATCCCCACACGACACACACACACAGCTTTGCTCCATCCATCCTGATCCCCACACGACACACACACACACAGCTTTGCTCCATCCATCCTGATCCCCACACGACACACACACACACAGCTTTGCTCCATCCATCCTGATCCCCACACGACACACACACACAGCTTTGCTCCATCCATCCTGATCCCCACACGACACACACACACACAGCTTTGCTCCATCCATCCTGATCCCCACACGACACACACACACACAGCTTTGCTCCATCCATCCTGATCCCCACACGACACACACACACACACACACACACACACACACACACAGCTTTGCCCCATCCATCCTGATCCCAATTTAACAGAGGCAGTGAAGTCCAACTAGTTTGGAAAGAACTGACTATGTGGACCCTTGACCGAAAAATATAATAAAATATAGCTTTTATTAAAGAAATAACTAAAAGGAAGAACATACACACATAAATCTAGATCCAGGAAAACCCATGGAACCGATAAAAATATATTGATACCACTGTCCATAAACAGTAATAGACCGGTCAGTCTGAGTATCGTTATGACTCAGCCATTTAGTGTATTCGGTCTCTTTGCAGAATCTGACAGGATTATCAGAATCTATTGTATACACGTCAACCTAATCAGGAGATGAAAAAGTGACATAAGTCCGACAGTTGGATGTTACAGAACGTGACCCAAACTCCAGAGATCAGGTTCGGTGATGTATACGTCGTTCACATCGAGAAAATAAAGCTATGCCGGACCACTAAAAATTGTAAGCGTAACCCAACGCGTTTCTCCCACAACGTGGGTTCATCAGGGGTTTCAATACGCAAAAAATGGTACTTTACTGGTTTAATGACTCCCAGTCAGAAATCGGATAGTGGTACAAAAATAAAAAATTGATGAAGCCTCAAAATGTCCAGCACTGTCAAATAAATGACACACTGGATGTAGAGGGATCAATCAGAGTAGAACTGTCATTTCCACTGGTGACGATTATATTACTAGATAGATTATTGTCGCCATATAAGATAAATGAACTGACAGGACTACGGAAACCCTACTACTACAATGGTAGAAATAAGAGTAGGGTACAGGTAAGAAAAATTTCTACCCTTTAAATGAGAGAAAATTATAATTTCTCAGGGATAATAGTCCCGAGTACAGAAAGATAGAATAATTTTAGCCGTTAAGTCAAAGGGTATCCCGAGGGCAAAAGTTTTGCAATCGGGTCCCTGGATAATCAGATGGCATATTCACAGCAGCCCAGACTAGCCGCCTTTTGGATAGCCATCTGATAAATTTTAGCTCTAGACCTACAAGGAAAATTCCTAAGACCTATAATAGTCCCTCAATAGAGTGGAAAGAGGATTCAAAGACCTATATTAGTCCCTCAATAAGGTGGTCACTAAGTCAGAGCCTTAATAAGCAAAAACTGAAATCAAACAAATAAACAAAACGGCGGCATGTCAGCCCTGGTGGTGGACTGACAGCATACTGAACTCACAGCTCCCTGTGAACGACGTATACATCACCGAACCTGATCTCTGGAGTTTGGGTCACGTTCTGTAACATCCAACTGTCGGACTTATGTCACTTTTTCATCTCCTGATTAGGTTGACGTGTATACAATAGATTCTGATAATCCTGTCAGATTCTGCAAAGAGACCGAATACACTAAATGGCTGAGTCATAACGATACTCAGACTGACCGGTCTATTACTGTTTATGGACAGTGGTATCAATATATTTTTATCGGTTCCATGGGTTTTCCTGGATCTAGATTTATGTGTGTATGTTCTTCCTTTTAGTTATTTCTTTAATAAAAGCTATATTTTATTATATTTTTCGGTCAAGGGTCCACATAGTCAGTTCTTTCCAAACTAGTTGGACTTCACTGCCTCTGTTAAATTGCCTTTTCTCGCTATGGCAGGCTTTTTATCTCATAAACTTAATGTTGAGAGTTGGGTATCTGAGGCTAACGCCGTATTCTCCCAAGAGGGATATCACCCAAGCACATCTAGTACTGACATGCATGGTTGCTTCAAATTACTCACAAGACAATATCGGGATTGCATTAGGGGGTGGTGGGAAGTTCAAGGTCTTAAAAGATATCTCGAGAACAAAATCGTTCCGAGGGGTCTACGTAACCCGATTTTACCTCCTTTGAGACTGAGAAATAGTGACTTTTTGGCTCAATGGGAGAAAGAATCGACGGAATCCTCATTGAGACTGATACAGCTTCTTATCAATGAGGAACAACAGATTCTTACTAAGAACCAACAAAGTCTGGATGAATCCCTGGAGGCTGTGAGGAAGTTCTCCACCGATCCAGAGTTCTCTATTAAAGAGAAAGCTCTCCAGACTAATGTTGAAAAATATACCTCCCAAATAAAAGAGCGTAAGCATGGACAGTTTAACCGTGATCTCATAGATTTTAGGGAAAATCGGGCTTACAACATTGATAGACCATACTCAGATACCGATATGAGTTCTTCCGACCTTGAAACTTCAGATAACGACAACCCAACGCGAGGCAGGTATAATACATATTCAAGGAGAGGCAGAAACAAGACGCAACAAAGAGGTCGAGGCAAAACTAGACATCCCAATACCAATGTGGACCAGAGTTTTTTAGGTCCTCCTATGCCGCGTTATCCTCTGCGAGACAGAAGAGTCGTTTGACTCACGCCTATCCTCAGACTATAACAGCTGAAAAACCTGCACCCGATAAGTTACAAGTGATTAATCTCTCAGACAGGGAAATTTCTGACTGGGAGTCATTAAACCAGTAAAGTACCATTTTTTGCGTATTGAAACCCCTGATGAACCCACGTTGTGGGAGAAACGCGTTGGGTTACGTTTACAATTTTTAGTGGTCCGGCATAGCTTATTTTCTCGATGTGAACGACGTATACATCACCGAACCTGATCTCTGGAGTTTGGGTCACGTTTTGTAACATCCAACTGTCGGACTTATGTCACTTTTTCATCTCCTGATTAGGTTGACGTGTATACAATAGATTCTGATAATCCTGTCAGATTCTGCAAAGAGACCGAATACACTAAATGGCTGAGTCATAACGATACTCAGACTGACCGGTCTATTACTGTTTATGGACAGTGGTATCAATATATTTTTATCGGTTCCATGGGTTTTCCTGGATCTAGATTTATGTGTGTATGTTCTTCCTTTTAGTTATTTCTTTAATAAAAGCTATATTTTATTATATTTTTCGGTCAAGGATCCATCCTGATCCCCACACGACACACACACAGCTTTGCTCCATCCATCCATCCTGATCCCCACACGACACACACACAGCTTTGCTCCATCCATCCTGATCCCCACACGACACACACACAGCTTTGCTCCATCCATCCTGATCCCCACTAGTACCACACACAGCTTTGCTCCATCCATCCTGATCCCAAGTAAAACACACAGCTTTGTTATCCATCCTAATCCCCACACGTAACACACACAGCTTTGCTCCATCCATCCTGATCCCCCACCAGTAACACACACGGCTTTGCTCCATCGATCCTGTTCCCCACCAGTAACACACACAGCTTTGCTACATCGATCCTGATTCCCACATGGCAAAACACAGTTGCTCTGCTACATCCATCCTGATCACCACACACCACTCTACTCCATCCATCCTGACCTCCAAACATCACACGCAGCTCTGCTAAATCCAACCCGATCCAGGGACATCTCTCACACACACCACAGCTCCACTCCATTCATCCTGAGCCCCATACATCTCTTACTCTTATATATACATACATACACACACACACACACACACACACACACACACACACACACACAGAGCTCTGCTACATCCTGATCCCTTCAGCTCATCCAGCAGGGATTACAACCAGCACAACAGACTCCTGCATATACTCATCAGCCTCTAGTCACATTTTGCCCGATTCCATCCACACAGGTGACTGATCACATGACTGTTATGTCATCATAGGTTCTGGTAGCTGCCTGGTCCTTTAGGTGGCTCTTTCGGTTAGTGCTTGTCCAGTATACAGTAATTTCTACCAAACTCCAGAACGGCTCCTCACAGCAGCGATGGTCATGTGGGCGTGACATCACTGCAGGTCTTTCAGCCTGCAGGATATCTTTGGTGGCAGTAGTTTGGTGTCTGTCAGGACCCGCTGAGTTGTGTCTGAGATAACGGCTTAGTTGTAGTCTCATTTTGTTATTTTTGTCATCCCCTTCCAAGAGCCCTAACTTTGTTCTTCTGTCAGCCTATGTCACGAGATGGACCTGTGATGAGGTCACAGTCCTGTAATCAGGGGCGGAGCATGTGAAGCACTCATTCACAGGCAAGTTGTCATTAGCACTTTATGTTTTTTCATTTTGCTTGACAAAGCAATAAAATTTAAGTCATTACTGCAGGCTAATCAAGAGAATACCAACAAATATACTTTTAATTGTATGCAAAGCATCGTGAGCTACTTAGAACAGAACAACTGCATTTCACTAGAACTTTATTATGAGAATAAAATTCATAGACGTCCCAATCAAAATGATCCTTCTCAAGGTACCTTTACATGGGGTAATTATTGCCCAAATAATCGCTCGAAACAGCAATTTACGGTAAGAGTTGTCCCATGTACACAGCCAGGAACAAGGCACTGAGCGAGCAACTCCTTGCTGTACACTGGAGTCGTTTAATCTTTGAACGATTGCCTGTTTGCAGTCAATGGAGGCAGGCGGCCAGAAGAGATCTTTTGAGTGCTCCACTTACAGTCACTTAACTATTGCTCTGGTGTGAAAGGTTTAACGGAAGTGAGGACTACCATTGCAAGTTACTCAAAGAGGAAGGTATTGGATGTTGTTCCCATAATCGGTTCTCCTCTGTGTAATCCCTTCCCACCACAGAAGGGTTTCCCACCACCATCCTGGTTGTTCCCTTTAATGTACATAGATTCTGAGCCTGCATCATGCATAGGATGTAAATATAAGCCCGTGCCTCCACAGCGGAAGGCGGCTGTAACCGACAGCCAACCTACAGCTTCAACAGCGGGGTTCGGTAAGAACATCGATCCCCTGTTAACCTCTTAAACGCCATGATCAATGTTGATTGTGGCACCTTAATGGGGTCATGGAGGGAGCTTGCTCCATCTATGTAGTCACTGGCCCTTTGCCACGTAATCAGAGATGGCCAATGAGCTGCCATAGCAACTGGGAGCCAGAAAATAGAGTCCAAGTCTGCCATAGCCTGTGATCACAATGAAAAGCAATAATGCATTGCAGTACAGTAGTACTGAAATGTATTAGTGCAATTATAGCATCGTCCCTTACAGTGAAACCAAAAAAATTTGTAAAACCATGTCCAAAAATGGTAAGAAAAAAAAACCCCCAAGACACTTTGTACACCGTTAAAATTTTTTTTAGATGTATGCTCTCGTCATACATCCGTAACAATTCGTACAATAAATTGAATACACCTTTTCTCCTGCAATGAACAACAAAATTTATATATAGATCTATATATCTAGGAATAGACAGACATGTATAGATATACAAACTATAATTTTAGTATTGTCAGAATTGTACCAACCTGCAGAAAAAAAAAATTATCACGTCACTAAAGGCCCATTTAGACAACGATTATCGCTCAAAAAAAGATGTAGTTTGATCGATCAAGATGAGCGATAGCCTTGCGCTGCGAGTGGAGGATGCAGAAGACAAGTGGGGTATCCGCTCTTGGCTTCTGCATCCAGCTGCTCTCCGCTCCGAGTGCCCAGCTGTTATACAGACGATCGCTCAGAGCGGAGGATGCAGAAGACAAGCGGGATGTCCCCACTTGTCTTCTGCATCCAGATGTTTTCTACACAGAGCTCCCGGCTGTTATACAGCCGAGCGCTTCGTGCGGGATATAGAGAACAGAGCTGGACCGCTCTGATTTTATTGCTTATATATAAATGTCCTGAAGTGACCATGCATGACGATTGTAACAAGCTCCGCCTCCTTTCGGGACTGCCGGGCTTACTCTGCATCAAGGGCAAGCAATGTCAGATGCTCAGCTGGTCATGCGCTGTCCTATCTAGCATTCTGAGGATTCTTCTTATGTTTCTTATGGCAGCTCTACCTTTTATTTCACAAAACCCATTTGGTTTGTATTAACTAGTTTGGGCGTTAGAGTTGCAAGGTGCTCAGAAACGATTTTTGGGGAAAAAACATTGTCAGGTCATGTCAATTTAAAAAATAAAAAATAAAAGACATTAGCCTATATGATAATAGTATCAAGGGGTCCTTACCATGTATATATAGCACAGATATATGCGCTGTTCAACAGTGAGGAGATATCAGTTTGAAAAATGGCGAGTGTTGGCGATATGTCTTCTTTAAGGGTCTTGCAGAATCCTCCCATATATCCAGCGGGACCTGGACCCTTTCTGTTCAATATTTTAACAAATCTGACTTACCATATTTGAATGGAATTTTTCGCACTTTTTTCCCTCCAAAGTGGATGGAAAGAGTCAGTGAGTCCTACAGAGCAAATGTACTGAAATCGGACTGAGTTGGCAGCTGAAAAGGATTGCAAATCCTTCTCACAGTTGCCAGCCGTTTGCATACAAAGCAGCTGTCCAGCATGGATTGCTAGAGGTGGGGGAGCAGCAGGGAGCTCAGTAATCAGCTGTTGTACGGGTCGGGCCGTGGCTTCTGCTATCCAGTCAACAGTGTGATATAGATCACAAGTCAGCTCCATAGCAGTGCCCATACAAATGGCTGATTAGTGAGAGGGAACTGCTGCTGCTCCCCCCCTGCCTCAATCAATCAGCGAAAGGTATAGACTTTGGACTTTCTAATGTTAAAACCGCATAGCACAAAAATCACATTGACATTCATGTAAAAGAAAAAAAAAGCGCAGTGTAGTATGAAAAAAATGTGTAAGAAAAACGCAACTGTGGAAGAGCCCTTACAGAACGGAGGGGTCTGATAGAACTCCAAACCCCCTCCCCCAATGCGGGAGCCAAAAGGTAGAAGGACCAGGGTACTGGTGTCAATTTTTTATTCTTTGTTGATGGATTAGCATATTGCATGCACAGCAAGGACCTGAGTGCAGGAGTTATTTATTCCATTTAATTTCTTGAAAAGTAAGTGGTCTTTCTTAAGAGGTTAATCAGTTTTTTAAATAATAAGATAATTTTGATGTTCCTGATTTACATTGTTGTTTATAGGGGAAAAGCGGTCAGTGAGCTCAAAAGATTTCTACATAATAGTCCAGATGCAGAATTAAAATGGCCCCTGATACCATTTATATGCCTGCAGTAGTTTCACCTTATGACCATTGGAGGGCAGTGTGTCCTAGGGTACTGTTGGAACATTAAACATGTTTAGCTTATGCAAAATCCCAATTACCAAGTTTTATGCTGTGAAGTAGCGCAGGCTTTAATTACTCAGGTGGCGTTTATGGAGGGAGATTTTTATGTGCCACCACTAGGGAGCTATCTGGCTTACCGTCTCCTGCTTGCTGGGAGATGAACTGTCCTGTGACTTTACTTTTGGGGGGGGAGAAGGGTAGAGAAGCTTGCAGAGCTTGGCACCCATCAGTCTAATAGTGGTCTCTCCGCTGGCATCTAGGACAGTTTATGACTGTCTTCTAGCACAGCAGCCTTGTTGTCTTCGCTCTCCTCCTCTCACCCTGGTTCACTGGAAGGCATGGGTGATGGAGCACCGATGGGAGCAGGGCAGAGATCCAAGTGAATGAGATGTGGTGGGTCACCCACAGCACCTCGTTATAGGAGAGCTGCTTTTTCCACGTCCGAGGACGTTGAGAGCCAGTTGTATTTTGCCAGTGAGTGTTGGGTCTTTGCTGATTCACTTGTTGGAACAGAGGAGAGGGAGCTCTCCTCCTTGTGGCCTGCATCCCACGTGCCCAAATCCAGAGACCATACTTTTACACTCCATTTTAAAATGCAAATATTAGACTTATAAAAGCAGTCAGCACAAAGGGTTAAAATTCCTGAACACTGCAGCAGAATAATCTCAGTTTCAGGTTAGCTCTTAAATTAATCTCATAACAATTGAAATGGCAGAAAGATTGCATTTACACAGCAATGTGATCGTTCAAACGGCAGTTTCAGTGACAGTTTTGAGCGTTCACTTTGCATAAGTGTGTAAATGAAGGCTCACGCTGTATGCAGAAGACAAGCAGGCCCGCTATCTTCTGTATACAGCTGTTGTCTTCTCGCAGCGCTCAGCTGGTATACAGCTGAGCGCTCCGAGCAGGGTATGCAGAAGACAAGCTGGACCGCTTGTCTTTTACTGCAGTTTTCTTCTCAGAGCGCTCAGCTGGTATACAGCTGAGCGCTTCGAGCGGGGTATGCAGAAGACAAGCTGGACCGCTTGTCTTTTGTATACTGCAGTTTTCTTCTCAGAGCGCTCAGCTGGTATACAGCTGAGCGCTTCGAGCAGGGTATACAGAAGACAGCTGGAGCGCTGTCTTCTTCATACCCTGGCTGTGTTCTCCGAGAGGTATACCAGCTGAAACAATATTATCAGTGGTATCCCACTGGGAATTTAGCACGCAGCACTGATGAGGTTCATCGTTCTCTTTCAGCATGCTAAAAGAGAACAATGAATGACTCTCTAATGTAAACTGCACGATATCCGTGCAGCTAGACCCAATGATTCCCGCTCAAAAGACAGCTTTGAGCAATTTTTGAGCGTGAAACGTTGAGTCAAAATGGGCCTTAAAGGGGTTGTCTCGCAAAAGCAAGTGGGGTTATACACTTCTGTATGGCCATATTAATGCACTTTGTAATATACATCGTGCATTAAATATGAGCCATACAGAAGTTATTCACTTACCTGCTCCGTTGCTGGCTTCCCCGTCTCCATGGCTCCGTCTAATTTCGCTGTCTGCTTGCTTTTTTAGACGCACTTGCGCAGAAGGGTCTTCTTCTGGTTCGTCCGGGCACGAGTGGCGTTTTGGCTCTGCCCCCTTCTAAGCGTCATCACGTAGCTCCGCCCCCGTCACGTGTGCCGATTCCAGCCAATCAGGAGGCTGGAATTGGCAATGGAACGCAGAGCCCATGGTGCACCATGGGAGAAGACCCGCGGTGCACCATGGGAGAAAACCGCAGTGCATCCTTGGGAAAAGAACCGGCGGCCATCTTTGGGAAACGTTTTATAAGTTGATGAAACACAAGAACTGCGAGTAGAAATCTGCTTTAAAAGCCATTTACACTGGTGCATAGTAATGTATGCTTAAGAAGGGGGACTGGGCAAAAAAAAAAAAAAAATCACTGTTGCCTCGAGACAACCCCTTTAAGGCCTCAAGTCCATGGCATAAATTATTTTTTTTAATCTGCACGGTTCTTCCGCGTGTGCGATCCGTGCCCATAGGGAATCATTGAGCACCCATAGGCAAATAAATTCCTGCGGATGTCATTTTCCCTTGGCGTGCGGATCTTAAGCGCGGGAAAACATGCTCCATTTTTATGTGGTTTTCCCGCACGGATGGCTCCTGCAGCTTCCATTGAAGCCAATGGAATCCGCTGGCAACCCGAGCGCATTCGCCGTGAAGAAGAAAGATCCGGTCACAACGGAGGAGAGCCCCGCAGCGTCTGGACAGAGGAGTATACAGATAGTCCCCTACTTGCGAACATTCGACTTACGAATTTCGCAAGATATGAACTATCTGTTCTACACAGTATGATGTAATGCTATGGCATTACATCATACTGTGCAGGGACCGGGCAGGCTTCTATCAAGCCTGATAGAAGCCTGTCCGGTCAGATCACGGCTGCTAGGCAGCCGGGGGCCTTCTGAAAGGCCCTAGCCTAGGGCTGTCTATGCAGAGCGCCTATCAAGCCGTGCGCTTGATGGGCACTCTGCATAGGCAGCCCTGGGGCCTTTCAGGAGGTCCCCGGCTGCCTAGCAACCACACAGCGTCCCGCGATCTCATCGTAGGACGCTGTACAGGCCCCCTGAACGTCGGGTGCAGGCTGTTTCTTACAGTGGGCACCCGGCGGCAGCAGTTCCGACGAGCCGCGCCACTCGTCAGAACTGTTAACACTTTAAATACCGTTGTCAGAGCGGTATTTGAAGTGTTAACAGTTCCGACGAGCGGTGCGGCTCGTCGGAACTGCTGCCGCCGGGTGCCCGCTGTAGGAACAGCCGGCACCCGACGTTGTATGGAGCGGGATCCACCCGCGATCCCGCTCCATACAAGCATTTGTTCGACTTGCGAACAAAATGGACGCGAACAAGCTCCTGGAACGGAACCTGTTCGCAAGTCGGGGACCATCTGTATAGAATTTACAAGATTGTCTAAGGGTGCATTCCCACGAACGTATATCGGGCCGATATAAGTCGTCCTCATGTGCGGGGGGGGGGGTGGGGGTGGGGGTATGGGGATGGAAGAGCCAGGAGCAGGAACTGAGCTCCCGCCCCCTCTCTGCCTCCTCTCCGCCCCTCTGCACTATTTGCAATGGGGAGAGGCAGAACAGGGGCAGGGCTAGTTCGCAGAATTTAGCCCGCCCCCGCCCGCCCCCTTTCATTGCAAATACTGCAGAGGGGCAGAGAGGAGGCAGAGAGGGGGCAGGAGCTCAGTTTTTCCGATTTGTTGATGGGACATATGTGAAAATAAATAAAAATCGCAGCATGCTCAATTTTACCGCAGAGGACGTGCAGATGTGCTCCATTCATTTCTATGGGAGCTTACGATCTGCAGTGCATCCGCAAATACATTTGTGGATGCACTGCGAATTTGAAGGTTAAATTCAGACTTTGAGGTGGAAAAAAGTCTGGACGGTGGGATTACGTTTTTTCCACGCACGGATGATCTGCGTGTGAAAAAAAACCCGATCTCCCTCAAGCAAAAAAAACCCAAAACAATTTATTAAAGACCTGCAGCGCATATCCGCATTAAAAATCCGCGCGTGTTGTGGACATGAGGCTTTACTCTCAACTGATTCGGTTGTACTAAGATATGCACAACTACATAGAAGGCACTTCAAGACGGGAGACAGAAGAGCTGATGAATCCAGGCTGGGGGCCGCAAGTTGTTCCTCGCTCACCTGGAGGTCCTTTCTTGGGGCTCAAAACCAGGCACAGTAATCCATGAAATAGCCACCTGCCACAGGTGCTGCTCACCCCAACGAACGAACAGATAACCAGGCACAGTAATCCATGAAATAGCCACCTGCCACAGGTGCTGCTCACCCCAACGAACGAACATATAACTAGGCACAGTAATCCATGAAATAGCCACCTGCCACAGGTGCTGCTCACCCCAACGAACGAACAGATAACCAGGCACAGTAATCCATGAAATAGCCACCTGCCACAGGTGCTGCTCACCCCAACGAACGAACAGATAACCAGGCACAGTAATCCATGAAATAGCCACCTGCCACAGGTGCTGCTCACCCCAACGAACGAACAGATAACAATGGCTTCAAAATAAAAATCTCTTTAATAAAGTTCCAGGATCAAGCTACGTGTTTCAGTCCTGAAGAAAACCCCATTTCAGGGCTGAAACGCACACAGATGGGTCACTCTTTAGCTTGACTGTTAAAAGTAACATGATATAAGTGGTTCATTTACACTTTAATTTACTTTACAGTGGAGTTTTTCTTGTGCTAAAAAGAATAGCTTTAATAGGTTTAGATGAGGTAAAATCTGTCTCATTAGTAGCTTGAACCTGTCTCGCTTTAACCCCTTCATGTCCCAGGATATACATTTCCATCATGGGGCGTGGTTTGTATGGAGCCGGACCAGGAGCCAATCCTGCTCCATACATGGTGGGTGTCCGCTGTCTGACAGCCGACACCTGTCCACAACAGCCCTGACCAATGTGACTGCGGCTGTTAACACTTTAAATGCCCCGATCAGTACTTGCTCGATTCCCCATAAAGATATTTGGCAGCAGTAAATACACCTGGCTCTGCGGATCTCACTGTTATGGGGGAGTCAGGAGAGACGGCTGCTTGAGCGTGCAGGCTGCTTTACATTGCATCAATGCACAACGCTACCAAAAAAAAAAAATCAATTTGAAAAGTAAATTGCCCCCTACAGTATATACGGAGCCAAAACAGCCTCTATAAAAAGGGTATATGGCTGAAGTTCCAATTTCACAAGTAGGAAGAAACCCTTTAAGGAATTAACCCTTTCCTGCCTCATGCCATATACTCACTCATATGTATGTTATGGGAGGGAAGAACTTCCATGAAATGAGGCACACTGTTTTCTGCCTTCTTCTAGCAATCAATGGGGGGGTCTTAGAAGCAGGACCCCTCACTGTTAAAAACTTTAAACTAATTTTCGACATGTCCAAACGTGCAACATAGGCCACAGATAGTAGATCAGCAGGGGGTCTGCTGCCCCCACCAACCAGCTGATTTCTACATGCAGTAGACTGCTCTGCTGTCACTGAAGTAGCTCAGCTTGATGTTACAGGCAAAGTTCACATTGAAGTGAATGGGAACTCTGGGGGAAATTTACCAAGCCTGGCATTTCCTGCGCCGGGCTTAGTACGATTTCCACCAGCACATGGTGTGCTGAATACATAAAGAGGCAATAATGTACACCTGATCCCAACCAGGCATACATATTTCTGCAATATGTGCCAGTTTCTAGCGCAAATTACTTATAAATCTGTCGGTGAAGGTGAAGTCGCAAAACCTTTGCGCAAGCAGTGCCCAAGCTAAATTTTTGTATATCAGTATTCTGGTGTATGGTCTTTTGTAAATGTCCCCCTGTGTTTAGTGACGCAGCCTATTTTGTATCTAAAGAGGTGATAATTTTGTGAGGATTTTTTATTTTTCTGTTGCCATGCCATGTGAGGTCAGGTTTTTAAAAAGACTTGAAAACTTTTTTCTTCTTTTAGATTAGTAAATTTGGGCTAATATAATAGGATCCTCATTTTATTTCGGACGTTTTAAAATAGAATATGTATGGTTTTGGATTACAGGACACGCATGGCAACGGCTTTGGGTCATTTTCTTTTTTATGTATATATTTATATTTTATTCTGTAATTGTGTTTTATGTTCTTTTTTTACCATTTTCCCCCATGACGTCATGTAAGACCTCTGGGGGTCATTCACATGTTTTTTTGCTTTTTATTACACACTTTCCCACTGTAGCTGGAGCATCCATAGGAGCCCCAGTTACAGGGGAAAACATCCTTATGTGGTAACAATAGTCACTGGCAGAGCTGATCAGGATCTGCCAAGACCCTGCAGCTCTGCTGTAGCAGGGCATCCCAGCAGTCACGTGACCGCAGGCTTGCGTAGTGGAATTTATGCTTCAACTTCTTAGAACATAGCACTCAATGAGCGCTGTGTGCTAGGGAAAGGAGAAGGCAGAAGGGGTTAAAAACCATTTCTCCCTTTTCCTTCGGGTTCTCCGCTGTGACTAACAGCCCGACTTGCTTCTGATTGATTGCAGAAGCTTTAAATCATGCGCTGTATTTATTTATTTTTTTACACAATCAGCTGGGATTAAAACCCAGGACCAAGCACCGTAAATTTACAGTGCTGGGTCCTTAATGGGTTAAACAAGTCTTTAAAATAATGATTGGGAATTGAAAACCAAACCAGAATCCATACACAGACAGCTGTTTCAGGGTTTTTGCCCCTTATCAGTGTGCAGTAGAATTTGGAGAACATTCACACAGATGTAATTAAGCTCCATGTGAATAAGCCCTAAACAAGAATACCACTGCGGTTTTTAGACAGAGAAAACAATTTTAGGCCGCTCTCAGAAGGGAGGTTTCTGCCTCCCACACAGCAGGCCTTGGATTTGAGACTGAAGCTGAAGAAAGAAAAAAGAAAAAAAAAAAAAAAGTCATCTGCCCAGCCTGGTCCAGACAGTGGAGGTGTAGTGCCTAACTCAGTTGCCACTTCTAGTTTCTCCATGGCGGACAGTCTGGCTGACATCACTTCTTTTATCGTAACCATTAGCTCGAAACAGAAGTACAAGACCCTGGACAGAAGGTAGCCGAAATAAAAAAAAATAAAAAATATTCACAGAAAACTAAACTAAAATTTTGAAGATAATTTTACAGTCTAAAAATATAAGCTACACATGAGAAGTTGGAATTGTCAAGTCAGTTTGGAATCAACCATCACTCAACTTCAAAAGGTACAATTACAGACTAACACAGTTACAGAATTTTTGTAGTGTATTCTGAACCCGACGCGTTTGGGCATTGAGTCGATTTCTGCCAGAAACACACAGCTCTGTTCTTGACTTCATATTATAGGCCAGAGTCACATGAAAATGAATGGCCTGCAATACTTAGCTAGGCCACTGCAGTGGCAATGGAGCAGTCTGCTTCCTGCAGAAATCAAGTACACAAAAGAATCGGCCCGGAAAACAGCTGATTAGTGGGGGGTCCTAGGCCATGGACCGGCCAGTCTACTCTTCATGATCTACTCTGAGGATAGGCCCTCAGGTCTTTTCTGCTGATGTAAAATCCACTGTGGAAAACTTCCACGAAGTCTGAACATACATGCGTTCATGAACAGGGAGAGCTAGTATGATCTAGAGACTACTGGCTGTACCGGGGGAGGAGTGCGATTATCCTTCCTTCAATGCTCTCCTTAACTCCTTCACATCACAGGGCATACAGTTACATTCTGGGCATACGGAGTTTGTATGGAGCAAGATAGAGAGTTGATCCAGCTCCATACACAGCGGCTGCCGGCTGTCTCTGAAAGCTGGCACCTAGACATTCACACTGATCGTGGCAGTTAACCCTTTAAATGCCACCGTTTGGTCTGATAGTGGCATTTAAATGTCCCAGTGTTGGGGGTCCTGAACGGCCTCCTCACAATGAGCTCACTAGATGCCTCAGGACTGCCATGACAGATTGCTTATGGCTACAGCATGATAGTCTGCCTGTCAGAATGTGGCATAATGCAAACTCTGAGTAATCAATCAATAACAAGTTATATTCCTTTATGGGCAATAAAAGTAAAAAAAAAAAAATTACACACACACACACACACACACACACACACACACACACACACACACACACAATACCAGCGAATAAGACGACTTTTGAACCCCGAAAAATCTGCTCTGCAGTCGGGGGTCGTCTTATACGCCGGTAATACAAAAAAAAACATTACTCACCTCCCCCGGCGTTCTGCGGCACTGCTGCAGGCTGTCGCTCCCTCCTGGTCCACGGCAGAGCATTGCTTTCTGGACGCAGGGCTTGTAATTCCCGCCTCCAGAAAGCTAATACTGTGATTGGCTAACACACGCTGTCAGCCAATCACAGCCATTCAATGACATCATTGAATGGCTGTGATTGGCTGAAGGCGCACGTGTGTTAGCCAGTCACAGCCATTCAATGATGTCATTGAATGGCTGTGATTGGCTGACGGCGTGTGTTAGCCAATCACAGTATTAGCTTTCTCGAGGCGGGGATTTCAAGCCCTGCGTCCAGAAAGCAATGCTCTGCCGGGAACCAGGAGGGAGCGACAGCCTGCAGCAGCGCCGCAGAACGCCGGGGGAGGTGAGTAATGATTTTTTTTTTTTTGCTCCACTGTATTTCAGGCGTATAAGGTGACAGTTGGGGGGGTCGTCTTATACGCTGATATATATATATGGTATCGCTGCATCTGTAAAAGACCACTCTCAGTAATTCATATGTTTATCCCGCGCAATAACAGTCAACCCCCCCATCCTCTGCCAGATTTGTGTTTTCGGTCACCCAGTTTCCCAGAAAAAAAAATAATTAAATGCAATCAAAAAGTCACATGAACCACAACATGGTACCAATAGAAACTATCCAACAGCTCCAAAAAAATAAGCCTTCAACCATTTCAACGAAACAAAAACACCCACAAAAACTTACAACTGTCAGAGGCTGACCAACCTTTTTCTCAAAGTAATACATATAGGAATATGGTATTGCCGTAATCGTACTGATCCATAGAACAACATTAGGTCATTTTCACAACAGTATGTGACGTAAAAAAACAAGATCTCCTCTCCCCACAGAGATGGCAGAATTGTGTTTATTTCAATTTAACTCCACTTAAAGTGTTTAAAGAGTTTTACTGTGCATTACATGTTTCAATAAATATTACCATTGAAAAAGAAACTCATCCCACAAAAAACAAGCCCCCAGACGGCCATGTTGATGGAATAATAAAAAGGCTAGAATTTTTTTGAATAAGGAGCGAAAAAACAAACATTGATTTAAAAAGACAAAAACAGGCCGCATTAAGGTGTCAAAGAGGTTTTCCAGGATTACACTACATATCCTGAGGATAGGTCGCTATGGCACGTGGTAAATACTCCAGTCTTCTCAGGCCTCTGATGTCACGTTCATTTTTCACATGGCCCGCTGTGCCGCCGCTCCCTAACTGTCCGGATACGCAGGGCACTCCAACGCCGCCCAGGCGCTGTTAGTGAGTGCCAGGACCTGACAGGGGGCAGTGGTCGCCTTGTCAAAAACATTAACTTGTTGCCACCCACTCTTCCGGTGGCGTCAAGATACACTAATACCGTGGTGTAGACTGAAGTGACAACGGTGGGAATCCCTGCAACTATTAATGGCCTATTTTAAGTATAGGTAATGAATACTTTTCTCTTGGAAGAGTAACTGCACTAAACAATTTGTTTTTACTGGAACCCATAATGGCACCCCTGGACAGTACCTCCCACCGCTTGAGAAGATAGAAGTGGGACACACCTCTCCCTACCAGTTTTTTTTTTGTTGCAAGGACAAATATAACTTACTATCTTTTCTATACCCCCCCCCCCCCCCCCACTAAACATTTTTGTAACTTATTATACACATACATTTTTTAAATAAAAGATATTAAGGGGGGGAGGGAGCAGGGTGCAGTCATTAATTTGAGAAGAAAAAAAAAAGTTACCAGTAAGTGTAGTCACACTTTTATCATATCGCCCATGATGGCTCCCCTGGGGAGTTACAAAAGGAAATATATCTAGGGATAATGGCCAGCAGGACATTTGGCCAAAGGAAAGGTCAGAAACAGGAATGACACTTTTACACTGGACGATTCCCCTTTAAACTCATGAGCGAATGGTATCACTGCTAGTTTGTGCTTCTGCAGAACGTTTACACAGGCAAATCATCGCTGAGAATTGTTAATTTCTCTCTCAGTGCTTCACATTCCTGTGTAAGACTCCATTTACACTGACATGATCGCTCAAAAGTCGCTCAAACGATAGTTTGAGTGAGTTTTGAGCGATCATCTTTGCATAGTCTGTAGTAGCTAAGCAGCTACTTAAAGGGGTTGTCCCGCGGCAGCAAGTGGGTCTATACACTTCTGTATGGCCATATTAATGCACTTTGTAATGTACATTGTGCATTAATTATGAGCCATACAGAAGTTATCAAAAGTTTTATACTTACCTGCTCCGTTGCTGGCGTCCTCGTCTCCATGGTGCCGACTAATTTTCGGCCTCCGATGGCCAAATTAGCCGCGCTTGCGCAGTCCGGGTCTTCTGCTGTCTTCAATGGGGCCGCTCGTGCAGAATGCCGGCTCCGTGTAGCTCCGCCCCTTCACGTGCCGATTCCAGCCAATCAGGAGGCTGGAATCGGCAATGGACCGCACAGAAGAGCTGCGGTCCACGGAGGGAGCAGACCCCGGCGGCCATCTTCAGCAGGTGAGTATGAAGACGCCGGACCGCCGGGATTCAGGTAAGCACTCTCCGATTTGTTTTTTTAACCCCTGCATCGGGGTTGTCTCGCGCCGAACGAGGGGGGGGGGGGGGGGGGGGGTTTAAAAAATTTTTAAAAAACCCGTTTCGGCGCGGGACAACCCCTTTAAGAGCTATGCAGGCGGAGCGGGACACCGCCGCTATCACTCGGCGAACACCACAGCTGTCCTGCATAAGCAAACAGCTGCATTATTCTCCATGCTTACAGCTCATGTCCCTCTGTGAACTACCAGTGGGGCACAGTGTAAGGAGAAGTTATGGGTTTACTAAGGAGAAGACAATCCCAGATTTTGTGTAGAAGTCTGGTAAGAAGCGCTGTCAGAAATGCATAATTTGGGATCCAGGCTCTTCAGAAGTTCGTCATTCACAAAAAGGAAATCATTTGTTTGTAGTTTTGGGACCTCCAGAATTGCTTGACCTTCTACTGTTGTCTAAATGCCAACCTTTATCTGACAGATTATACCCCAAATATTTAACCGTTTACCGACTGTATTGGAATTTCTTCCTGTTTACTTTATGGCCTTACTCAAAAAAACCCTCAAGGTTACGATTGTGTCCCCCCCACAGTTCTTCTCAACATACAGTAGTAGCTGACTACGTCTAGGAAGCTGGAACTGGGCTAAATTTGCTAACATAGCCTAGGAGAAAATTGTTGGAGAGGTATGCTGGTGAAGTTTTACTTAATTTTGTCAAAATATCTCATCAACAAATTTACTGGACATATTCAAGACAATATAAACTGACATTTCACAGGCTTATTTGTCTCTGGGTCTGTTACAACTGGTTCAGAGAGGGATTCCATGTGGGTCTGGTCATTAACCCCTTTTACCATGATATGACTATTACTACATTTTACATTGGGTACATATTGGGAAGTATTAATGCCCTGGTGGCTCCTGAGTCCACCAGGAAAGTAATCATCTGTCCATTCAACTGGAGATCTATCTCAGGCAGTAGAAATTGCCAAAAGATCCTCCAAGTGTTGTACACCCACCCCTCCTAGTCATTTTCCCCCCCAAAGTGCCCGAGAACATTGTTTCTTAGGACATTCTCAGGCAAAATCACCAGATTTCCCATAATTCAAACACACATTTAAATCCCTGAGCTGCATCCCACCTATGCTTCTTCCACTGCCTCTAATTCCACGTCCTCTCGCTGTCCAATAACCTCTCTAACTTTCCTGAACTATCGTATCACATTCTTCTCCCTGTATAAAAACTCACTTTCTCGCCCTTTTCTTTTCAAAACTTTTCTACATGTTTTGCATATTCCAAAACATCCTGCAATGATCCCATCCTAAGGGTAACCATGTATATCATTATATAACCTATTTCCTTCTTTACTCCCCTTACAAACGCATTCTTTAATGGCTGATTATATGCAGCATTAGATCATCTCTCTCCCTGATTAACCTATGGAAGGGGTCTACCATCTCCTACCCTCCCATTCTAATTTCCTTCTACAGAACTCCAATCTGGCCCTAGAATTCTTCTAGCCCCTCTATTTTTTTCATTCAATTTGTAACTCCTCATTAACCCTCTGAATTGTTCATCAAACTGTCATGGGGTCTATTTTTTTATATGGGCGTGACAGTTTGGGGCTTTTTTTAACCAGGCTTCAGCAGCTGATAATCCATATTTCTGCCCATCTTTAGCTGATTTTGTCCGTATTTTATATTTTTTTTTACAACTAGGGACTTCTGATTTAGGCCGCCTGCACACGGACGGAAATCCCGCGGCGGTATTTCCCGCGGGATTTCCGCCACTGAAAGTTTGCATAGGAGTGCATTACAATACGCACTCCTATGCAGACGGCCGCGGTTTGGCCGCGCGAAATCTCGCGCGGCAAACAAACCGCGGCATGTCCTATTTTTGTGCGGGGCACGCACTCACCCGGCCGCCGGCTCCGGTCTACGCATGCGCCGGCTGCGCCGCAGCCGGCACATGAAAGAGCCGGGGCCGCCAGGCGCGGGTGAGTACACGCTCGTCCCTGCAGGCTCTCGGGTCGGGTCCCGCGGCGAGAATTCTCGCTGCCGGATCCGACCCGCTCGTCTGCAGGCGGCCTTATTTTCAAATCCACATTTTTCCCACTTGTCACAATATTTGACAGTCAGGATTTAACTTCTTAACTCAGTCAAGGACTTCCTGTTGTTAACAGACATGCACAAGAGAATGCCTTACAGTTTGTATTTCCCATTGTTAGTAATTATGTTCTTGATGTTGATTTAAAAGATAAAACATAAAACAAGCCTTTGGCCACTAAAATTTTATAGTGAAAACGCAAAGGCTCCTGACCAGAATCAGTGCTTCGCTATATACACGAAAACTCCTTCTTGCCTTTCCGAGCAGGGCCTGAACATTGAACACAATCAAGGGTCTTGTCCGAAGACAACCCGCACACCGATGTTAGTCCTTAATGTGTACAAGAGGTCAGTGCCCATGTATCGGATCTACTCATTTCAATCACTCACACATTCGCTTCATGCAGTATAAGACAATACAAATATTACATTATGTTAGTAGGCGGCCGCCCTCTTAATATATTCTTAGTTACTCTATAACACAATATCAGAGAAAAAGAAGTAGTAGGAAGATAGGAAGTAAAGTTCCTGGACACCCATGTCCCATGACGTCATTTAACCTCTTCTTTAACATGCTGCACGGAGTAATTCTTTCCTGTAGCCTTATCACAATGGCTATGGTCTCACATAGACTACTGCTATTACCCCTTGACAATCAATTCATCTATACTTGCTTCTCATTTACAATACACATTGTAAATTCTACTCACACTAAAGTATACAGAAGAAGAGAGAAGAAAAGTTTAACCATTGTTCTACTTACTACACGTTATCTGGGAGGCTTCTAAATTCTCAGGCTAGTTTGGAAAAACATCACCGTTTCAGACAGGATGCCCAACTGGCCTCTAATGACGTCTAATCAAGACGGAGGTCTTTTAATGATCGGAGAGTACTTCAGACCCACCTTTTCACAGCCAGATGGTCCTTTCCCCCTGCAGTGAGTTTTTCTGACTCGAAGGACCAAAAATGTAAGGAGAATTTATGTGTTTATCAAGGAGAAGACAATCCCAGATTTTGTGTAGAAGTCTGGACCCAGGAGAAATACAAATCACACCAGCCTTGTTGCGGTATCAAATGATTTCTACTGTATTCAAAAGGTGTATGTGGTTTATATACCATAAACTAGCTGATATACCCGGCTTCGCCCGAGTAAATTTGGTACTGGTGTTTATCTGGTGTTCACACGGAAAATCTTATGAAGTCGTGGTTACTTTAGAGATACCGGAAAAACATATGTTCACCATTTTGCATAGTTCTCTGCGTTACCCAGGAAACACCACGTGGAGGTGACCATGCGATTTTTCCTTCATATAAAATGACATCAGGAAGTGAGAGAATTAGATTACGTACATAAAATTTGGACACTAATTCTTTTGCGCTTAGAATTGAATAATCGAGTTGGGACCTATTAACTTTTCATATTTATGACACAATCAATGCTTGTGCCAAATTTCATGTTTCTATGACATTGGGAAGTGAGAGATTTGGATTATGTACGTAAAATTTGGACGCTAATTCTTTTGCGCATAGAATTGAATAATGGAGTTGGGACCCATTCACTTTTCCTATTTATGAAATAATCAATGCTCGTGCCAAATTTCCTGTTTCTACGACACCGGAAAGTGAAAAAATTACATTCCGCACATAAAATTTTGACGCCAATTCTTTAGCGCTAGAATTGAATAATGGAATTGGGACCTATTAACTTTTCCTATTTATGACAATCAATGCTCGTGCCAAATTTCCCGTTTCTATGACACCGGAAAGTGAGAAAAACGGGAATTTTTTCTTACCGATAATTCCCTTTCTGGAAGACATCATGACAGCATACGCTGGAGGTTGCTCACCTGCTGACCTGAAGGGACAGGAAGAGGCAGAGTATAAAAAGAACCTCCCCTCCACCAACACCAGTGCGTTCCAAATGACCACAGTGACCAGCTATTTAACCAGAAGGTGTGTTTTTATTGACATCACACACCTCAGAAAACAAAGTCAAAACATACACATTACCTCATGTGTTGGACAAACTAGGGTAACCATGTTGGTAAGGGGGGGGGGGGGGGGGGGGGGGGAAGCCCGTATGCTGTCATTATGTCTTCCAGAAAGGGAATTATCGGTAAGAAAAAATTCCCATTTTCCCCATGACATCATGACAGCATACGCTGGAGGAATACCAAATAAGTGGCATGGGCTTTTTAGGGAGGGATTACGGCTTGGAGCACCTTCCTACCGAAGGATGCGTCCTGACTATATTTAACCCCTTCCCGCTCCAGGACGTATCGTTACGTCCCAGGAGCCTGGTACTTCCCGCAAAAGGACGTACCGGTACGTCCTGGAGATAGCACGGGATCACATAAGATCCCGCGCTATCCCGCAGCGGGAGCCGGCTGTCAGTCACAGCCGGCGTCCCGCTCCAACAGCGGGGGGACATCGGAGATACGCCCGCCGCTGTTAACCCCTTCCCTGCTGCGATTTAAGTAGATCGCGGCAGGGAAAGAGTTCACAGAGGGATCGTGATCCCGGTGTGTCTCCAGCCGGAACTCGCGATGTTATCGCGAGAGCCCGGCCTGTCACCATGGCAACAGGACGCCAGACACTGGCGTCCTGTATTGCCTGTGCCTATAATCGCTGTACAAGCGATAAGGCATGGCAGAGCAGTAGCTCTGCCATGCCTTATGACAGCGATCATAGGCACAGTGATGTAAGTCCCTCAGAGGGACTTAAATAGTATAAAAAAAAAAGAAAAGAAAAGTGTAAAAAAAAGAAAAATGTAAAAAAAAAAATGTAAAAAAACCTCTTTTTTATGCTTTTTCTAATATTAGCATAAAAAAAGGGAAAAAAAACCTAAAGCCCCACATATTGGATATTGACGCGTCCGTAACGACGTGTACAAAAAGTTGAACACGCTTTTTATTTTGTACGACAAAAAGCGTTTAAAAAAACGCTAAAAAACAGAGGCAAAATGCTAATTTTTAGCATTTTGCCTCACAAAAAATGCAATAAAAGTGATCAAAAAAGCCGTACATTTCCCAAAATGGTACCAATAAAAACTACAGCTCGTCTCGCAAAAAATAAGCCCTTAAAGAGCTCCGTACATAGAAAAATGAAAAAGTTACATGACTTTGAATGCAGCTATAGAGAAAAAAAAAAAGATTTCCAAAAAAAGGGGGTTTTATTGCAAAAAAGTGTAAAAACCTAAAAAAAAATATAACAATTTTGGTATCGTTGTTACCATACCGACCCTCAGAAAAAATTTAGTGCGTCATTTATGCTGCATGATTAACGCTGTAAAAAAAAATAAAAAATCTATGGCAGAATTGATGCGTTTTCTCTCCCTGTTATCATTAAAATAAAAAAAATAAAAAATTTTACGATATTGTCTATATACCCAAAAGTGGCACCGATAAAAACTACAGATCGCCACGCAAAAAACAAGCCCTTATACGGCTGCGTCCATGGAAAAATAAAAAAGTTATGGCTTTTGAAAAATGGAGATGGAAAAATACCAAAAAAAAAATCGCTTGGTCCTCAACGCCAAAATAGGCCGTGTCATTAAGGGGTTAAAGTCCAGCCTATAATGTTTAATGAAAGTATGGCCTGAAGTCCATGTGGCTGCGTTACAGATTTGCTCAATCGACGCGTGCGCTCTCTCTGCCCAAGAGGATGCCACCGCTCTCGTTGAGTGGGCCTTCAATCCTTCTGGAGGGGGGATGCCCTTGGCCTTGTAAGCCTCCTGGATGGCTCTCCTGAGCCACCTGGCGATCGCATCTTTAGAAGCGGCCTTTCCTTTGGCCTGCCCCTGAAATTGAACGAAAAGTTTGTCAGACTTCCTGAAACTTTCCGTTGCCTCAAGGTACGCTAGTACCGCTCTTTTGACGTCTATATTATGGAGCTTTTGTTCTTTTCCATTTTTGAAATTTTGGCAAAAGGCTGGAATAACTATTGGTTGGCCCTTGTGGAAATCTGACAATACTTTAGGCTGGAAGGACGGGTCTAAAGAAAAAACTATTTTGTCTGGGTGGATAGTCATATATGGGGCCCTTCGTGAGAGGGCCTGGATTTCCCCCACGCGTCTGGCCGACGTAACTGCCACAAGCAGGGCTACCTTGTACGTCAGCCAGGCGATGGATAGATCCGTAATCGGTTCGAATGGGGGGGGGGGGGGTCGCAGAAGGCCTGAAGGACTATGGTCAGATTCCAGGGTGGTGCCGTGGGCCGTGTGAATGGATGTAATCTGCTCGCCCCTCTAAGAAATCTCCTAATCCACCTGTGCTCCGCCAGCGCGAGATCGAAGAATGCCCCCAAGGCCGCAATTTGGACTTTGAGGGTATTCGGACTCAAACCTTTATCCAGGCCCGCCTGGAGAAAATCTAAGATTTTACGGACGTCTGGCTGGTCCAGCTGCTAGATGTCCTGGCCTAACCACTCCGAAAATTTTTTCCAGACTTTGGAGTAGATTTTCTGTGTCGAGGGTTTAAGGCTCTCGCTAATGGTGGAAATAACATTAGGGGAAAGACCTTTCCCTAGGAACTTTACCCGCTCAAGCTCCAGGCCGTAAGCCTGAACTTGTGAACTTCCGGGTAAAGAAGAGGGCCCTGCGACAGTAGGTTCGGTCTTGTTGGAAGGTGGAAGGGCTCTCCCACTGACAGGGATCTCAGGAGGGGGAACCACGGTCTTTTGGGCCAATATGGTGCTACAAAAATTACTGTTAGGGTTGACTGCAGTAATTTCCTTAGCAGGAGCGGGATTAGTGGTAGAGGGGGAAAGGCATACGCTAGGTCCCAATCCCAGGGGTGAGAGAGAGCGTCCGTGCCCAAGGCCTGTTTCTCTGCGCCTCTGGAAAAGAAAAGCCGGCATTTGGTGTTTGCGCTTGACGCAAAGAGGTCTACTTCTGGTACCCCCCACTTCTCCACAAGAAGGCTGAACACCTCTGGATGGAGTTCCCACTCTCCTGGGTCCACTTTCCTTCTGCTTAAAAAGTCCGCGGCTGAGTTCTCGGCTCCTTTTATATGAAAGGCCGATAGGGACTTTGTTGTGCCTTCCGCCCATTGAAGGATCCGCCCCGCCAGTCGTTGTAGTGGAGGATTCCTGGTGGTACCCTGGTGGCGAATGAGTGATACTGTTGTCATATTGTCTGAGAAGCTCCTCACATGCTTCGCCACTAACCGTGTTTGCAGGCTATGCAGGGATTTCCATACCGCTTTAAGCTCCCTAAAGTTCGATGAGCTAGCTTTCTCGTGAACGTCCCAGGCCCCCTGTACATAACCGCCTTCAAAGTGGGCCCCCCACCCTTTGGCGCTGGCATCGGTCGTGATTATTACTGCCGGGTCCAAATTGATGCCTGAGACAGGTTGTCCGACGACACCCACCAACGGAGTGAAGCTCTGGCTTCCGCAGAAATAGGGATTGTCTGATCAAGCGAAGCCTGCAACTTGTCCCAATTCTGGAGAATTAGTGACTGGAGTCCGCGACTATGGAACTGGGCCCAGGGGACCACGCCGATGCACGAAGTCATTAGTCCCAGGATCCGCATTGCGTCTCTTATCGTTACCCTATGTTTTTTATAGAGGTTGGAACATTCCTCTATGATAAGATGTTTTCTTAGGGGAGGAAGGGACGAATTTTGTAGACTGGAATCCAGGATGACACCCAGGAATTTCTTCCTGGTTTCTGGCTCCATGTTGGATTTTGACTCGTTAATAATCCAGCCAAGCTCCTTAAATAATTGCAATGTGGACTCCAAGTGTGATCTCAGAGTAGACGGGGAATCTGCCACCAATAGGAAGTCGTCCAAGTAGGGGATGATCATGACACCCTGATTTCGTAAGAAGGCCACCATTTCTATCACGACCTTGGAAAAAATTCGCGGAGCCGAGGAAATTCCAAATGGGAGGCAGACGAACTGAAAGTGGCAGATTTCCCCCTCCACCCTCAGCGCAAACCTCAGGAACTTTTGTGAGTTGGCGTAAATAGGGATGTGAAAATAGGCATCCTTAAGGTCTATTGTAGCCATTACGTTATCTCTGGCAATTAGAGGAGTTGCAGTTCTAATGGTTTCCATTTTGAATTTCCTATATTCAATGAATCTATTCAGTTGTTTGAGATTGATAATGGTGCGGTGGGAGCCATCTGGTTTGGGAACCAGAAAGAGGGGGGAATAGAAACCTTTTCCCTGTTCCTTCTTGGGGACCGAGATAACCGCGCCGAGACCCTGCAGGCTCCGTACGCCCTCCAACAGAGCCTGTTCTAGGCCTGGAGACTGGGTTGGGGTTATCATAAATCTGTCCGGGGGGCGGGATAGTAGCTCGATCCTGTACCCCTCCGCCACTAGGTGCAGTACCCACTCGTTAGTTGTAATACTACGCCAGCTATTGGAACAGCGAGCCAGTCTACCCCCTACCGGGCCCGAAAGTATGGGCTGAGGGACAAAAGTTAAAGTCTTACCCCTTCCGCCCTTTGGATAAGACCATCTTCCGGTCTTCCCCTTCCCGGCGTACGTGGACGAGGGATGAGGAGTGAAGGGTCTCTTGGGTGGTCTGGTGGCAGGCAGTCCGTGACTCTTGTCAGCTGCTTTCTCCAGCAGACGATCCAGGTCTGGTCCAAATATGCGCCCGCCCCGGAACGGTAGGGTACATAGCCTATTTTTGGAAGCTGAGTCCCCCGACCACTCTTTTACCCACACTGCCCTTCTGGCGGTGTTCGATAGTGCTGCCATGCGGGCTCCGAAGCGGACTGTTTCCATTGAAGCATCCGCCAGAAACCCTGTTGCCATCCGTAGCAGAGGGATGCCACTTGCGAACTCCTCCCTAGGGGCTTTTTGGTCGACTAGGGCTGCGAATTGGTCCAACCAGATTGCCATGGAACGAGCCACGGAAGTGGCCGCGATGTTGGATTTCATGATCAGACCGGAGGTAGACCAGGCTTTACGCATGGTTGTGTCCACCTTATGGTCCAACGGGTCCTTTAAGTGGGACGTATCCTCAAAGGGTAATCCGGACTTTCTGGATACCATGGCAATTGCCGCATCGACTTTTGGTATCTTGTCCAAAAAGGACACCTCATCTCCCGGAAATAAAAGGCGTTCTTTGAATTCCCTAGGGATTAGCGGAGCCTGATCCACGCTCTCCCACTCATTTAGAATCAGCTGCTTGAGCGTGGCGTTTACGGGGAATGAAGATTTCCGTTGCGGGAGTAATCCCGCGAACATATCCTCCTGGACTGTGCGGGGTTGCTGCACGTCTTCCTCCACCTGCATGGTTCTGCGTACAGCTTTTAGCAGTTGATCCATGTCTGAGGTAGAGAAAAGATATTTTTTGTCCTCCTGCGTCACTTCCCCGTCAAAATCCATATTTTCCGCTATGTCGGAGTCGGACTCAGACACCGCCGGAACCGACCTGCGTGTAACCCCGGAAGGCCCAGGTTGGAGGTCCGAGAGGGAGGACTGCACTTCTTCCCGGACGACTGACCGAATTTCGGCCATAAGGGAAGTTTTTTCCTCCTGCATAACTTTTGCGGAACAGGTAGCACATAACGTTTTTGTGCAGGAGTCGTCGAGTTTGGTTAGACATACTGGACATTTTTTACTCCTTCGTCTAGCCTCCCTCGGTTTTTGAGTATCCCTGTCCTGTAAGACAAGGGAAACTCTGTTAGTCGGGAAGTGTATGTAATGCAGGTGTAGGTTGGTCCACCGGAACACTTACAGTTAGGAGGGTCTCTGGGTCCTCTCTGGCCGACATCTTACGTCTTGCAGGAATGCTTCCTGTACTTAGGATCGTTCCTTAACGTGGGGAAACACCACCAGCTGATGCAGGGGCAGCAGATTTGTAAATTCGGCGCCGGCCGTGCCAGGCCACGCCCTCTTCTCAGGCCACGCCCCCTTTGCGGAGCGTCTGATGTCACCGCGCTGTATTCTGCCGAGACCCCTGGAGCGCTCCTGTCGGCCCTGGACCCGGAGATGGCGGCCGCCGCCTGAAATGACGGCCGCAGTGGTGCCGGCAGCCCGTACTTGGACCCCGGCCCACGCAGTCCCCGGAAAGCGCCCAGATGGGGTCCTTCCCACTGGGGTTGCCGGGGCTGCCCGAAGAAAAACGCCGCCGCTTCGCCGGTAAGTCCTCCTCCGGCATGGGACAGCGTCGCTGGAGCTCTGCCGTTGCTGTCCTGAAGGGACAGGAAAAACACTGGTGTTGGTGGAGGGGAGGTTCTTTTTATACTCTCTGCCTCTTCCTGTCCCTTCAGGTCAGCAGGTGAGCAACCTCCAGCGTATGCTGTCATGATGTCATGGGGAAATTACATTCCGCACGCAAAATTTGGACGCTAATTCTTTTGCGCATAGAATTGAATAATCGAGTTGGGACCCATTAGCTTTTCCTACTTATGACATAACCAATGCTCGTGCCAAATTTCCCGTTTCTATGACACCGGAAAGTGAGAAAATTACATTCCACACGTAAAATTTTGACGCCAATTCTTTTGCGCATAGAATTGAATAATCGAGTTGGGACCCATTAGCTTTTCCTTTTTATGACAATCAATGCTCCTGCCAAATTTCACGTTTCTATGACATTGGGAAGTGAGAGATTTAGATTATGTACGTAAAATTTTGACGCCAATTCTTTTGCGCATAGAATTGAACAATCGAGTTGGGACCTATTAACTTTTCCTGTTTATGACATAATCAATGCTCGTGCCAAATTTCTCGTTTCTATGACATTGGGAAGTGAGTGATTTAGATTATGTACGTTAAATTTCGACGCCAATTCTTTTGCGCTAGAATTGAATAATCGAGTTGGGACCCAATTTCTTTTCCTATTTTGGAGATAATCTATGTTTGCGCCAAATTTCATGTTTCTACGACATCGGGAAGTTGGAGAACTTTTGGCGAGTCAGTGAGTGAGTGAGTCAGTGAGGGCTTTCAGCTTTATATATAAAGATGACCTCACAGAAAAAATATATACCTCCAAGATTAATAATACATTATAGGGTACAACTAAAATGTTTAACATAAGTTACACCTTTTAAGGTGTTACTATAACATACAATGAAACCGTTCTGCATTCAGTGAAAAGGAATGCAAGGGGGTGTCTGGGAGACTTATCTTCTGTCTACCACACACTGGTATAGAAAAGGTTTCGTTTAACCCCTTAACTACTTATACTAGCATTCTATATCTTTCTAGTCTATCTAATAGAAAAACAATTAACTGACGCATTGATCTACAATTTTCTTAACACATAGGCTGTAAGAATCTCATCAGCCTGCCAACTGTGATAACAGGCTGCACCGCTGATAATTCATTGCTTAATTCAAGAAAACTAGAACAAACAGAGGAACGACTCTTGCACGAAAACTACACACTGTCCGTGCATTTAGACGCAACGGTTATCGCTCAAAAGACTGCTTTGAGTGAATTGTGAGCGAGAAGCATTTGGTCTAAATGGGCCTTAAAACTGAGCGTGGAGTGTTTGTAGTGAGAAGTGAGCGAGCCGCTGATGCTTTTTATGTAGGCTGAAATTCAGCGACAAATGAAAAGCAAACAAAGTGCACAATGACTAGTGTTTAGAGGTGACAATTATTGCTCACTTGCATTTGTTTGAGCAAATTTTGAGTGACAACTGTTAAGTGTAAATGGCCCTTTAATTGAAATCTATAGTGTTTAAAGATGATATTTGGAGAGCTCCATGTAGCAGCTCTGCCTAATCTGATCCAGACAGACCTTCCCATCTCTGCTCAAGAAGCAGAAATTGCTTAGGTGGAATGAGTTGAGAACACAGGAGTGCAAAAAATTCTAATAGCCATAAGCCAATGAAATAGCCTGCCTGATCCACCTACTAATAAAAAAGATGAGTCTCAGAGGATCTCCAATCTTTGCCTACATCAAGTTAAACCAACAGACACCTTTAACATTAGGGCAGTGGTAAAATTCTTCTTGTACATTATTTGGATTACTGAAAAAGGAAGGCAAGATAATCTTCATGAAATTCTGAAACTACCTTTGGCAGAAAAGTAGGTAAGGTTCGCATAATTACTCTATCCTCCAAAGTGGTGGTATATAGAAAAAAAGCCGAGGAGGCACCAAACCTTCTAGCATTAGTAATAGCAAGATAAAGATCAGTTTATTGGAAAGAATCATCATAGAAACATTCTCCAACGGTTCGGAGGGAAAGTTGATTGGTTAAAGCCATTAAGGACTGTGAAGATCATCCAGAGGAAGCCCAAACAGACGTTCACCTGAACAAGGTATCGTACACAGTCCGTTTTTGGAGGCTGAATACTTCTTCAAAGATTTAAGCCATAAGGCCCTATGGGGCAAGTGTGACAAGGCTGCAGATCTAGCCGACTTTATTTTATCCACAGATGCATCGACTAAAATATTCTACTGCTGATCCTAGAAAAAGATAAAATATGTTCCATAGGAGTCTTGTCTCCGATATGTTCTTCTAGTTGTGCAAGCCAAACCTTCAAGAAACGAGCTACGCCTGTGACAGAAATACTAGGTCTGAAGTAGAGGCCTCCATCTGCTGTACCTCAGATCTCCAAAAGGGAAGAAAATTCTTCCTAACCATTTTTGCCACAGGAGCATCACATTTAGTACAGCCATCCCAACAGGTGCCATCCTCTTCACTGGAGAGATTTTTTTTCTTGATCATTCTAGGTATAACAATTTTTCTCTATTGATTCTTCCATTCAGCCTTAAATCATTCTTATTAATAGGGAAAGAAGGTTGAGGCCTGGGACCTAAACCTTTAAACATAGAAACCCCTTTCATCAGGCAATACAGAAGACAGTTAAGGTAGCAGCCGGCTCAGTGGCCATCAGATCTATATGGAGGAAAGGCAGACATCTCAAAAGGAGTCCCAATACATGGTCAGGAGTTCCAGTCTGCAGAACAGCAGAGCAGAGGCTATGCCAGACCCCTGCACAAGTCAGCTCCTAAAGTAAACCAATGACCCCAGGGAACCTAACAGGAGAAGCATGCAAAACAGCCCTGTAGCTGGAGGCATGTCCCCGTAATCCATGCTGCATCCCAGGACCTATCCAGCTGGACAGGAAACCTGCACTGAGGTAGGGAGAGGTGTCTCACTTGGATCTTCTCAGGTTTCCTCTCCAGTAGTGCAGTCATGAGTGAGAGGCTAAAACGCCTTTAAAAAGCGGGACCTGTTTACTTTATACTGCCCTCCACATGTAATATCCACAGCCGATGTGACTGATTAGTCTATTACTAGACCCCTATGGAGAATTTGAGAACTTAATCAAGTTAAAAAGATAGTCCAAAAAGTACTTGCCTGTGAGGCCAGGGTTGTATGCACTCCATAATTACATGTACCTGGATTGCATGCCATGGCAGGTGGATACAAGGTCTGTAACATAGCCATTACACCAAATGAGAACACATGCCACACCTAAAACTACTGTAACCATTATGCCACAGGTGAAGCTCCACGGTGATAGAGACTGCAGCGCTACACATTGCAGAGGCCATGCTATTCTGAAGCCGTAATCAGGTTATGTTGTATTACCATTTAAGGGAACCTGTCCTGTACTTTAGGCCAGATTCACACAAACGTATTTGCACATCATTTTGCACATGCAATATGCAGTGAATAGAACCCACTGATTTCAATGGGTTTGTTCTCATAAGCATATTTTGCCCACACATTTAGTTTGCACAAAAAAAAAAATATGCAGCGCGTGCTTTTCCTGAGCATTTGTGCACGAAAATAGCATATTAAACTAAGGAACTTAACTGCCCATTTCAATGAATGGGAACACGGTTGCGTATTTCAAAAGTACAGTGAAATACGTACATGGTCGTGCAAATACACAACACCCATCGCGCAAATGCACTTCTGCCAGTCTGACACTTGCCTTATGCTACCCCACTGCGAGCAAAAATGTAGTGACAAAAATGCAGATTTCATTGGTCTGTCACTTATGGAGTAAGGTTTAGTGTTTAAGAACTTACAGGTTGTTCCCGCAGCTCCCAGCCAGAGGGGAGTTGCACTTATTAATGATGCTGCTAGTCCCGCCCACCCTCAGCATACTGAGAAAACTGTCAAACAACTAGAAAAACCATTGAAAAACCTAGTATGTGGTGTTCAGCAGTGCTTGTGATGTGTAATATGCGCATCAAAAACGTGTTAGAAACGTCATAGAAACGCCACGTGGGCACACAGCCCGGCATGTGACCCCTTAAGGACACGGCCTATTTGGCAAACGATTTTTGGTAAATTTTCATCTCCATTTTTCAAAAGCCATAACCCTGTTTATTTTTCTGTCGACGCGGCCATATAAGGGCTTGTTTTTTGTTTGGCGAACTGTAGTTTTTAAATCGGTGCCATTTTTGGGTACATAGACTATATTGTAAAACTTATTTTATGATCGCAGGGAGAGAAAACGCATCAATTCTGCCATAGATTTGTAATTTTTTTTTAAAGCATTAATTATGCAGCATAAACGACACTACATTGTTTTCTGCGGGTTGGTATGGTTACAAGGATACCAAAATGCTTATATTTTTTCCACTTTTCTGCAATAAAAACCCTTCTTTTGGAATTTTGTTTTTCTAAATCGCTGCATTCAAAGTCCTATAATTTTTTTAGTTTTCCATGGACAGAGCTCTAGGAGGGCTTATTTTTTGTGCGATGAGCTGTAGTTTTTATTTGTACCATTTTGGTGTACATACGCTTTTAAAATCACTTATTGCGTTTTTTGGGAGGCAAAATGCTAAAAATTAGCATTTTGGCTTTTTTTTTTTTTAAACAGTTTATTTTACACGCTTTTTGCCGTGCAGGATAAAAAGTGTTCGATTTATTGTACGTGTCTTTACGGACACAATACCAAATATGTGGGTTTTAAAAAAAACAAAAAACTTTATGCTAATATGGGAAAAAGCATTAAAAACACTTTACATTTTTATTTTTTGTACATTAATTTTGATCTTTTTATTACACCTCTTTTGGCCCTCTGGGGTACTTACACTGTAGCATCGATGATCGCTACAATAAGGCATTGCAGGACTTCTCACTTACAATGCCTTATCGCTTATTACAGCGATCAAAAGCACTGGCAACACAGGACGGTGGTATCTGGTGTCATGTTGCCATGGCAACCAGCCGGGCTCTCTGCGATAACATGGCAAGAGCCGGCTGAAGTCACAGAGGGAGCGCGCTCCCTTTGTGAACCCCTTCCCTGTCGCAATCTACTTAGAGCGCGGCAGGGAAAGGGGTTAAACAGCGGGGGGGGGGGGGCATCTCCGATGCCCCCCCACTGTTGCAGCGGGAGGCCGGCTATTAGTGACAGCCGGCTCCCACTGCCGGATAGTGCGAGATCTGTCATGACTGCGCTAGCCCTATGACGTAAGGGTACGTCATTTTGCGGGAAGTACCCCGCTCCCATGATGTACCCTTACGTCATGAGGAAGGAAGGCGTTAAACTACTTTGATTAGATAAAAAGTCCTACCAAGTATGAGCAAAAAGGGAGGAGACAATTAGGTTATAATCAATGAAGCAAAACGATAGTGAGATGTTAAAATGTAAACTTGGCTCTATACACAGTAGGGGAAAGAAAAAACACACAAAAAAACATACCCAAGCAATTGCAAGGTGTAAATATGGATTCAAAATAGCAGAATGCAAAAGAAAATAAAATGTACTCTACAAAAACTCATAATGTGTGAAGTGTTCGTAAATACCAGAAATGTCTATGGCAAAAACATAGGGACGCATCAGCCAATTTTTGCATGCAAGTTAGGCCGCCTTCAGACGGGCGGAAATTTCCGCTGAATTTCCGCTGCTGGAAGCCTGCATAGGATTGCGTTAACAAACACAATCCTATGCAGACGGCCGCGCGGCAAACAAACCGCGGCATGTCCTATTTCTGTGCGGGGCTCGCGGAGCCACGCACAAAAATGTCACTCACCCGCCGCCGGCTCCGGTCTGCGCATGTGCCGTCACATCAAACAGCCGGAGCCGCGGGCGAGAACTTGCTGGTCCCTGCAGGCGTTCGGGTCGGGTCCGGCGGCGAGAATTCTCGCCGCCGGATCCGACCCGCCCGTCTGCAGGCGGCTTTAGACTGAACAAAAGTGAAGCAGGGACATATTTTATTATATCAGCGCAGGTATATTTAGTCCATTAAACTATAGTGCAAATTATAAACAAGTTAAAAACATGTTTAAATCAGTTTAGTATAAAAAAAAAAAATCTAAAAAAGATGGCATCATGATAAAATTCATAGTACTTGAGAAAATTTATGTGGATTTCATTTGTTTCAAGTATTATGAATTTTATCATGATGCCATCCTTTTACATTTAATTTTTTCCCCAAATTTTTGTTTTGCAAGTTATTACCCTTCATATATTTTCTTAAGCACATACCATGTATATGCTGGACAGATTTAAGAATTTGATTTTATTTACTTGTTCTTTTGGATTTGTAATTCATAAGCTAAGCATCCTACGATCCTGAAGTGTGTATGAAGTAAAAAGAAAAGAAAAAAACAAAAAAAAAAAAGACCGAATTTTCTTTGGTATCTCAGTGCCCAAAATATTGGGGGGGGGGAAAAAAAGCAGAAAAAGAAAAAAATTTAGCTTTCCCAAAATGGTTTCCTAAAAATGTCGATGGAAAATTTTTTTTTTAAACGTTAGGGCTTTTGGAAGTCAGAGATGAAAATATATATACACCCACCATATATACCGTAGATGAATCTGGACATGTATTTAGATTTGTGTAATGTAATTTAAGTACAGCCCTTCAATGTATTGTACACGGCGTTGTTCTACACAGTCCGATTGTACGGCCGAAGGCCAATTAGGGACCGAGGCATCATGGAATCTGAGCAGAAATGGGTTTAACCCCTTAGTGACAAAGCCTGTTTGCGCCTTAGTGACAGAGCCAAATTTTGGAAATCTAACATGCATTGTTCAACATAGCATAACTCCGTAAAGGTTTTGCATATCCAAGAGATTCTGACATTGTTTTTTCGCCACATGTTGCACTTCATTTAGGTTGTAAAAATAGACCAATATAATTTGTGTATATTTATTAAAAGTACCAATATTGGGGGGGGGAAATTAAAAATTGTAATTTTTTTCACATTTTCAACTGTAATATCTCAAATATGTCCAAACATATTGTACAAACTTTTGATGGGATATATAGTTCCATCTGTTTACTTTATTCTGAATGCACATTTGAAAAACTACCATTTTTCTTTGTTTTTTTTTTAACCATTTAGATGACGTACAAATGTAACATTACTTTTCAGCATTTTGAGGAACACTGTTTTCCTGCACCAAGCCAAGTTTGCAAAGGTTAATGTGTCAGAAGAATATAGATACACCCCCCCCCCCAATGACTCCATTTTAAAAACTACACCCCTTAATGTATTCACTGAGGGGTGTCATGGGTATTTTGACCCCACAGTTTTTTTCAGGAATTAATTCAGAGGAGAAAAAACAACATTTCATATTTTTGCAAATATGTCATTTTAAAGAAATATTTTTTTGCCTATAGTGCACATAAAAATGAGGATTGACACCCCAAAATGGATACCCGTTTCTCCCATGTTCAGCAATATACCCATTGTGGACCTAATGTTATGTCTGGATGCACAAAGGGGCCCAAAATGAAAGGAGTAGTCAGTGTCTTTCAGAACATAAATTTTGCTTGAAGTCCTCTTAGGCCCCACAGCACTTTTGTAGAGCTCTTGAGCCAAAACCAAAGAGAACCCCCACAAATGACCCCATTTTGAAAACTAGACCCCTTAACGAATTTATCTAGGGTATACTGCCCATTTTTACCCCACAGTTTTTGAATGAATTCAAGCAAAGCAAAAGGAAAAAAAATGTGATTTTCGTTTTTTTGGCAACTGTCATTTTAAAAACAGCTTTTTTTGTACAGCACACACATGAATGAAGATGTTCACCCCAAAATGGATACCCCCGTTTGTCCCGTGTTCAGAGACATACCCATTGTGGCCCTAATCTTATGTCTGGATGCACAACAAGGCCCAAAATGAAATGAGTAGTCGGTGGCTTTCAGAATAGAAATTTAGCATTAAGGTGATTTAGGCCCCATTGCCCACTTGTAGAGCCCTTGAGCAGCTAAAACGACAGAGAACCCCAACAAATGATCCCATTTTGAAAACTGGACCCCTTAACGAATTTATAAGGGGTGTACTGTGTATTTTTACCCTACAATTTTTGAATAAATCTAAGCAAAAGCAGTAGGAAAAAAATTACAATTTTCATTTTTTTGGCAGTTGTATCAATTTAAAAACGGTTTGTTTTTTTTGTACAGTGTACATAGGAATGAAGACTTGCACCCCAAAATGGATACCCGTTTGTCCCGTGTTCAGAACCATACCCCATCCCTTGTGGCTCTAATCTACTTAAAGGACACATGGCTAGGTCTATAATGGAAGGAGCACCCGTTGGATTTCAGGGTACAACGGAATAAATTCCAGGCCCCATTGCCCACTTGTAGAGCCATTGAGTGTCGAAAACGATAAAGAACCCCCTCAAATGACCCCATTTTGAAAACTAGACCCCTTAACGAATTCATCTAAGAGAGTGTACTGCGTATTTTGACCCCACAGTATTTGAATGAATCTAAGCAAAGCAGAAGGAAAAAATTACAAATTTCATTTTTTTGGCAATGTTGTCAATTTAAAAACTGCTTTTTTTGTACAGTGTACATAGGAATGAAGACGTTCACCCCAAAATGGATACCCCCGTTTGTCCCGTGTTCAAAGACATTTCTGTTGTGGCCCTAATTTACTTACAGGAAACATGGCAAGGCCTGTAATGCAGGGAACACCCGTTGGATTGCAGGGTACAACTGAATAAATTCCAGAGCTCATCGCGCACTTGTACGGAATAAAAATTGACACGTTAACCCCCCCCCCCCCTTTTTTGTCGTTCCCCAAATCTTAGATAAAAGTAATAATGTGAACTGTGTGGTATTTCCAAAGACAGGTGTAATTACGGAGGCTGGTTGGAATGGGTACATGGGGCAATAAAACCGGGTATCCCCCCATCTCTCATGCTTTTTGGGGGGTATTTCATGACCTCAGTGGCGGGTATGGGGTGTAAAAAGTGTCACTCTGCGAGTCTCCGTAAGCTTGATGAGGTGCGGCGGTCTCACACAGAGGGCGCTCAACAAGCTGCTCCTGGAACTGCATGAAGGCGAGCGTTCCCGGGGCTTCTTGTAAATTTCGTATTACAGGTAGAGGTCTGAATAACGCCGGGCTCACACGGCCGGATGTGGAATCCGCTTGCGGAGGCCTGCAGCAGATCCCAGCTGTGACCCTGCGTACGGCCGCGTATTGTACTGCGCATAACTGCCTACTCACACAGGCGGTCATGGCCAGTACACTTTTTTGTTTGTATTTCCCGCACCGCCGCTTAGCGATGACACGGGTACCCGCAGCCTGTACACAATGTAGTTGCGTATGGGCTGCGGGTATATCCGTGACCATGGAGCACAATAGGCTCTATGTTGCGGATAGCCGCAGTAAAATAGAACCTGCTGCGTTCTCTTTTCAGCGAGTGGATTACGCAATTCCGACCCACTAAAATGAGCAGAATTGTGTAATCCAATGCGATTGATCTGCGTATTACCGCGGATCAGACGCATGCGGAAACCGTAATTCCTATCCGGTCATGTGAGACCGACCAAAGGTAAATCTCTCTTTGTATCACGTGACCGGCGACCGCTCAACTAGGTCAGCTCCAGGCTCTCGGTGACCATTGGTCGCTGGGAGTAGGGAGATTTTAAGTTTCCTGGGCTCCCCGACTTCTGCACGTGTCCGGTGTTTTGCCGGTGGTCGCATCATGTGCAGAATCCAGTATCCGGGAAAGTTCACGGAGGAAGATCGTGTCGGGGTTCAAATACGGAGGCCTCCGGTAAAAGGTTTTTAGCTCCTCTCACCGATCGCATCGGTGAGGGGAGATGAAGCTTCACCTTTTTTTTACTTTTATGTGATCGGCATTATCCATTGGATAACAGCGAACATGTGACCAGGAACCACTCAACGCGGCCGCCCGTGAAATCTCCAGGCTCTTGGCTAAGTTTTGTAGCCAAGAGCAGGGAGATTTTAAATTACCCTGGCAATCCACGGCTTTTGCGCATGTGTCCGCCATTTTGGCGACGGGGGCGTGTGCGTAGAAGCTGGGGTAAGGTCTGCGCATGAATCCGGGGGCCTTAGGTACGTCATTTCATCCTCCCTCACGAATATGATCCGTAGGGGGGAGATGAAACGTAAGCCTTTAACAATTTTTTTAAAAAACTTTTTACACCTTTTTTTTTTTTTATAAACTTTAAATGATCACTGTTATCCATTGGATAACAGTGATCATGTCCCCAGTGACATCCCTCTGCTCCTGGCTACACATGGCAGCCAGGAGCAGAGGGATTTTGAATTTCCCGGGGCTCCAGCCCCTCTGTGCACGCGCCTGATAATTGACATCGGGCGTGCATGCGCAGAAGGGGACCTCGGGTCACGGGAGACCAGGACATCGCGGAGGACCCGAGGTGAGCATTTTCCCCTCCCCTCATGGATCCGATCCATGAGGGGAGGTGAAACAGACAATACATTTTTTTTTAACTTTTTCGCGATCGCGGGCCCGGGGACCGCTCGCCATGGACCACGGGGACATCTCCTGGTTCCCGGCTACCTTCAGGAGCCGGGAGATTTCGAATTTGCCGGGGGCTGCCAGGCTTCTGCGCATGCGCGTGACATCATCAATCTGGCGTGCATTTGCAGAAAAGCAGTGGCGGGTCCGGGAGGACTCCTTCACCGCAGAAGATCCCGGAGAAGGCGGGTGAGTAATTTCAGCTGCCCTGATGGATCCGATCCATCAGGGCAGCTGAATCTTTAACTTTATTGCGATCGGCGCTATCCATTGGATAGCGCCCATCGCATTGCCGGGGGGGACTGCCCGCATCCCAGGATGACACCTCCATGCTGTTGGCTACCTGCGGGCACCGACAGCATGGAGCTGTCACGTCCTCAGCCAAGTGGGCATTAATCCTAAGAGGACGCATGTTTCTACGTCCTCTAGAATTAAAGCCCACTTAGTGAGGATGTAGAAACACTAAGGGGCCGTCACTAAGGGGTTAAAAGGTCTTTTGGGCGTTAATTATTAAAGTATTGGCTTATTAGGTGGGTATTTAATAGATGTTCTTTGCGTTCACTACAGGGTCAGCTGTGAGCAGACTGGAAGGTGCTGAAGGTGGCCAGGGAAACTTTGGAACCCTGGTGATGGATGGTGATTGGTCTAAAGAAAATGGCGGGAAGAAGCCTGAGGGATCCTCCTGTGAAGCTCGGGCCCTAGCAACAAGTGCTGATTGGTGGGAGTGATTGTGAGAGTGTATGTGAGAAAGCAGATGTAAGTCGGTGCTGGCAGGACAGTGGATTCAGTTTTTTTCTACAGCATCACAAGACTGTCCCGCCCTCTGCCTTGTTTAGCTTTCAACTTGTCGCAGCATGTTTAAATGGGGGAATGCCGCCCGCCTCCTGTGGGTGGGCTTAAAGATGGATTAAAGATTGGTTATTGCTGTAGACTTGAGTATGTAGGACTCAGTCTACGTGCTATATATATTGGGTTTTTGAGTTAAATATTTATAAAGGTAGCCCTGTGTAAAATAAATGCTGCGGCCTTTTAAATCCATGCTGACGTCTGTGTTATTTCAGGTATATGTTAAGATAATATAGAGCATAAGTTTCCATGCTAATCACATTAATAAAATCATACCAGAGTAGTCTGCTTCCAAAGATCTCCTGCTCCGTTTGTAAAACATGTGGTCTGGTCTGGTAAGGTCCTGTCTGCAGGTTCCCCCCTACGTCATTCATGCAGTGCTTCAAAAACTTGCAGCATTACGGACTGGTGCTGCACGATTTTAAATCGCAGAGCGCATGATCAAGGTAGATACCCGCAGACAAGACCCAGTCTGGCACACCCACCGACGTGCATGTATTACATATGGCATGCAAGATCTTTGGGTGCCAATTACTCCGCTATGGTTTTATTAACATGACAAGAAACAGGACTGTGTAGAACAGCGCAGTGTACATAACACAGCGCTGCACTTTAATTACATTACAAAAAACCTGCTGACAGGTTCACTTTAAATATTTTTATCTTTAGGGTTTTAATTTTGAACAATTGCCATATATACTCGAGTATAAGCCTAGTTTTTCAGCACATTTTTTATGCTGAAAAAGCCCCACTCTGCTTATACTCGAGTGAGGGAAAAAAAAAACCTGCAATACTTACTTCCCAGCCTGCGTCTGTTTCCTTGGCGCAATGGTCTCCCCGGCGGTGCGGCAGGCTGCTTGAGAATTCTCCCCACTGTCATCTCCCTGCTCAGCTTTGAATTCTCCCACCATCAACGCTGTGTAGGTAAGCGTCGTGATTGGATCGAGCACCAGCCAATCACAGCCGAGGCTCTATCATTCACAGCCATTCAGTGGATGACATCACTGAATGGCTGTGATTGGTTTATCGACTGCCAGCTGTGATTGGCTGGCGCTCGCTCCAATCACAGCACTTACTTACACAGCGCTGACGGCGGGGAAATTCAAAGCCGAGCAGGGAGATGACAACAGGGAGAATTCTCAAGCAGCTTGCCACACCGCCGGGGAGACCATCGTGCTGGGGACACAGACGCCGGCTGGGAGGTGAGTATTGCATTTTTTCTTTACCTAGTATATACTCAAGTCTAGCTAGGCTTATACTTGAGTCAATAAGTTTTAGCAGTTTTTTGTGGTAAAACCTATTGACTCTGCTAATACTTGAGTATATACGGTATGTTTTTTCAGAATGTATTTATTTATCACTGTTAATTCTCCTTTTCATTTTCCCTCCCTTGTTCCTTCCAGAATTTCTCACTTCCGTCTTTAGCCTGCATCCCAAAGGTACTGATGAAGAGGCTACTTGCCTCGAAACATGTTTTATTCCTGCCTTTTTTTTGGGATAAAGAGTTTTGACCTTCACTGATCATTTATAAGCATTTTTATTTGGAAAGTTGCGCCAGTTTTTTTTTTTGCCTCAGTCTGTTGACATAAGCCATTAATAAATGGGGCAACAAAGAGGGATCCTATTACTATTTGGAGCCACAAATGAGATCCTATTACTAAATTGGGGACACAGCAAGGTCTTACTTTGTGAAGCCACAGCAGATGCCCCATTACTTAGTGGAGCCACAGATATAACACTATTAATGAGACCACAGCAGGGAGGTCCCATTACTAACTGCGGCTACAGACAGATCCTATTACTTAGTGGGACCACAACAGGTACTTCACTACTTAGTGACATCACAGCAGAGGTACTATTACTTAGTGGGACAACACCAGGGGCACTTCTACTTAGGGGGCCCAAAGTGGGCACATTGTTACTATAGGAGGCACTGAGCAGCTCATTAGGGGTCACGGCAGCAAAAGTTATGGCTGGAAGAAAACTCAGCGGACCCACAGAGAAAAAAGTTGAATTTGGATGACTCCAAATAAAGACATCACCTGTAATCACTGGAGGTAACTGCACTGTAATCACTATCTCTGGGTAGAGCTGGCATTTAAGTACATTGTATGATAGCAGTTCTAGAATACATTTAAACAATAGTCGAGTTTAAGCCTGCTGCATTTGAAGAAAAAAAAAAAGATAGGATATAAATATGTAACAATTTTTATGACCGGGGAGGGCAAATTTTGAGTTATGCTATGGGGCCCCACAAGTTCTTTGTACACCCAAACTTCTGCTCTGATCCTTACTTAATAAGCTCACATGATAGGGATCTATGAAGTCGACGCACGGTTGAGCTGGGACACTTATCTGTAAAATGCACTTAATATGCTGAATGAAACCTAGCTATATAGAGAAGAAATACAGTTTTATGGTAAGAGCTTTGTTCACGAACTGTATTTGTGTTATGATCTGAGCTTGGTTCTGGTAAAATATTTATGTATTGAGAAGTTTTGTTGCTGTATTCACATTAAATAGATAATGAAGTGAAGGCTGGAAGGACACTGTGTGGCTGTTCACACACAGCCAGACCATGCCCACCTGCAGCGGTCAGTTGCCACCCAGTTTTGCCAGTAGTTTGTGTAGCCATAGTTTGGCTGGGTGTGACGAGCTGCACTGATTTTTCCACCCTCACAGTGGGCTGCCACCTATGGGCCACTGCTGTATGGCCCATAAGTAGCCACTTTTTAACGCACTTTTGGATAGTTGTGTAAAGGATATTTACCATTTCCTATGGGGCTGCCACATGCTTCGTCACAGTGCTGCTCCATTGCCATGGCCAGCTCAGATTGCAACGAAAGACACTGGCACCCCTTTCAGGCAAGTGGATTCCTTCTTTGGCCCAGTATTACACAAGTTTGGTCCAAAGCCGACATTTACATTTTTGCCTGGAGTTTAAAGGGAATCTGTCACCATCTTTTTGCAGCCCTCACTGAGATCAGTACAAGGTAGTGACCGGCTCGCTGATTACAAAGATATGTCTGCTGTATGTAATTGAACAGTAGCTTTAGAAAAACTTGTATTTTATTAGTAGCAGCCACACAGAGAACTAGCCCGCCATATTCATGCACTACAGACCAGCCACATCTACTCCAGCCTCCAACCAATGACTGGCAGCCTTCACTATGCACAGTAATAGTCATATGGCAGTACATCAGTGGCTGAGAGCAAGGTGGGTGTGGATAGCTACAGCTCATGAATATCCAGGAGTACTTCAAGTAGTCCTCTGTGTATGTGCTGCTACTGATAAAATGTAGGTTTCTCCCAAACTACTGCACAGATGCAGACATATCACTAATCAGTGTGCCCATCATCACTTTATGCTGCCCTCAAAGAGGACTGCGAAAAGATGGTGACAGTCTTTTTAAAGGAGTTGTTCAGCTTTGAACTATTGATGAGCAGTGGTGGATAAAGTAGATCATAGACTCTGGACTGTTTACACCAGCGGTCCCCAACTCCAGTCCTCAGGGACCAACAGGTCATGTTTTCAGGATATCCTATGGTAAGAACACCTGTGGCAATGTGTGAGGCACTGACAATAATTACATCCCCTGTGCAATACTGAGGAAATCCTGAAAACATGACCTGTTAGCGGTCCCTGAGGACTGGAGTTGGGGGAACACTGGTTTACACAACTTGCCCCCTCCTTCCCTACAGCAGACAGGGTAAAGATTTGCTGCAAGTCTGTACCAATATCAATGCCAAATGGCTTTTGATACAGATTTCGGTATGCATTTACTGCAGATTTTTCTACTGTTGAACATCCACAGAACATCCGCCATATAGGTCAACATCAGCATTATCATCATCAATGGTGCATTAAAAACTATTCAATGTTATTCTGGTTGTTAATCAATTCATGTATGCATAAAATCAGTTTTACAACTTTGTTTTTTGCTTCAAACGGAACAGGAAAGCGGAATCCCCGACGCAGGTGTGAAGCCACCCTAATAAAATGTCAGCTAAGAGTAAAAAAGTTGTACTTTAGATTTTGCCAGAAAATATCCCAAAAACCTCTTCCCACAGCCAGCACTGTCAAATACATAGTTATCATAATGTATATACAGCTGAAATTACTGTTGAATGTCCTTGAAATGGTCGAATTCTAACAACAAATTAAATCATCTTGTCATGAATAACCAACTACATATTTATCATAATTCTCACAATGCATGGAGCAGACCCGAAGAAAGCCCATTTGGAATAGTTCCTCAGTAAAAATAAGCAATTGAAAAACACAGGATTTCTTACCATCATCCAAAGTGATGTCCTGCAAAGCAATTGACTGGAAGTTCAGATCACCATCCTCAGGCTCAGGTTTAACAGACAATGAAGTGTCATCATGGTGGAACGGAGAAGAGTCCTGAATTGCATGGTGCCCAAGAGTGACAGTGTGGGGAAGGCTACCCAGTCCAGGGCTGTGGGTTTGAGAAGGCAGTTGTCCAGAATGAACCAGTGAGGTGGGTGATTGTGATGAAGCCTTTATACTTGGTGTTGGCGATTCGTATGGGATAGACTGCATTTGAGGAGAAGATGGACTGGACAGTGGCGAGTGTGTTAATGAATTTGTATTAGCATTGGTAAAGGAAGAGGTATGGCCTGGTTTTGTCAGGTGGTAGGAGACAGATGGAAGCTGAAGTGGTAGATGTCCAATCGTCTGACTTGAGGATGATGAAATGGTACTTTGACCAGTGTTTGGACAAGAGTAACCAATCTGCTGGAGATGTGATGATTGCACTGCATGGACCAATGGATCAAGGATGGCAGGAGATGAGGTGGAAGGACTTAATCTTGATGTATGGTACTGCATCATTGTCAATGACTGATGACCATGGTTGACCAAGTGAGTAATACCTGCTTCTTGCTGAAATGACAGTGCATCATACCCCTGAGTAGGGACTGAATTCAACGGAAGACTGGACTGTCCATCATTGTACATTACATTAGACTGCATAGATGGATAGGAAGACCTGGTGGTAGAAGCTGATACATGATACGACTGTTTTAACGCCGGAGGGAGGCACTCTGCACTCCCATTCAAGTTCCTACCTTGTGTATGGCAGGGAACTCCATGATTCACAAGGGATGAGTATGCAGGTTGAGCAGGGCATCCTAGATTTCGATCCAAAGTGGACATAAGATTATCACGGTTATGTCTCTGATCTGCAGAAGACCTATCGGAGTGCAGCGACTGTTGATTAGATCCACTCACTACATGAGGCCGAGGTACAGAAGAGGTTGATGGTAGATCCTCTTCTTCTGTATGTTCTCTTTTTAGTATAACTATGGAAAAACAATAAATATTTCAGGACGAATGTGCAGGGCAGCCGTCAACGCTTTAAAAAGTGATTAAACATGAAATAGCAGTCAGTTACTCAAGTGGGTTTTTTCACGCTAAAATACAATTAAAACCGATTTTAAAAACACTCCTGCCTCATTGGTCCTGTCCGTATTAATAGAAAATTATATTATACAACTACCTGTATTTACTGACACGGTAATGGGTCTCTTCCCAAGTGCATCACTGTCAGCATACCAATTGTATATACCTTCCTGCCGTCCATCCACACCATATCAAATATTGCCTCATACATAATTTGGCAAGCCTCAGAGGAACGTTTATTGATTCTGGAAATGGTCTGTAGCTACCACTCATGCTCCAGGATTTAACTCTAAGATCTTGAAGTCACCATGAACAATGTTACTTTCCCCACCAAAAACAGTTTTAAAACAGGTTAACAGTAATAGTTATTGACACCTAAATGGGTTATCTGAGTGTTTAAAAATCGATGGTCTATCCTTGCGATAGGACATCAATATCTGATCAGTGGGGGTCTGACACACACACAGCCACCTTATCCTTTGTTTGAAGGCACCATGGCACTCAACGTCTAAATTAAATTGCAATCTGGTACGTAATCAAAATGCCCCGTACTTTTCGAAGCAGCTGTTCTGAGTCTTGCAGCACTGCCCAATGCAGTTATGTATGGATATGCCACAAATAGTCCTTCCAAGAGTTCTTAATCGAAATAAGAAAGAACCAAAAAAAAAACAAAAAACACCACCACGACCACAGTTTAAGGGATTATGGCAAATGTTTCCCAACAGGTCATGTTTACAGGATTTCCTCAGTATTGCACAGGTGATGTAATTCTTGTCAATGCATCAGACATTGCCACAGGGGTTCTTAAGCCTCATGCACACGGACACGCACGGGTTCTGTGTGGGGAATCCACCCGTGCCCGCTGCCGGTGATCCTGCGTACCTGTCAGAATGCCTTAATTTCTGTAACATGGATGTGCCGCCGGCGCTCATGCGCAGTACAGGTCTTCCCGTGCCGTCGCCTAGGCGATAATGCAGATCAACGACACACCTGCAATGTTCATTGCAGAAGTGCCGCGGCAGGGACGGCTTCCACTGACTTCAATGGAACCGTTCCTGTGTATCCATTCCGAAAATAGAGCATGCTGCAATTTTATTTCTGCACATAGCGGCTGCAAATAAAATCCGCTGGTGTGCGTAGAGGGAGGAACCTCCACACACATCAATGGGCACATTGAGCAGCGGATCGCCAGCGCCGGCTGACCAGTGCGGGATCTGCAATTCAACTCACCCCGAGTGCATTAGGCCTTACTGTAGGATATTCTGAAACCATGGCCTGTTGGGGTGCCTTGAGGGCTAGAGTTGGGAAACACTAGATTAAGGAATAAATTGTACATCTACAAAAGACTATATATTAGACAAGCAAAAATCACCAAAGAAAGATAAACATAAAACTGGTAAAATATACTTTATTAAAATGCACAGCAGAAAAAAAAAGTTTCATTAAAGGGGTTGTCTCGCGAAAGTAAGTGGGGTTAAGCACTTCTGTATGGCCATATTAATGCACTTTGTAATATACATCGTGCATTAAATATGAGCCATACAGAAGTTATTCACTTACCTGCTGCGTTGCTGGCGTCCCCGTTGCCATGGCTCCGTCTAACTTCGGTGTCTTCTTGCTTTTTTAGACGCGCTTGCGCAGATCTATCTTCTCCATTCGGCTCGTCTCGGCATCACAGCCAATCAGAGGCTGGAATCGGCACATGTGACGGGGGCGGAGCTTCGCGATGACGCGTACAAGGGGGCGGAGCCAAAATGCTGGTGATGCCGAGACGAGCCGAATGGAGAAGATAGATCTGCGCAAGCGCGTCTAAAAAAGCAAGAAGACACCGAAGTTAGACGGAGCCATGGCAACGGGGACGCCAGCAACGCAGCAGGTAAGTGAATAACTTCTGTATGGCTCATATTTAATGCACGATGTATATTACAAAGTGCATTAATATGGCCATACAGAAGTGCTTAACCCCACTTGCTTTCGCGAGACAACCCCTTTAAGGTTTCCCTTTACACAGATTGGCTCTTAGGTCTAGCTCCCATGAACAGTGGGACTGCTCACTTGACACATTACAGGGAACCTGTTATGCGCATACAGCATCATAAACCAAGTTATGGTACAGTTAGGGAGCAGTTTCCATGCGCTGGCCAAAAACTTGACCCTTCAGAATTCTTGTGTCCCCGTTCTTTCATAGACTAAGTTTATGGTGCTGTGGGGACGTGATAAGGCCACTACTGTTAAAGGGAACCTAAGAAGAGTTTGTCTGGGCAAAAAGGCAGGTGTGAAAAAAAGAAGAAAAAAAGATTAAGTTGGCGGGGCCACGGAAAAGACATCATGGCCTCCTCCAACATATCAGCAATCGTTTTGCATAAAGTCCTAATAAGCACTAATCGCTATTAGTACTTGATTAGCTTCATCTGCATGCAAACGAGCTTCTGGGAGCTGTTACTGAACTCAGCAGGAGGTCTCAGCTCTATAATTAGCTCCATTGCTCAGCCATGGGCTCCCCTTGGAGAATTCAGCACCATGGAGAGCGGACAGCCTGCAGTGCTGCTTATCAGCTGTTCTCCTGGTGGGGTAGAGAATGGAAAACAGCTGTAACAATGTTATCAGCTGTAATCAGCTCTCAGATGGCAGAACACAATGTACAGTCCTGCTTATCAGCTGTTCTCCTTTAGGACGGTTTTCAAGCAGAACTGAAAACAGTCGTTTGCCCGAACAGTGAAAGATTGGCACATTTAGGCAACGATTATCGCTCAAAAGACTGCTTTTGAGCAAATTTTGAGCAATAATCGTTGTGTCTCAAAGGTCCTTTACTATCTCTGGGAGATAGACCCTGTATATGCTAACTTTTGTCTAAGATGTATGGACAGCTTACAAACAGGGTTAAATGGCATCAGATTCAGCACAAAGTCAGAAATCCTAAAAACGCAGATTTTCCAACATTTCCTCATGGAGAGGCATTTTAATAGAGTTTCATTTACCCCAATTAAGCATATACTACTCTGCATTTTTAACAGCACACTCAAGAGGAATTGATAAAATTTCATACTTAAATTACCATATAAACCATTTTGGATTAATCAGTTGAGGGGGAAAAAAAAAGACTAAATTTCTGACATGTTATAATTTGGCTCCTAGGAACCCCAACAATCATTGAAAAAAAGGAATGGAAGTGCTCAGGAGTAACAAGCAGAGCCAACAACAGCCAAAGGGGAAATTCACTCAGCTGAGTACTTTTGCCTTTTTGTTTCTGCAATCAGTAGGGTACGGTGTCAAGACCTAGGGCTTAAGATCTGTCAGAAGTTTTTAATGATAAATTACCCTTAAATTACTAAATGGTATCAAAACCATAAAATCTTCACTCTTGACAACCTTCTGCCAGCCTATATCAAAATTTCTTTGTGACCAGCTATGACTGAATAAATTACAGGTGCTAAAAAACAACCAACCTGGAAGCAACATTGTAAACCAAGACTGGGTCAAGGGACAGATATTGCAGGTATGCTGTCAAACTCCTGCTTCACGTGCCCTATGTGTCACACCCTATTAGAAAGCTAGCCAACTGCTTTGAAAAGGGCAACTTTACAGCTGCAGGCCTGACCTTCTGTATTTCCTATATTGGATTCAAAGGTAACAGTGCTTGCCATACCAACCCAGGCCACTACAATGTTTATGGAGCTGTCAATGTACAGATCTGGAAGCAGACGGTGGATCAGCAAACAGCTGATCGCCAGAGGCCCCGGGTGGCAAAGCCAAGTTGGTTAATTATTGGCAACCTATCCTGAGGTTAGATCAATAGTTCAGGCTTGGACAATCCTTTTAAATACTATCTAGCTTAGCCAGGTTCAAACACCCATAGATGTGGACATACTTGGAGGTTACCATTATGGTGAGCATTTATTAATTGCTCTACACCACAATTCCGGCATAAAAAAAAAAAGTCAATTTATTGTGCAAGGCGCAAACAAATTTATGTATCATTTAGGCTGCAAATTGGTGTAAATTATGCCGGAAATCTACACCTGGCGTACACTTCTGTCTAGGCTCATGGGTGGGCCAAGTACATGAAGAGACACAAGCTTCTTCAAGTATTCCGTGTGCTGTCTACCAGTGGAAATCTCACTGAGCCCGGTGTAGGAAATGCCATGCTTAGAAAATTTCCGCCTATATTTTTTACAACAATATAGTTCAAAATGGTTACCTGCAACAGAACCTTCTCTTCTACAAAATATTACATCTACCAAAATCTAATACAAGCGCAATATAATGAGGTTACTTGATTACACCAACTACATCAAATTAAAACTTTTCCCCACAAAGTCAATTCAATTTAAATGCTATGGACACCCTTTATTTTCACTGCACATATATTACGGTAGTAGTTAACTCAGGTTAAATACAATGCAGTACGTTTTGGGCTGCAATCTCATTTCTTTCATTCACTTTCCCACTCCATGATAGTTAGTCTACAACGTGCGCCTAGTTTCAGACTTGGTTTAAGGGTGGGAGTGCTGTGCATCAAGGATGCCGCTTTCATGAACTCCTGTATCAGCACAGTTGCAGTCCTGTATTGCTTTACCCTTCTAATACTGACAGTGGTCTCCACTCCTGTGTGGTGGTCCCACAGACACTAAATGATATCCTTCCCTCTCCACACTGATGTGGTCTGTGTGATCTCTCCCCCGGGGGGTGTAGGGACACCTTAAAAGGGATATTCCTAGACTTAACATTTTTCCATCGATTAGAGACAGGTCATAAATAGATGGATTAATGGGGCCTCCCTGCTTGGATCCACGTTGATCAGTTGATTACCAGGTTTTGCTGTCACTCTGGTCAGAGCAGAAAGCCATGACCATAGTGCAGCGGCAGAGGTTTAAGTCAACTGGAACGTCGCCTGCAATACCAACCCAGGCCACTGTGCTAAGATCAATGCTTTCTGCGCTGAGCTCAGGGATAGTGGCCCTAGGAATCCGTTGATCGGTGAGGATTCAAGGCGTGGCTTCCAGTCAGTCATCAACAGAAAAAAAGTTAAAGTGCCGGAATACCCCTTTAACATCTCTATTATAAAGCTGGAGGCAGATAACAAAAGACGCACCATTAACAGATGTTGATCACAGCTCACTTCCACCTACCCCCTGCACAACGACCTCTACGCAGGTCCCAGAGCATCCCCACAACTCTCTTCCATAGAATACAGTCAGTCGTCTTCTAGTTACCAGTTTCCTACAGCCCACATTACATCTTGGCCAGGGTACTTGAGACAGCAGCAAAGACAGTACATAAAGAAAACTTGTGGCAATGCCTGATAAGATCGCCTATGATTTATTAGGAGAAGTGGAAAGACATGGCCTGTTGAGGATGCTTGAGAACTGGAGTTGAGAAACACTTCTCTAGCAAACTTTTTCACATAATTTACACTATGCAACCAAATGTATTAGGGTTAGAGCTAAAGCCTTACACTAGTGGTTTTTTAGAAGGGGAAAAAATGACCACATATTGTCATCGATTGCCTTTTTTGTGACAAGAAAGAACATCTTAGACCAAAGACGCTTATCTGTGAAAGATGAGAGGCGTCATGCTAAAATTTTTTCGGTCATTGTCAAATGCTGTCATTGGCAATGCTTGGAAAATAGTTAATGCCAAATCAAATATGTGCACCTTTTTAAGGGGCGATATTAAAGTTACACTCTAGGGGAAAAAAATGTTTGGTGGGGACCCAACTGCTAGGACCACCACCAAATCGCCAATAGGCAAAATGAATAGAGAAGCAGCATGCATTCTTGTCCCACCACTGTCTTCATTTCAATGAGTGCTGGAGATTGCCGAATGCTGAAACTGTTATTCTGGCTCTTCCATTGAAATTAATGGAGCGGTGGCCAAGAATGTGTGCCATTCATTTTGCCAGTCTCTCATGGAACAAGGGACCCAGCCAGACCCCAACTGATCAGCTAGTTATCCAATATACTGCCTCAAAGGCTTCTTTTCTATATTGACTTTAATATAAAATTAATACAGTAACTAAATATAAACAAAATTATGCAACAAATTCAAGGGGAAAAAAAAGCCATAAACAGCACAGCGATGTAAACTGACCTGGTGTATAGGTAAATCGTTGGGACTGGCTACGTTTTCTCTTCCCATTGCATAGATAAAACTGTACTTGCACACCTGTCACAAGTGACTTGTTGTGGTAGGGAGGAATCTCAACAACCATTTCATTCTGAAAGGAAGCAATTACTCTGTTCAGTACATCTCTATATTCTTCCACGGATCAATATACGAAGATAAACGAAAACCTGCAAAGACGTGTTCGCTAAAATCTATAGATTTAGGTCTAACACAAAAACAGAACTCACCATCACTTGTCTCTTTTCAGCCACAATTTTTGCTTCTACTTCCCACTGTGGCCGCCCATCTACAAAGAATAAGAAAAAATAAAAATCCACTGAAAGAGACACACAAGTACAAGCATGTCAGGAGATCCATGCCGTGACAAGCTGACAGGCTCCCCAGCTACAAACAGCTATGTTTTACCCTGAAATTCTGTGAAGCTTTAGTGAAAACTGTTTAAAAACGAGGTGAGAACAAGAGCCGTCATCTGGGCAGCTCCCCAATGGCTTCTCCCTGCCCAGCTGATTGACGGCGAGTCCTGTGTGTGTGGGGGCATTTGAGTCTATACCGTCAAAAACCATCAGCGGCATCTGTATGACTCAAAGTTGCTCAAGCAATAAATTGGCGCACGTTTATCTGATACACAAAGTTCAAACCAATAAACTTTATACCAAATATGAGCCGAATTATATCTGCACCTATTGATTGTGCAAGGTTAATAACTAGAGATGAGCGAGCGTACTCGGAAAAGCACTAGTCGCTCGAGTAATTTGCTTTATCCGAGTATCGCTGTGCTCGTCCCTGAAGATTCGGGTGCCGGCACGGAGCGGGGAGCTGCTCTCTCCCGCCCGCTCTTCCCTGCTCCCCGCTGCGACTCACCTGTCAGCCGCAGCGGCACCCGAATCTTCAGGGACGAGCACAGCGATACTCGGATAAAGCAAATTACTCGAGCGAGTAGTGCTTTTCCAAGTACGCTCGCTCATCTCTATTAATAACTCATTCTCTCTGCTGCTGTCTATTTTCCCATTTCATTACAAATAAATGCCATTTCATGTGACGTGGGTAATCTATGTCCAAACACTAAAGCTACATGAATCCATTAGGTATGCCTCTGAAATTTCAGAGAATGGCAATTTTTCATATGTTAAGCCTTTCAGTATGGAAAAATTAAAAACTTAAAAACTAAACCTAAATTCATAGTGCCACATTTGAAACAACCCAAACTATGAAAATAGGATAACGTTTATCCTGTATGATCATAAAAAGACAGACAACTAGAAACCAAAGCCATAGTAGCTATTTTGTTACCTTGCATTGTTTAAAAACAGTCATATGTAAAAGTGAAAATGCCAATTGAAGTGCCGACGGAGCTCTGTATATGGAAAACATACAAAGCTCTGGCTCTCCGAATATGGGGACACAAAGAAGAAAAAAAGAAGAGGTAATTGAAGTATTTTATTGTGCAAAAATACTGAAACATGATAGATTTAGGGCTCATGTCCGTGACTGTGTTTTCACCATGTATTACATGTCCATTGCATGGTCGCATATCACAGTGAATGGAGTCCATGAACCTTCATTGATCCATGCACCCCAGCATGCAGACAATGCATATCATTTGTATAGGCTGCATGTGCTGTGCTGCCCATATGGAATACATTGCATATGAGCAGCGTTTTTATACACATTCATGCTCTGAATATGTGAAAATCGTGCGTATCAACAGGTCGGCGCTGTCATGGGTCCTTCTCCACTGTCTCCATTATCTGCTAGCGCCGGACCATGCATTCAAGGGCGGCCGGGGGAGCAGAGTGCAAGCCCAAGGCGCAGGGAGCGGAGATCGCAGTGGGGCAGGGAACTGTGACAGCTGCCCAATTAGCAACTATTACACTGACACCAGGGCCATTGCAGACACACTGACAGCGGGGTGGGCAGTGGGTATGAAACGCAGAGACAACACTCGCATCTGCGGGGTCGGTAGGGAAGGTAGACACTCACAGCAGCAGGCTGGCAGCCAATGGAGATCGTGCAACTCGGCCCCTCGCTAAAGTTTCAGCCGCAGCTTTAGTGCCGGGAGTATTAGGCAGCAGGAAGAGCTCATGAGGCCACGTCTGCGGCAGCCAATCAGCCGCTGGGGGCATTGCCTTCAACTGAGGACTGGCAAACCCTGGCATCCGGTGTAGACAAGATACACCAGTACCAGTGTTTTTCCCCCAATACTTTATACTAGGGTGGGCGATGTGAATTAAGAAAAGTTAGCAAAATATTTTAGGATATAAAGTCAAATTAAATCTCTGCCTTATCTGCACAAATCCTGGACAAAAACACTTCAGCATGCTGTGTCAATTAGTAAAGGAAACTGCAAGGCGAGTTGATGGAACTCGTAGAGCCCACTAGAATCGGTGCGGTCAGTTGCGCACCATTCCTGTCCAGTCATGTGTCAGATCTGGCTCTTCAGTTATTTTTATCTGACTGAACACAAAGAACGGAAATACAAAATTGTGCAAGTGTGAATGCAACCTGAAAGGAGAACCAGGACACTTTTCTTTTCGCACATGGTTATTGCATGCACAACAATTCTTTAATACCGATTAACAGAATTATATAGAGCAATTCTGTGGATTAGTACAGATTTAGGAACTGCTGTGCATGCACATGAGTTATGGGAAAGACCAGGATTTGAACTTCAAAAGTTATATACACTGAAGCCTCGAGTTCCTATCCCACCAATCACCACAGCACAAATGCCCCCTTCTCCCACGTACTACACATCCTCTTAGTCATCACAGCCTCCTAGTCCCTGATGCAATACACAATCAAAGCCCCCCAGCACTATACAGTCCCCTAATCATCACAGCTCCCTTCTACTATGCAGGTCACAACTCATGTACTATACAGCATCCCAATTAGGGCTCCTTCACAATGGCGAGAAAATAGCATGATTTTCTCGCGATGTGAGATTCAGTAAAAACACAAGATAATGAAACCAATGAATTTCAATAATTTTATTCTCATTCGCGATCTTTTCATTCCTGCGATGCTGCGTGAGGAAAAAATAAAAAAAAATTTAAAAAAAACGGCAGCATGTCTTTTCTATTTGCGACATCGTCCATCACTTTCAATGGGCCCCAGCGGCAGCAGAGCGGGCCCCACTGAAAACAACTGGAGGACATCGCAATCCCCTGAATCCCTGTGAATTCTTTCAGCCCCACATGGATGAAAGGCTGTCGCTTTCAGGGATTTCCACATGTTCTCAATGGGACTGGTGGCAGCAGCACTGGCCCCATTGAAAACAGTGGGAGAACATTGTGATCTCCTTCTGCAGCTGTGACAGCCAGGGCAGGATGAAGGGAACCCCCCACTGATGCGAGGCTGTTTCCAGGGGTTTACAGAAGGATTGAGAGGGCAATATTGGGCCGTGAATCGCAGCCAGATATCACACTCCCCAGTGTGCAGGAGCCCTTAGAATGATGGGGTGCAGCCTGAGATAATTATTGTATAATATATACAAATGTTCACCCAGCCATCACAGGCCACTCGTGTACTATATATGCCTCTAGTTATTACAGCCCCAGTCATCACAGTTCCCATGTACTATACAGCTCCCCAGTCACCACAAGCCACCCCCAATGTACTACAGAGGAAATAAATTCCCTAACCCTGGTCCACCATCTACTGTAGATTTCAACTCATCTGCCTCATAGAAACCCTCCGAAGCCGATAAATATTAGGTTACTTTCACATGGCAGTGAGAAAAGCACGAGTTTGGGCATTGCGAGACGCACAAATATAAACTTTATTCTTTTGAATGGGATCCTATACACAAGTGATTTTCCCCCCCCCTCATTGCGAGAAAAAATAAATAAAAATCAAGACGTGTCCCATCTTTGGCGTTCCCGTGGCATACAATGTGCACACAAGTGCAATGCGAGGTTTTCTATTGAAAATAACAGGGGAAACTTGCTGATTCTCCGGCACGGCTGAGAGCCACACCAGAGGATCGCTACTCTACCTGAAGTGATGGGAGGAGTTTGTTAAAGAAAACCGCCTCGCATCTGCGGCTAAATCACGTTTCCGAGCACGGTATTGGGCAGAGCTTTACGGCCCGATACTGCGCTCGCCTGTGTGAAATTAGCCTTAGCTGTAGGTTTTCTCCTGTTTTCTTTAACAAAGTTCAGTCAGCATGCAATCAACTCTGTCATTCATGACTTTGTTGCAAAATCCCTGAAATTGCTGGCTCCTGCAGAAATCTGGATTCACCAGTCCAAGCTGCTCCTGCTGCTCTAGCTTATGGCAGGCTACACTTCACCCATAACACCTGGTCTGAGAACAGGCAGGATGGACAAGGAGGCATTTTTTCTACATAAGGCACTTTGCAATTTATCGCCGCAGTACTCTTGTTCACAATCCCTTTCTTTAAGAGTTCTGTTCCCCATGTCCTAGAACGCTTCGTATGAGTGGAGGCTCTTCACTCCACCCGACCAGTTCTTGATCACTTCACCACCTTGATTCCCCATTTCCAAATGTATGAAATTGAAGCACTCATTATGGGTGACTAATCCTCATTAAACACCCAATCTTCCCATGTGCAATGTAGTTGAAATAATGTATTTTCTTCTACTTTTGCTTTTTAAATAAAAATCATTTTTTTGGACAGACTTTATTTTATTAAACTTTACTGAACTAAAAGGCTGCTTTCACTTCTGCGGCAGGGATTCCGTTTTCCTGCTCTGTTTAGGAAGCAGGAAAGGGGGTATCCTCTGGCCGAATGGCTCTGTCTTATGCCAAAGCGAATGTTGCCAAAGCATTTTTGCTAATCAACTTAACATGGACAAGCACGACCTGGCAGAGCTGGGGATTTATGTCAGATCTTGGTTATCATGTACACCTTGCCATCTCATAACAGGGCACTGACCGACTGACAGCTAACTGCTCCCTCTGTCAAACGTCCTTTATAACGCTCTTCCATGATTTAGACAATGAGAGCCTGTTACAATTAGGGGAGGTACTTATGTCCTCCTGCGTTAAGAAAAGCATAATTAGACTACAAGTACATCCATATGAAGAAAACAAAAAATAATATGAGCATCATGATGGCTCCATGGTCTATACTGTTGGCTTGTAGCATTGGGGTCTTGGCTCTGAATCTGATTAACCCCTTTGAGTGGCAGATTTCTTACCACCCTGTCAGACCCACCAAGGCAGGTTTTTTAAATGGGCCAATAATTTAATTTCAACTTATCTTCCAGTCACGTTCCAAGAGCCATAACATTTTAATTTTTCCATTGACACAGCCATATGAGGGCTTGTTTTTTGCGGGACAAGTTGTACTTTTTGATGGCATCATTTTTGGGTATATATAATGTATTGCATAACTTTTGTGAAAACATTTGTAGGGAGATTGGGGGAAAAAAAGAAATTCTGCCATTTATTTTTTGTATCTCATTTTGACGGCGTTCAGAATAGTGTGATAACATTATTCTTGGAGTCAACACGAATCCGGCGATAAAGTTTTTACAGGTTTTTTTATGTTTTGCTACTTTTGTACATTTAAAACATTCTTTTTTTCTTAAAGGTTTGCTTCAGTGTCGGCACATTCCAAGAGCCGTATTCATTTTATTTTTCTATTGCCAGAGCTCTAGAAGGGCTCGTTTTTTGCGGGATGAACTCCAGTCTTCCTTTATCTAATTTTTTTGTAACATGTAAAGTTTTGATCGCTTTTTATTCCATTTTTCCTACTGGCAAGATTAAGAAAATCTGTAATTCTGGCATGTTTTTTTTATTTTTCACTGCATTCTCTAAGCAGTATAGATAATGTATAAAAGTAATTATACAGGCCAGTACGATTATGCCAATACCAAATTGAAATTGAAAAAGTTTTTGGTTTTTTTTGCGACTTTTCGCAGTTAAAAAAAAAAAAGTAATAAAAGTTTCAATCACCCTTTTTTTTTCCATATCTATAATTTAAAAAAAAATATAAAAACATAAGAAAAATACATATTTGGTATCGCCGCGTCTGTAAAAGTCTAATCTATCAAAGTAGTGCATTATTTACCCCCACACGGTGAACGTAGTCTGGAAAAAAAAACAAAAAACGCCAGAAATGCACTTTCAGTCACCGTCTCCCAGAAAAAAATGCAATATAAAAAAAAAAAAAAAAAAAGCAAAAAGTCGTATGCATTCCGAATTAGTACTAACGGAAACTACAGGACATCCTGCAAAAAAATGAGCCCTTGCTCAACTATGTTGACAGAAAAATTAAAGTTATTGTGCACAGATGTGTCAGAAAATAAGTTATAAAATATAAGGTGTCTTTGAAAAAAAAAATGCAAGTACTACAGCAAAAAAAACCCCCAAAACTCCACAAGTTTGGTATTGTAGTAATCATACCAACCCATAGAACAAAGTTATTATGTCATTTTTGTTGCAGTTTGTGCGCCGTAGAAGCAAGACGCACTGAAAGATGGTGGAAGGTAGCACCATTGAAAAATACAACTCGTTCTGCAAAAAACAAGCCCCCATACAGTGACGTCAAAGGATAAATAAAGGAGTTATGATTTTTTCTTAAACAAGGGGAGGAAAAAAAAGAAAAGGGGGGGGGGAAAGAAAAAAAAAAAGGGGGGGGGCACATCATTAAGGGGTTAAATAATGTACTTCCTTCTCTGGGCCATTACGACGCAGGGATGTATAATTTTGTTTTTAATTTTTTACAAAGTAAAGGGAGAAAAAAAGTGTTTTTACTTTTATCTTTTTTTTTTTATTATTAAAAACACTTTGTCCATTTAAGGGACCTCCACAGAGACCCATCAGGACCCCCTGATTACATTCCGGGGGTCCGATGGTGACAGCCCTTTACATGCCGTTGTCGCATAGACTGCGGCATGCAAAGGGTTAACAGCAGATATCGGAGGTTTTCTCCCTTCTCTGCTGTGTAAGAGCTGGTGCCCGGCTATCCTTTAACAGCCAAGCACCAGCCCTAACCCTGCCACAGAGACCATCGGCTGGCCTCTATGGCAACCTGTAGACAAACCAGTGCAGGAGTTTGAAAATAGAAGCGGGAGATTGCCGGCAGATCAGTAATTTCTCCCTGCTTCTTTTTTCAAAGTCCTGAGCTGTTCTATGAGGGACTCTGCAGGCAGAGCACAATGCCACAGCTTAAAGGGGTTGTCCCGCGAAACAAAGTGGGTCTATACACTTCTGTATGGCCATATTAATGCACTTTGTAATGTACATTGTGCATTAATTATGAGCCATACAGAAGTTATCAGAAATTTTTCACTTACCTGTTCCGTTGCTAGCGTCCTCGTTTCCATGGAGCCGTCTAATTTTCAGCATCTAATCGCCAGATTAGACGCGCTTGCGCAGTCCGGGTCTTCTTTTCTGAATGGGGCCGCTCGTGCTGGAGAGCGGCTCCTTGTAGCTCCGCCCCGTCACGTGCCGATTCCAGCCAATCAGGAGGCTGGAATCGGCAATGGACCGCACAGAAGCCTTGCGGTCCACTGAGGGAGAAGATCCCGGCGGCCATCTTCAGCAGGCAAGTAAGAAGTCACAGGAGCGCGGGGATTCAGGTAAGCACTGTCCGGTTTTCTTGTTTAACCCCTGCATCGGGGTTGTCTCGCGCCGAACGGGGGGGCTGTTGAAAAAAAAAAAAACCCGTTTCGGCGCGGGACAACCCCTTTAAGGCATTGTGCTCTGCAGGTCCCATAGTGAAACAGACGGAAATCTTCCGAGCTATATCACTACAGGCAGTGGAGCTCGTCCCGGAAAATTTCCGGGTGTGCCACTGAAGGGGTTAAGGACAACATCTGCATGGAGTTTGTACGCTCTACATGTTTGCATTGGTTTATTTTAAGTACTTATATTTCATTTGACACTCAAAAAAAAAAAGCATACTAATAAGTCAACTGGCTTTTACTGCGTTTGTGTGTATGTGTGAGAATGTATCTGCAATGGGGAATTTATGTTGTAGAGACATGGACCGAGGGATGGTGATCTCTCTGGATCACTCTGTACAGAAAGTTCTGCCTCTATATAAGCAACAGGAAACAGCATCAAGCTACACGGTTTTGCTATGCAAAAGAAAAAAAAACAAAAAAAAACCAAAAACACACACACACACACACACACACACACACACACACACACAGCAATTATAGTCTATAAAGAAATTCTCTGCACCAATTGTCCCAGAACAAAAGAGGATATTTGTAACTATTCTTTTGATGTTGTACTGTGAAGGTAAACAGACATTGTCTAATGTGTCATTATCCAGCCCATGTCATTTGAAAAGCATCATCTATAATGGGATTGTTTGGACAGCTGCTTACAACGTTCCCAGCATCAGTAAATATTAATGCCATCCTCTTACATAATAAATCCATCAATTATTTACTTTAATTACAGAAGACATAATACATTAGAAATATCCACATAGATTGGGAGATATTTAGTATAAATATTTAATCAGTTTAGGGTTTTTTCATATTTCCTTTGTTAGAAACACTCAACTTTACTGCCATTAGCACAACAGTCATCACGGACCTTCCTTCCTCTCACATGTGAAAAATCTATCCGCACAACAGACATGATAATCTGGATAACATGACCGTTTACAAGGATTGTAGTTATGAGCTGAAGGATCATGCAAATGAAAAGCCATTTATAAAAAGACATTTTGATTCCCTGCTCTGTTTCATAGCGGGTTTACATATGATAAAGCTGCCCATTCGTAACGTGTTGCGTATGCATAGCATTTCATACGCAGCCTATACAAATGTATAGGGCTCACACTGCGTGGCACGCGGAGAAATAGAGCATGCTGCGATCCATTACTAGTGCGTATCGACATGCCGGTGTACATGGATCAAGGTCCATTGACTTTCATTAACTCCATTCACAGCGTATCAAGATCCGTGCAATGCAAACGCCATGTGCGGTGAAAACAGGGTCATGGACATGAACCCTAAATAGGAATAGTACTTCAATTTTTAGAAACTTGCACAAGAGGAATCTCACATCTGCAAATTTTTCAGAAAAGTAAAAAGGTTGTCTGAGATTGAAAGGCAGAGTCCAGCTGTGAGATGCATCCCATAAGAGGTGCTGCCACAACAGGCAGACCCGGTGAACAACCTGGCGATGAATTTCAAAGCAGAATTTTTTTTCCCTCATTTCCAGCAACCTCTTCTAGGTTTTGGATCGGTCTAGTGAAGTTAGCAGGCAATGGTTGTAGTTATAAAGAGAATGTGACAGGCTGTGTTATGAAACCTAGAACAACATTACACGATATAAGTAGAACTTAAATGCATCCTACCTTGTCCCTTCTCCACAAAAATGACTTTGGACTCGGGCATGATATTGGAACCTATGATAATCATCTCCATTCCACCATTAACGGAGCAACTATTTATATTATATTTGTCCACTTGTGGTAACTCCTGAGCAGATCGCTGGGCTTTCATTAGGAAAAATAAAAGATACATAAATGAAATGAAGTACATGTTGGCATGAACCATGTGAAGAACACAGATGTCATCACATAAGTGTTATACAGTACAGTAGTACAATCTACCACACATGATCACATACTGTGCATTCAACTATTTACAAGGAAATTTAATAAAAGACATGACAAATCCCTTCAATGTAGACATTTCCCCGGCTTAAAGGGGTTGTCCCGCGAAAGCAAGTGGGTCTATACACTTCTGTATGGCCATATTAATGCACTTTGTAATGTACATTGTGCATTACTTATGAGCCATACAGAAGTTATAAGAAATTTTTCACTTACCTGTTCCGTTGCTAGCGTCCTCGTCTCCATGGAGCCGTCTAATTTTCAGCGTCTAATCGCCAGATTAGACGCGCTTGCGCAGTCCGGGTCTTCTTCTTTTCTCAATGGGGCCGCTCCGCCCCGTCACGTGCCGATTCCAGCCAATCAGGAGGCTGGAATCGGCAATGGACCGCACAGAAGCCCTGCGGTCCACCGAGAGAGAAGATCCCGGCGGCCATCTTCAGCAGGTAAGTAAGAAGTCACCGGAGCGCGGGGATTCAGGTAAGCGCTGTCCGGTGTTCTTGTTTAACCCCTGCATCGGGGTTGTCTCGCGCCGAACGGGGGGGCTGTTGAAAAAAAAAAAAAAACGTTTCGGCGCGGGACAACCCCTTTAAGAGTAACTGTCCTATCACACTCCGCTGTCTTGATTGTACACAAGTCCTATAAACTACAATGGAGATAGCCGACGACTGTCGGCTCAACTCTATCAGCAGGTGACGCCATCACTAGTTGTTTGCATGGAGCGCTTAAGGCTTATTTACACGGGACGAATGTCGGGCAAACGATGCCTGGCACTCGTTCTTATGTGTACTCTCTGACAGAGCCGCCAGCAGGGGGCCCGGATGGCTGAAGAAGATTTAACTCCTCGCTCAGGATCATCTGAGAAGCATAAAATCCTGAATGATGATCGTTCAGGGCAAATAGCAGCCATTCAGTACTGAACGACCGCTGTATTAAGTGAATGGAGAGGGGAGGGGGAACACAAGGAGAAATCTCCTTCAGCCACCCTGGCCCCCTGCTGGCCGCGCTGTCAGCGATCCAGCGATACTCACTCCTGTGCAGCAGCACGGGAGCGAGTACACAGGAACAAGTGTCGGGCATAGTTTGCTCGACATTCGTCCTGTGTAAATGGGCCTTTAGACAGGCAGATCTCTGCTGAAGTATCGCTGACTTTTCGCTCAGCGCTTCACATTTTATGCGAGAAGCAAGCGAACCAGCCATGATTTTTATGCGGTTTGAAAATTAGCGATAAACGAAACGTAAATGAATAGTAAACGATGGCTTTGCATTTAAACGTAACGGTTTGAACGAATTTTGCGCAATAATCGTCGTGTGTGAATGGATGGTGAGGTGTGAGCACATTACTGAGCAATGCATGGCAGGACACTGTTTCAGCTTCACAATTGCAATCTTCAGCGTGGTGATATGCCAATACCAACAGTAATGTAATTTATATGCCGGAAAGATGTGGGCATGTTTACTTTCAATGTTTTTATGTAATCATGAACTTGTTAACACTCAAGTTTGCCGTACACTGTGACCAACAGTAAGGCCCAGAAACCACCATGTTCTAGGCTTTACTCGCCATCACTAAAATTTACCTCTACAAGGCCGGGCTGACAAGAACGGGTTGGATTTCCACAGCGGAGGACTTGTGATCCTTCACGGAAAATAATTGTGAATGGTCATGGATGTGTGTGGTTTTCTGCACAGATGTACAATGTATTTTCGGCAGAGAAGAAAGATCTCCACCCTCCAGACGGTATTTCTATTTTCCTATCAAGTTGTGAGCGTTTCCGCTGCTCATACCGCAATGTTAGTTGCATATGGGCTGCGGATCGCTTGCATCCATAGAAATCTATTGAGGCCGCCCGAGCTGAATCAGTGATTTTTCTTCCACTCACGGAATACGCAATTCATACCCCCAAGTGTGAAGGAAAATTCGAAAATACATGCCCTTTAATTCAAATCTGTTCACGCAAGCCACGCCACTAGTACTTTTACCTTTGTTTATACAAAAGTATATCATTTCCCATCACAAAGGAACATTAAATAAAACCTCTCATTTGCGGAATACTTACAACATTCAATAGGTATGGAAGCAGTTTGTATAGAAAGAACTTTTCCATTTGCCTGGGGTATGTGCACCCTGAACACCAGCCGCACACGTGTATTCTTCCTACCAATGTCTGTCTCCCCTTTACGTAATTCAATATCAGAATTCCGCAGCTTTAAGATCCCAGCACAGTCAATGCTGTAAAACAATTGAAATTAAGCAGATGAAACAGGCTATATTAATAGACAATATCAGAAGAAAAAAAAACAACACAATTAACTCAAAAATACAAAACCATTAAAAAAAAAAATTTTAAAAATTAAACAGTGCTTCCTACCAAGAGCCTAACGTAGTGCAATGCAGCACAATACACGTTGTGGGCAGTACTGAACAATGCCAAACACCAAATGTAACACTAAATTGTATTTTTTTCGATCTTATCCCTTAGGGCAGGCTCACACAAGTGCAACTTCATTGTGTATTACGTGCACAATATGCGATGGATAGAGTCAATGAAGGTACATTCATTTCCACTGAACCCCCTTACACCTGTGTATATTCATAGAGTATAAAACGCAAGTAAAAAACCCAAAGCGCAGCACGTTCTATGTATAGCGTATTACGCACAATAGAGCCCTTTTATTCCTGCTGTGCATGCATTTACATTGCGTATGTGCGGTGTTTATACGCAATGTCGCTAAGCGACAGAGCGGGAAATTAAAGGGAAAAAAAAGGAAACAAGCAAGACTGTGCATGACGGCATGCGTAAGATACACGGTTATGTGCAGTCAAAAATTGCTGCCATATGCGGCAATACACGGGCTCAAAGAGTGGTAAAACGCTGCGTTCTACACACTTGTGTGAGCCTGGCCTTAAAGAGAACCTGCCACCGGGTTCACACTGTCCGAACCACAGGCAGCATCAGCCCGGGACAGACATACAAACATTCCACAATACATGCATGTCTGTGCCATATCAGAAAAAACCGGTCATTCCAGGTGATCGGAGCGAGACCCCGACTCCCCCAGAACTGAGTAGAATATCAGTATAACACATACACAGATCTGCTGTACATTCCTATCCTGGGTTTATGCTCGCCAGGTCATATGTGAACACGCGGCGATTACATTTTTTGTAAAAAGATGAACCTTTAGGCATGTGGTCAGATGCAACGTTCTCGTACGTCACACCTGCCAAGGCATTAGCACAAACCGCTGTACATGTGTGGTGCTGACGCAATGGGAGCTCAGAAGCTGAGCCCGAAACGTCAGCAGCAGGAGCCGGCTGTAATGGACAGTCAAATGCCAGCGGCAGCCACCTAGAGATTTAACCCCATAGATGCCACTGTCAGTGCAGACAGCAACATCTACAGGATTTGGAGAGACAGAAGGGGTTCTCATCTTCACCCCCATGTTCCAATCACAAGGTGCAGCCAGAGGCCAAATCAGGGCTTCTGGGTCTGGCATGTATGGTGGCCAATTGTGGTTAGTTTCATCGCCGGCAGTAACAGGTTTTACTGTCACTGAAGAAAGTTACAGGTTGAGAAAATACACCGCATTACTTACTAGTCTACTAAAGTCCCCTTGCAGGGCAAATAAATATCTTAAAGATAAACAAAAATGTTTTTATTGCGCAGACCTCTCCCCCTGCCAGAAGAAAAAAAAAGATCAAAAAAGAGGAGTCGCAGCAAGTATGGCGCAAAATTTTAAAAGTTCATTTTATTCCTCCTCACCCCCAGTAAAAAAAAATAGTTTTTACCCTTGTGAAGATGAAAATTTTGAGGCTACACACAAGGTGCATTTACACTCAAGGATGATCGCTCAAAAGATGTCGCAGCTCTGTTCCGCTATTTTGTAGCAGCAGCGATGCTCTTTCTTGAAAATAATCTCACATCGCATTGCTGCCGCCCCCGCTAAAAATTACGTGTTTTATTGCGAAAGTCAATAGGAGTTTCTAATGTTAAAAATCACATCACATGTAAACCGCAAGTTTGTGCGATAAAACAAACAACGAGGCTCCATAGGGGAACATTGGAGATAAAAAAAAAACACATCGCAGAAAATAGAGAATGCCGCAATTTTTTTTGCCATTACAGCAGAGAAGACATCGCTATTGTGAAGAAAACCATTGAGAAGCATTGGTTTCACAAGCATGCGTCTTGCATCGCTGGAAAATCGTGTGATTTTGTAGCCCGTGTGAAAGCAGCCTAAAAGCCACATAGCAATCCTTCACTTCTGTGCCCGCAGTTGACAGTTCCATATGAGACATTGCTATACCCAAGAGAAATAAGGTAACAAATTGTGGGGTACTATTCTCCGACTGCCCTTCATTAAAAATACAAAAATCAGGGCCAAACCTACAAGCTTGAAAAAAGTTGCATTCATTTTCAAAGCCCAATTCTGAAAGATGTGGGCTCAATACACTCGCTTATGAATTCCTTGATGAGTTTAGTTTCTAAATTGGGGTCTTTTGAGGGGCGTCTCTTAGGTCTTGGTACCACAAGGATTCTACAAGCTTGAAATGGTTCCTGGAGATTGCCCCAATAAAAGGGAGACTCCAAAATCCACTAGTTGCTCCTTCATTTCTGAGGCCTATGAGTCATGCTGCACCCTAGGGCCAAATGTGGGATATTTCCAAAACCTGCATATTTCGGGTAACAAATATTTAGTTTCATGTAACTCCTGTAAAAAAAAAAAAAAAATTCTTCAAACTTCTCCTTCGCTTTGCTGCAATTCCTGTTGAGCACCTAAAGAGTTAACAGACTTCATTAATGCTGTTTCGAAAACTTTAGAACCAAACTGATCCTTTAAAAATTGCTTTTAAATATTTTCTACAAAATTAGAAAAAAACTGACCCTATACTAAACGAGATTTCAATTGATATAAATATATAGATATATATGGAACTTACAGAATGAAGGCCATATAAAAAGTGGACATATGGTATACGCTATTAACAATTGTGTGGTATAACTATTTGTCTTGCAAGCAGAAAAATGTTAAGATTGAAAAATTTAGCAGTTTTCAAAGTTTCTGTAAAACTAGGATTTTTAAACAAAACATATCACCCAAAATTTACCACTAATATGAAGTATGTGTCAAAAAACAAATCTTAGGCCTCATGTCCACGGGGAAAATCAGGCCCGCTACGGATTCTCCATGTAGAATCTGTAGCGGGTCCCTTCTGCCCCGCGGACATGAGCGCTAAAAAGAATAAACTTACCTCTCGCACGCTCCGGATCTTCCCTTCGCCGCGGCTTCATCTTCTCTCTGTCGCGGCCGGATCTTCTTTCTTCGGCCTGGCGGATGCGCAGGGCACGTCGGTTACGTGCCCCGCGCATGCGCCGGCCCGAAGAAAAAAGATCCGGTCGCGACGGAGAGAAGATGAAGCCGCGGCGAAAGGAAGATCCGGAGCAGGTGAGTAAATTCAATAGAAGCCCGCGGGAGCCCCGCACGAAAATGGAGCATGGTCCAGATTTTTTCATGCTCCATTTTTTTTTAAATTACCTTTTATTGACCATCCGCGCGTATTAATCTACCCTATGGGATGCGGATCCGCGGGCAGGAGAAGAGTTAAAATCCGCTGCGGATTTTAATTCTTCTTTTGCCCGTGGACATGAGGCCTTAGAATCACTTGGATACGTAAAAGCATTCTAAAGTTACTTCCATATAAATTGGTCAGAATTTTAAAAAAAATAATAATTTAGGTATATCCATAAGGCCCAAACTGTCCGAGACTCCAAAGGGTTAGGGTGGTTTCACACCTGTTTTAGGCTGCCTGTCCACAGGCGTTGCAAAATCTCACGGGGATCTCCGCAGTAGGAGCGAGAATCGCAATGATTTTTCGCTCGTGGACAGGGGGGGCTGTGCTTTCCATAGCAAAACTATGGAGAGCGTGCACTGTGTTCCCCGCGGCCGGATTATCGCCACGGGGAACGCAGTGCAAAAGCGCCCATGGACAGGCGGCCTAAAGGGGATTCCCCATGGCCGAATGATTCTGGCTTAGGACGGATTCGAACTGCCCATCTATGCATCAAAGTCCTTCACTCAACTCTGGGTTGCAACCCAAGTCCATCATGACCCCCTGATCACATTGCAGGAGATGCCGATGGGGTACCACCCTCCCGCGGACTGTTTAGGTGTCAAAGTCAGCTTTGACCGCTACACCCAAATGGTTAATTGCTGCGATCAGTGCTAACTCTGATCAAGGCAGATACTGCCAACTGTAAGCTGTTAAAACAGTTGATAGCCTCCAGATGTGGAGCAGACTTGACCCCCAAGCCCGCTTCATATAGTCTTCACAGGTCCCCCGTGTAAATTTACCCGTGATCGTGAAGAGGTTAATGCTCTTTTCCACTATGTGTAGATAATAGTAAGGTCTTTGGGTTGAGAGATTGCTCAGCATTGCATAAGCATCAATGTCCACAAGAAAAAAATAACCAAGGTCAATGTCTCCAGCTTCTCAGGGTCTTATCAAGATGACCCTGTCACAATGTGAGGCTTTGAAGCCATTACACAGCAGGACTCCTGTGGTGGCATCTCCAACAGCTGGGGATGGCGATTAATGGCTACTTGGTTACCAGATCTACAGGCTCTTATCCACTGATGGAGTAGTCCTGCTTCCCAGGTGGACCCTGCAACCTTTAGTGGGCTCTCCAATGGACTCTGTTGGCACTGATCCCACCTAGCTACAATAACTCGTGAATTACTAGGTTATTCCTTACTTTGTACAGTTTCGTATTTAAAACGCTATGGGAAAGGTCTCATCTTATGGAGGGCAGCAAAGGAGGTCCAGACAACCCAACCACAAAGTTCAAAGCTTAGTTTTATCAGCTGAGCCCAATGATTTTGGCCAGACCAGCCGGTCGTTTAGTGTGCGACAGCCCCCCAACGTCCTAACAGCGGATATTGGGGGAGATAAGCATCGGGCGGTTTGATTTTAACTGCTCGTTCCTTCTTTTGATCTCAGGAGCAGCCTTCTCCCATCTCTGCACACAGAACACATGCATGTTCGTCCCACCGTAAATATCATATACATTCTGAACGTATTATCTGAAGACTGTTTACACAAAGTTCAGTTATTTTTGAGTCCCTGTATATAATATTTAGACTCCCTAAAGAATGGCACAGTGCAATGCAATTGTGGCATATTAAAAATGAGGACATTCCCCAGGTAGGTCTAGACCTGTAAACCTAAGAGCTACCGTAGGAATGGTATCAAGGGGCTATGTGTAGAAGTAACCACTTTCAAGTACAGTAGAAGTAACTGGGTGCTGAAAATCTTCATGCACCATATATTCTAGGTGGGGTAAAGCAGTCACCACTGCTATGGGTTTATGTGGATTGTAGAGGAAATAACTGCTTGCAAAGCCAATCCACCATTTGCAATACAAACAGGATATCCTTGTGTATTAAAAGCAGCACCTAACACAAGATTGGTCCAGCTGACATCAACTTACAGCAATTAGTGTATACTAGTACATTAGTTGGGGCGAAAGTGCATCGCTGATGTATCTTATGCAACCTGCACTTCATACAAACCAACAATTATACCCGCAAGCAGGCAGCCGTATACCATTATAGCAGAAAATTTGGTTTAAATTGCAAAAACAAAAACAAAAAAAATGCACTTACACCATCTACCATGGGAAACCACCAACAGATTCAGTGTTGCTAATGTACCAATACGCTGGACAAAGTGCCATCACCGGGCATAAAACCATCGCCTCCCAACGCACGTCATGTTTATGCTTCATTGATAACAATCGTATAGAATTCATTCTGGCAAACAATGGCTCTACGCACCTGGCGCACATATTGTTTTCTGGTAAGAGTGGGATTTCCAGAACTTTAGTGCTCGCTACGATAATCTCTTGGCTTGCAGTAGCTACGGTTTTCCCAGTTATTCTGTGCACCTGGTAAAACGCATGAGGCCTCAAATAGCGGTCATCGGCCGTTCCAATAAACATCTGCAGGTTAACGGGCTTCTCTGTATAACCCATGAGCTGGAAGACAAAACAGATAATTACTGCTTAGTGGTTGTTTACCAGGTTTAATCCTTCAATTGCTACTGACATGTAAGGAGTGTTTACCAGTGACCAGTTACATGCTAGTCATGTCCCGATTTCTTTCAATAATAAACCCAAAAGCTCCCAAACCTTCTATAAACCCCTGGCTGTGAGACATTTTCAGGTGAAAACAGCCTCACATCCACGCGGGGAAATTCCTTCATCCCATTGCTTTCAATGGGGCAGCAGCAGCGCTGGCCCCATTGAAAGCAATCAGAGAAGATTCCCCTAATCACTGAACACGCTGCTGCTGTCACAGTGATGAGGGGACTCCCCACGGGGATTAAGGAATCCTCTGCCGCTGTCATAGCTGCAGCAGGGGATCACGATCTTGTCCCATTGCTTCAAATAGGACTGGCGATGCTGCCGCCGGGCTCATTAAAAACAATGGGCGATATTGCAGAAAGATGCTGCGATTTTTTTTTCCTTCCTCGCAGCATTACAGGAGTGAAAACCTCGCAAATGAGAATGAAACCATTGAAAATCATTAGTTTCATAATCATGCATTTTCACTCACTCTCGCAGCGTGAGAAAAATCACCAGATTTTCTCGCTAGTGTGAAGGAGCCCTAAAGCTACATAGATGCATGAAATCAATTTTGTGGAATACACTACCCTAGACAATCTGATGAAATTCCCAGCACCCAGTGTTTTAAGTGTGCCCTACCTTATTCACTAATTAACGTCTCCGTTTACCCAGTTCTTACATTTTTCCCCCAGAACAGAACCTTCCCTTCAAATCGCACTGCATGCCCTCACACTCTATATCTGTGGATACATGGATATCTGCTGGTGGCCGGCTCGTAAAGCTTTATACACAGTATCCTAGTCATATAAGCGATGGCAGAAGCATTGTACAGAACATGCCCTTTAACCTACTGTGTAGGCTCTTGTGCGCAGGGCCAGATTGCTATTGGCTTAATACTGTATGTAATGTCTTATTTTATCTATGTAAAGTTCTGCTGCTAGATAAAAGATTATTCCAAAAACACAACTTTCAGGTTTGTGTGAATCGCGTCAGACGGAGTCTGCTCATGACATTTAGGCTCTCACGCCGCTGTGATGACATAAAGGATCGGACATTCTGCTGTGTGATCCACTATGGGCACTAATGAAGGATGTTCAGTGCAACTTTAGCATGACAGCATTGGCTGCATTACTGGCTTGGATACCTCATGTTACTCCGGACAGGGAACAAAGCAGCATGCGACTCCACATTACTACACAGCTTACAGGACACTTACATGCAGAAACATAAAAACATTTAACACACTCCCCTTAGCAAGGATAAGCCCTAATGCTGAGGTCTTTGGTAAGGGAAGATTTTTAAAACTTTAACGCGATCACCATTATCCATTGGATAACGGGGATCACATGACCGGAGACCGCCCACTGCGGCCCTCGGTCACTGCTTCAGGCTACCTTTAGTAGCAAGGAGATTTTAAATTTCCCAGGCTCTCCCCAGCTTCTGTGCTTGTGTCCGCTATTTTGCCATTTTGGAGAAAGGTCTGCGGATAAAACTCCAATTGGGGCACATTGCCGGAGGCAAGCAATTTCACCTCCTCTCATGGATCAGATCTGTGACGTGAGGTGAAACTAACTAACTTTTACACGATCACCGTTATCCATGGGATAACGGCGATCACGTGACCAGAGACCAAGGCCCCACGTGAAATCGCTAGGCTGCCATGTTTAATAGCCAGGAGCAGGGAGATTTTAAATTTCCCCAGCAATCCTCAGCCTTTGCGCATGAGTCCGCCATGTTGCCGACGGGCACATGCGACGAAGCTGGGGTAGGGTCCGTGGATAAATCTGGCGTTTTAGGTACGTCACTTTATCTCCCCTCACTGATATAATCTGTGAGGGGAGATGAAACAAACTTTTTAAGCTCTTTTTTATTTACACTTTTTTTTTTACTTAACATGATCACATACGGCTCCCTGCTCTCGGGTTTTAAATCTCCCAGGTTCACGGCCTTCTGCATATGTTGCGTCAGGGACACATGCACAGAAGACTGCGTCAGGTCCATGCAGAACTAGAACGCTGCGGGACATTGTGGAAGATGGAGGCGAGTACTTCCGGCTGAAACTTTAACTTTTATGCGATCGCTGTTATCGATTGATTGCGTGACTGGAGGTCGCACACCACGGACCCCATTACAGCTCCAGGCTCTTGGCTACCTCCAGCAGCCGATAGCAGGGAGCTGTCACCGGCACAGACCCCAGGGCTTTAGTCCACAGGGCAGGTGTGTTTTTATGGCCCTGGGGATTAAAGCACAGACACCCAGGACATGAAAACATGTATAGATGGTCACTGAGGGGTTAACCATTTGGTGGTTGTAAATCTGTGTTTTATTTATATTAGCAGCTGTTTTTGCTGCTCTTCATGTGGTTTTGCCATGTTTGTGTGCTTAGCAGGGGCAGTCCAATGGGCATGTGTGTGTGGGGGAGTGCTGTAAGGAGGGGCACATGATCCCCATTCTTTTTTAATTAAATGTATTTTTTATTAAACATTTTCCACCTTTTACATATCTTTATAGCATTTTTGTGTACAACTGTTTTCCCCTCCTCCCCCCCCCCCCCCCCCGAGGTCTCTCTCTCAACATTTAGTCCTTTGAAGGACCAGTCCCTGCGTAATCACAGTCCTTCAACATGAACAATAGTAATGGTTCCTAAAACGAACGTTTATTCTTTAGTCTTCGTGTTGCTTGTCTTCTTTTGTTTTCTTTTTCTGTCATCTTTTTTGGTTCAGGGGTAGTTGTTTTTGCTGCTTACAAGGGGCAGCCACATACCTTTGCTCATTGTTTGGCCTCTCTCTCTCCAATCCATCCTTTCCTATCCTGCCCCGTTAATCCTTTCCAATTTATTTTTCAGCATAGCAAACTTGTAAATAAATCATGATCCCCATTCTTGCAACTGGAGGTGGTCTTTAAAAGGGATCATCCTCTTATCCAAAGAGGTTTTCAAAACTATTTTATTGTATATAAATTTAGGCCCCACTGCCCAAAACTATATATAATATACACTCATCGCAGCACTTTGACAGGTGACATCACCTGGACAGAAGGCCTGGTAACATTCTGTAAACCTGTCACAGGGGTTTCTAATGTGGAAGCCCTAGGCTGGTTTATGGGACATAAGTGACGTCCCCACTGGGCCTTCTGTTGACCCACGACCGTTGGCAGTCAACAGCCTACTTGACGGCTGATTGCTTGTCAACAGAAGACCAGAGGGGCAGGAGACCCCCAGGACCAGAGCGGGGCTGCACTGCTGTATATCTAGGTTTATTATTTTAATACGGGGGGATTGCTTTTATTCAAAAATAAATATACAGCTGTTCTATCCCAATAAGTAAATGTGGCAGTAAAAGTGTAGAGAAGCAAGACAATGAAGAGCTGTCCTTAGATTTAACACAGCACTGTACCAACACTGTCAGCAGACCGTGCACACAGGGAACAGAGCCAGCTCTCCGTTGTGTTTCCCTGCTGTTTCCATAGCAAAGGCCAATGCATGCGTAAGCTAACCAAAGCTGAGTGACTAGAAAGGAAGCAGTGAAGGTCACAATGGGAAAAGCGGTGTCTTTGCAAGGTAGCACCAAGACAAACTCAGGCATCCGTCTGTTCTTTCATACAACACATTTGCCCAGTTCTGACAAGATGCTAAATAGTAAGCATCTGATTACTTGTTAAAATCTACTTCGCCGTGTGTAACCTAGTACCAGAATGTAACACAACCACCAACATAGGCTGCAATGATGCAAACAAAACTAAGGAAAATTAAATCTGACATTTAATGGGCACCACGAGGCGGTCTGAATTTTAAGAGGGCCTCTTCCATGAAAAGTCTAAGGGTGCGTTCACACGTCGCCGATTTGCTAGGAATTTTGTTGTAGATTTTGGTGCAGATCCAATCGAATTCAAATTGTAGGAATGAAGTCTGTTGCAGATTACTTTGGCTGTGGAACTGCTCATTGGAAGCCACAAAAGTCCAATTTTTTATAATTGAAAGCAGCAGAGTAAGAAAGGCTCAATTACTGTCATCTGTAGTTAGCAAAGCATCTATTGCTGTTAGCTTCATATAGTAAATATAGGCAACAGTCAGACTTAGAACTGCGCTGTGATTAGTTGTGGGCAGGAAAGTCAGCTTGTTTTTGTCAGTTGTCGAGTTCAGATTCTGCTCCTGTAAGGGTCACCTGTGCTGTGAGCAGTTTCTATGGGCAAGAAAGTCAGAATTGCTATAAGACAGTTATGTTGTTGTCGTTAACCGTATAGTTGTTTTTGACCCTCGGCGACCCTAGAGGCGAGTTCCCACCATGTTTTTTGGTTTTGCACTGCTTTCAATTGTGTGATATTCATGCCAGTATCAGATCCAACAGTATCAGCCATCGTGTCCTTTGGCGTCCGGTCGTCTTTTGCCGCTGATCTGTCCAAGCATTATAGATTTTTCTAGCGACTCTGCTCACATTACATGGCCAAAATACGTGAGTCTGGTCATCTTGGCCTCCAGTGATATATGACCGTTATAAATCTGCCAAATTAACTGCAGGACAGAGCAAGGACTCCGGAGGCCAGAAGAACAGTGTAAAATACGCAGCCCTATATGATGAGACAGAACTGGATTCTTTGCAGCATAGATCAGTATCAGAATTCAGAGAACTTTGTGGATTTTGGGGCATCTGTTTTATTAGAATTTTTTTCAGATAGCATTTAGGGTGTACAGATGCCCTGGAGGTGCCAAAAACACCCACCCCCTAAAAGACCCTATACTGCAAATGTAAATGGAGAAGAAAATCCGCCAAAAATCATTCCGTCCTTAAGCCCAAAATAGGCCATGTCATTAAGGGGTTCAAGTACCATATAATGTTTTGAAAAACTAACAAAATTCTAAGTGGAGTAAAATGAAAAAAAAAAACATTCCACCATATTTCAGTGTGTTTTGTTTCTACGGCGCACAAACTGCAACAAAAATGACCTGCTAACTTTTTTTTATGGGTTACTACGATACCAAACTTGTGTAGTTTTTTTTTGCTGTAGTACTTGTATTTTTTTTCAAAGATATTTAATTTTTTAAAATTACTTTCTGCTGCATCTTCTGTGCACAATAACTTTATTTTTCGGTCAACGTACTTTAGCAAGGGCTCTTTTTTTGCGGGATGTACTGTAGCTTACATCAGTACTATTTTGGAATACAACTTTTTGATTGCTTTTTATTGCATTTTTGCTGGGAGACAAGGCGACTGAAAAAGTGCATTTCTAGCGCTCTTTATTTATTTATTTTTTTTCGGACTACGTTCACCATGCAGGGTAAATAACGCACTACTTTGATAGATCGGACTTTTACGGACGTGGCGATACCAAATATGTATTTTTTTTTTAGAATTTACATTTTTTTTATTATAGATATGGCAAAAGGAGGGCGATTTAAACTTATTACTTTTTTTTTAAACTGAATAAGTCGCGAAAAAGAAAAAAAACTATTACAATTTGGTATTGGCATAATCGTACTGGCCTGTAGAATGACTAATATATTATTTATACTGCTCAGAGAATGCAGTGAAAAATAAAAATAAAAAACATGGCAGAATTACAGATTTTGTTAATCTTGCCACTAGAAAAAAATGGAATAAAAAGCGATCAAAACTTTACATGTTACAAAAAATTAGATAAAGGAAGACTGGAGTTCATCCCGCAAAAAACAAGGCCTTCTAGGGCTCTGTCAATGGAAAAATAAAATGAATATGGCTTTTGGAATGTGGCGACACAAAAGCAAACCTTAAAGAAAAAACGTTTTAAATGTACAAAAATAGCAAAACATAAAAAAAAACAAAAAAAAAAAACTTGGTATCGCCCGAATCGCGATGACTCAGAGAATAATGTTATCACATTATTCTGCACGCTGAATGCCGTAAAAATGAAAAAAAAAAACCACAATGGCAGAATCTTTTTTTTTCCCCCAATCTCCCTACAATTTTTTTTTTACTAAAGTTATGCAATACATTATATATACCCAAAAATGGTGCCATAAAAAAATACATCTTGTCCCGCAAAAAACAAGCCCTCACATGGCTGTATCCGCGACTGCAAAATTAGTTGCAATTAAATGATTAGACCATTTAAAAAACCTGCCCTGGTGGGTCTGACAGGGTGGTAAGAAACCCCCCACTCAAGGGGTTAAAGCTGTATTATCTGTACTACGTCCTAAATCATCTTGACAAATTGAATTTTAAGATTTTTCACTTGCACCAAAAAAGCATCGTCCATTGATTTCATGTGAAATTGCGTGAAACAAGCGCTGGAGGATCAATGGGAAACATCACATTGCAGTCGCATGCAGATCACATGATATGAAATGTGTTTGACTGTCCCATTGAAAATAATGGGTGATGCGTCCCAAGGAAAGTGCAAAAAGAATAGGACACGTAGTTTTTTTTTTACCTCATAGCATCGCTTTATGATTCTATAAGATCGCACACGGTTCGACAATCCGATCTTTGTGAATGACTGCCCTCTAATCTACAGGATAAAATAGCACATCATGTTGAGCTATATTTTCTTATATTTTAATGGAAATCAAAGATGGAGTCTCAGCACAAAACATCCAAAGCTAATGTAACTAGGCCGTAACAGTTCAGATGGAAAAAAAAAAAGAAAAAAACGACATGTCCATTCAGTTCAACCTGTTATCCTGCAGTATTTATGCGCAGGAAGGCAAAAAACAAAACCGAAAAAGCGAGTTAGAAAAAGATTTTGCACATTTTAGAGGGGGAAAAAAAAATTCATTGAAATCAACACGAGCCGTGCCTGCAGTAACAAGCGGCAGCCACTCCACAGAGGTCGGAGCAGATTTCCGCTCCGACCCCTGTGTTATTGCGACACTGTCAGCAGGCGCACAATCAGCTGATTGGTCAGAGTCCCAACCAATCGAGCGACAGACCGCCAACAGATCAACTATAGTTTGATATTAGTTTATTTTATATTAGTATTAATGACCTATCCTGATCATCAGTAGTATTGTCTCTGGAAAATCCTTTTAGTTGCATTTATAAACTCAGCCAATAATTTTATTTACATTTTTTTAGTAGGTTTTGTTCCTCCTGTGCATCTTGGCTTATGTCCGAGTCAGACTTTTAGCCACAAACCATTTTTATGCATTTCTTATAGAACACCTTGCTTTGGTTGCATGAAAACTCCTATACAGTGAAGTCCTAGCTGCTATTTTCACAAAGTGCCAAGTATCTACTTTCCATCTAACATTTAGATGTTGTTTGTAGGGAAACTTTAACCACAAAACGCCTAAATCTGATCTTTAAATGGCCTTGTTTTATAGACGCATTAATAACTACCCAAGAAACGGAAACTTTTGAAGTAAAGATGGTGATAAACATAACTTTTTCCGTGCTCTTGTTTTATCCAATGTCACAGTAAATCCTTCTCTTAGAAGGCCGCAAGGTTTTCTTCAGTTCATGTGAAACAGTAAGTTTAGGAGAGTGGATTGAGTTTAGGTTGCCTGTCCACGGGCGTTGCGATATCCCGCGGCAGATCTCTGCCCCGGGAGCCGTTGTCGGGGAGCAGGACCTAGCTGACGGATCTCCGTGGTGAGCCTATCTGAGAATTGCAGCAATTCGCAGCATGCTGCTATTAGCCAGGCGCAAGTGGAGAATCGCTAGGATACTCCGCTCGTGGACAGAGGGGCCTGCACTTTCCATAGCAACACTATGGAAAGTGTTCACTGCGTTCCCCGCGGCTGGATAACCGCCACAGGGAACGCAATGCAAAAACGCCCGTAGACAGGCAGCCTTAGGCTGCATGTTTTATGTCTGAACAGTGAGTGTCGCCATTTTGGTTGCATAAAATCTGCTGGTTACCAAAAAAACAGTACACACACCCACACACACCCTTGTGTTCATGGGCAAAACTGAATTGCGGGACACCAGCACAGAGTATCCGCAGTTTAAGCCGCTCAGAGAAGCATGGGGTGTCCGCACTTCAGTTAACACCTGCAGATTTGAATTTTTGATTTGCAGATTCCACATGCGGAAAAGAAATCGCAGTTTGCTTCATTTTACCGCGGATGCCACACAGATCAACGGAAGTAAATAAAGTTAAAGGGGTTGTCTCGCGGCAGCAAGTGGGGTTATACACTTCTGTATGGCCATATTAATGCACTTTGTAATATACATCGTGCATTAAATATGAGCCATACAGAAGTTATTCACTTACCTGCTCCGTTGCTAGCGTCCCCCGTTGCCATGGTTCCGTCTAACTTCGGTGTCTTCTTGCTTTTTTAGACACGCTTGCGCAGATGCATCTTCTCCCTTCGGCTGGTCTTGGAAGCATCGGCGTTTTGGCTCCGCCCCCTTGTACGCATCATCGCGTAGCTCCGCCCCATGACGTGTGCCGGTTCCAGCCTCCTGATTGGCTGGAATCGGCCCGTGACGGGGGCGGAGCTACGCGATGACGCGTACAAGGGGGCGGAGCCAAAACGCAGATGCTTCCAAGACCAGCCGAAGGGAGAAGATGCATCTGCGCAAGCGCGTCTAAAAAAGCAAGAAGACACCGAAGTTAGATGGAACCATGGCAACGGGGACGCTAGCAACGGAGCAGGTAAGTGAATAACTTCTGTATGGCTCATATTTAATGCACGATGTATATTACAAAGTGCATTAATATGGCCATACAGAAGTGTATAACCCCACTTGCTTTCGCGAGACAACCCCTTTAAAACTAGCGTCTGCGATCGCCGGCAAGCATTTAAAAATAAGTTCCACACTGGTACCCAGGTCTTTCGCTGCGGGAATCCGCACGTGCTAGGACATGATGCTTAAACGCGGCGTTAAAAAACGCTGCATTTTTTTCACGCGCCTGTGTGTTACATTTTAACGATTGGCTACGAGAATAGAGCTTTTATATCCATCCAACATTGCTGCAGTGGTAAGACTGACCGACAGATCAGAACAGGAACCCCGCAATAGCCAGCTGTAGGCCACGGACTATAGCTTAAGACAGTCAGTTCAGCATATAGAGGACATTAACAGTTTCCTTTAACATAGCAGTGTAGTACCTTGACAACTGGGTGACCTCCAGTAGTAGCCTTCACCGCTCCACGACTACCTTCCGTTTCATAGTGTGCTCGGTGATGAGTCTTTGGCTGTACCTCCACCTTTAGTTCGCACTGCCCATAATGGCTGGGTAAGGGCCAGTCTAATGGAGGCAGAGATGATGTCCTGAGGAAGAGAGGGATTTAGTTCTAAAGGCTTGTCTTCACAGATGCTACATAGTTTGTATATCTGTGACTTGGAGCGTCTTACTGCCTGCCTTGGCACAGGACATCGGCGTCTTAGGCTAGGTTCATACGAGGCAGATTTGCTGTGGAATTTCCGCACAGAAATTCGCTGCAGCAAATCCGCTTGCAGCTGCTTATCCCGGGGTTAGCCAGCCATGTGGATGAGAGTGCGCAAAATTCTCATCTACATTGGGCGGCCAATCCGTTGCAGCAAAGTCGGGCGGAAACGGCGTTGCGTCGCAGAATCAAAAGATGCAGCATGTCAATTTTCTTTCTCCGCTGCAGCCTCGCTCCTCTATGGGGAGAGAAAGTCACAGCAGAAGATTGGCAGCTGAACCAATTCAAAACCTGCTGCGAAATGCCACGGGTTTTGAAGCTGCATTCTTCCAGTGGTTTTTCAGTGTGGCCAAGCCACGAGAAGTCTGATGAAAATCCGCCCCATGTGAACCCAGCCTTAGAGGTCTGTTACATGACAAAGTATGTATGCCATAAGTGTTGGGGGGTGGGAGGTATCACACCTACGGATTCTAATAGTGGAATCCGTAATCACCGTTCGCACACAGACTTTGTGGCAAAACGCAGGCATTGAAAGGCAAGTAGTATGCAGTAGGATCAGCCAGGCTCACAGCTGCAATCCGCTGCGGGCCTGCCACATGTGGAATCCAACCCGTTCGCGTGAGCCCGGCTTTACAGTGGTTTCACATCTTCAGCCGGAGGTTAGCCCCTGATCCGACACAAAAGCCAGGCAACTGAGTGGAAAGCAGAATCCTGAGCGCAGATGTGAGACCACCCTTACCATTTGTAATTTGTGAGATAGGGCGGAAATTTTTTTAGGGTATTAAAGTATACTATGCTTTTCAGAACCCAGAATGTTTTATCACACACTTTTTTTTTAAAGAAATGGCAAAATCTGCATATCCCTTGCAATTTTTCTAGAGAATTCTAGATCTAGGGATACAGGATATTACATCTGCTGAGTAACAAAGACAAAATTAGAATTTTAAAATAAAAAAAAAAAAAAAAGAAGCACTCCTTAAACCCCTTCCACATCACAACATAAAATACACCTGAAATCCTGCTGCAATGGTCAGAAACCTCCAATGCAGGAGGGCTGTTTAACCCCTTACACGCTACTGTCTATAGAGGGGTGTTGCCATGGTAGCTGAGGGCCAATCAAAGGCTTACAGGCCCGCCATGATCATATAGTTAACCCTTTCCAATCCACTGTCTGATGCCTTAAGACATTATGATTTAAGGCTGTACAACTCCGATGTTGAAAAACGTCCGCGTCAGGGTTCTCTTGCTATAATATTGCCAGCCTCTCTGCTGTCGGAGCCTATCCAACATGTCACTTCATGCAGTACTGGCTTTAGCCAGCAGATAGGCCGTTGTATAACCGCAGAAAAAGAGTAAGCCCCCTAGGAATACAAATGGGATTGCAAAGGATTAATTTATTGCCTGTCCGTTTATTACTGATTGTTTATCCCTGGACAAAAAAAAACTCAAGGGGTAACACCAACACCCGACCATCCTCAATTTTTACAAAACTTTACACAGGTGTTCATCACTAGAAGGTTTACAGAAACCTAAATTTTTATACCAATCGGGTCAATTTTTTTGAGCATTACATAGAATCTCATAATTCGGAAACTATCAGGCGTAGGAAGATGTTCAATGCGTCATTCTCTTCACAATATGTAGATTTATAACATTTTTCCTAACACTGTAAATTCAATATAAGTAAACTTAGGACAAAAAATTTAGCCACTCCAATAAGAAAGCTGAAAGAAAATAATATATATGCCCCATACAATGAACGTTCTTAACACAAAATTTCAGGAAGGCGATCTTTGCAGTTTGAGGGGGAAAAAAGAAAATCTTGATGGTTGCCAACTGTATACTGATCACCATGTTAGTGCTATTAAATATCACTACATGCGCCTAAATATGCTTCATGTCATGAATTGGGTGATAAATCTGCTGTTGGACAGAATTTGCTGAGCTTAACAATTAATAATTAATGCCCTTCATTAAGGTCATGAACCCCCTTCTAAACTTGCTGACTGACCAATGAGTCCACAGAATTGTGAGGAATCTTCATGTGAATTTCAGATGATTAGTACCTGCACAGAGTTGCAATAAATCAAAGTAGATTTAGGCCGCCTGCAGACGGCCTGGTTGGATTCTCGCAGCGGGACCCAACCCAAACCCCTGCAGGGACCAGCGCGGCACTCGCCTCTCCTGCAGCTCCGGCTCTGACGTTTCGGCTGCCGGACAGCCAGCGCATGCGCAGAGCGGAGCCAGCGATAGACATTTCTGTGCGGGGCTCGCAGAGCCCCACACAGAAATAGAGCATGCCGTGATTTGTTTTCCACGTGTGATTTCACGGGGACAAATCGCAGCCATCTGCCTAGGATTGCGTTTTCTAACGCAATCTTATGGCAGCTTCCATGGGCGGAAATACTGTGGGAAATCCTGCCGTGGAATTTCCGCCCGTGTGCAGGGGGCCTTAGAGAGAACGATACCGGTATATACAGTAGTTTTCAGACTATAAGACCTCCCCCACGCTGACGTTTTTCTACAGTGTTTAGCGCTTTGTGCATCCAGCGCTGGCTGTGATTGGCTGAGCCTGACGACACCCAACAGGCTCAGCCAATCAGAGCAATCTCTTGCTGGAGGCAGGGTGGCATTTGCATCTCTGTGCCTGTATGACTAAGTCACTCTGGGGGCAGCAGGCAGCCTGCAGCGATGATTCTCCTTCCTGCCTTCCAGAGTCCTGACTGCTCCTATCCAGTATCGAGGCGAGGACAAGAGACTGGTCTCACGGTGGCCAGCTGACATCATCTCCCTGCCCTAGTGTCAGAAACCGGCCCGTGGCTGCAAACTGCATGTGAGCCTAGATAGGTTTCTGTGTCCAGGCTTGCATACAGAAGCAGGCACTGTTTCTAATCTGGAGTCCATATGATCTGGTGGTGGCAGGGGTTCTCTGGAGGATTAGTTTTTATGTTGCACTCTTTACTTTTTTTATAATTAAAAAAAAACAAAACATCAATGATGGAATAACTTAGATAAGCATATTTTCTATATTAATGAATGCAAACTTGGGATCTGCTTGACAATTTTAAAGACTGTCAACGGGCCACTGCATAATTAGGATTATGTGAGGACTTTTTTTGGCTGAATCCCAATTACAATGAAAATTATGCATGAAGTTTTATTTATTTTTTTTAAAATCAACTTTCTTTAGAATTTGTGTATTTAATGAGCGTCCCAAGACAACTTCTCTGGCCTAGAGACACCGAAAGGCTGGACGACCCTACAGAAGCGATCAAACAATTGCACTGTGAAATATAGTTGGACTAAAAGTTAAAAAAAAAAAAAAAAAAAAAAAGTAAAAATATATATATATTTTTTTTAAATATTCAAACAAACATCCTTAGAAACTGGCTTTATTTTATAAAACAAAGTGCAAAGAAAAAAAAAACAAAAAAATCCCCTCCAAAGAAGCCCTCATGTAATTACATCAACATAAAAATAAAAGTTAGAAGGCTCTTGGAATGAAGCATTAAGAAAAAAAAAAGTGTTCAAAGGACTCAAAATAGGCTGGCTCTAACAGGGTCAAGGCTCCAATATTTATTTGTACTCACCGAAATATAGGGGTATGACCAGACTTTGGTTTATTCCATGTAAAATGTGATGGGACAGACAAAAACTGCTCATTGGAGGAGTCCTTCTTGAGTAGATGTGGAGAACCTGAATTATCCTCGTTGGGTGTATCACGGGTTGGAGATAAATTACCTTGATCCTCCGAACAAAGATCAACTTTTCCTAGTAATGTGGCACTTTGGTCTTCAGAGGTTTTTCTTGTTTTAAGGGGTACTGCAGTCTCCTGGAAGCACTGGGTCGGAGAAGCACTAGGAACAGAAGTGTATGACAAACTGATCCACGTATCTTCCGTGACACTTCCCCTGGGTGAGTGACTGGGAGATGGTGTAGGGGAGTGATGAGGGGAAGCAGGACTTGGATAGCAGATATCTGCACTGGAGTGTCGTCTTTTGCCACAAGGAGAAGTAGGCCTGGATGAAGGCTTAGATGTAGGTCGTGGGCTTAGCCAATTCTCATCAGTAATACTAGTTCTAGGGGAGTGGCATGGGGACTGCCTGGGTGACAGAGATGGACCATATCCTAAGTGCTGCCATGTTTCATCCCCTGGAAACCCTCTAGGAGAACAGCTAGGTGATGCCAATGGCGATCCCAAAGTGAATCGCGCAGCAGCCTCATTGAGCTCCGAATCAACATCATCATAGATGTGTGAAATAGATTCACAAGATGAGGCATCTGAGAACCAGCTCCTCGAAGAAATGCTACTCCCAGGGCTAGGACTTAAAGACGGCTCCCTATAAGATGGCTCAAGATGGAGGTAGAGTTGGTCACGGGACGGTCTTTCATTGTAGTCATTTTCTGAGCAGTCGTTGTGGAGTTCCTCTGTGGTTTCAGAACCTTGCTGGCAGTTAGGAGATATTGATGTGATCTGAATACTGGGACATTCAAATGGCTTTGGACCTGCAGTCTGACTGTGCTTAGAACCCTGCATTTCATCTGTGCCATAGATTTTATAACCCTGTAAGCGGGAAGAAGGAGACCGATTGGAACAGTGATGTTGAGGTCCATGTTGAGAAAAGGTAATGGGCTGGTTGACTGCTGATAAAGGTTGGTCTACATTGAAGATAAAAAACGATGCACTGTCATCAGGCTGAAGATCTAAAAATAGGGAAAAGGTCAAAACGTTATCACATTATCCACTTCAAACTAAAAAAAACTTTAACGTAGCCGCATTTTGGAACAAGTTTTAAAAGGGGTTTTCCAGGCACAAAAGAGGAAATTCTGAAAAAGCTACAATTACAATTTAGGAGGTACAACTAAATAGCGGCAACCTGTACCTTCTATCTGCCGCTCTGCACCCAACGCAGCTGCTGTGTTTACATGCATCACGTCCGCAGTGAACAGAACCAACTTACCTATAACTCCCAGCATGCATAGAGCTGGTCTACCAGCCAGCACTATAGCTCCGCCCACAGCTCCTGCAACTTACTAGCATCAACCTCCCCGAGTACCAAAGAATGCTGCTGAAGCAGACAGACCGGACCATCCAGCACTCTGGACTGCACATGAGCCATACAGCACAGTGCTCCCACTCCTGTCCTCCCATCATACACTGCTCACAGGATGTTGGAGGCTATGCACAGGGAGGATGTGGTAAGTGAGGACAAAATGTCACAGGAAGTGGAGGGTCATGTGACAGATTGAAAATAAAGAAAGTAGCTAGACCAGGTGCGGTGAACCTATTACAGAATGCCGCATTGTGATAATGTGCATGACATTTTAAAATGTTAGTCTGCGCCTGGAATACCCCTCTAACTGCAATCAAAAGGACACTAATAACCATGCAAATAGCCAATACGTAAAATAAATTAGACTGTTAATGGTGCTTTTACATGTGCAGTGCGGTTTTTCTTTACGTGAGGTCTATAGGTAAAATACTCATGCAGTACAGTAGACCTCGTGTGTCAGGCAAGCACACAGGACACATTCATGGCCCGCTAAATAGGATTACTTTTGGAACATTCCTTATTGCTGTAACTATGTTAACTGCTCACTCATTTTTCTGAAAGTAGACCACTAGCATATTCTTAAAATGCCACTCAGCACCTTAGACTTCAAATCACATGCGTGCCTGAAAGTATGAGCCAAACTAGTCAGAAACGCGTGTCCGTGAGACATACATAATGAAAGAAACCAAAATAAACACAGAAGGCCAAAGTGTGCAAGATCACACACCCTTCACATCTACAAAATGCAATATTGGGAGAGGTGGGGATTGCTAGAATGCAAAGTTTGAAGCAAAAAATATTTTAAAATATTGTAAAATAAAAAAAATTAAAAACCAACAAGAAAACCCAGCATGGTTGCATTCCTAAAAATTGCATCTTCACAGTACAAGACATTGCCCAACTAGAGTAACATGCGCATGGAAATATTTTGTCGTTTCTTTACCTCTAAAAGGAATACAATTACATGAAGAGGGAGTAATGATGCAGACAGCACTATTGAAGGCGACACATGTACAAGAGCGCATAAAACAAGTCCCATCATACAAGATGTGGGACTTGTAGATGAAACTGTACCTTTATTTTCTTCCCTAGAGTCCAATCCTAAAGACATCTTCTCTTCTGCACTTCCTGCATGGTAACTTGCCCGATGGCAGGTCCATCTCCCATGAACATGCTGATAATGTTCCAGATAGCACCAGACAAGGCGGCGCAGTCAGGAAGGCATGGTGCTCCCAGCTCCCTGGGCTGGACATGTTCACCAACCAGAGATGCACTGCCTGTCTGACCGTTTAACAGCAGTTTGCACAGCGCATTATAAAAGATGCCATTTTGGGATGGGAGACTCTGGGGAACAAAATAACGCTACAGTTTTATCTGTAATTCCCACATTTTAGGAAAGGATAAAGGCCCATTTAGACAGAACAATTACCTCTCAAAAATTTGATCAAAAGCCGTCTTTTGAGCGGTAATGGTTGTGTCTAACTGCACTGACATCGTGCAGTTGTCGTTAACGAATCGCTGATCGTTGTCTTTCAGCGTTCTGAAAGACAATGATCAGCCTCATCAGTTCACAGCTGATACTATTGTTTCTCTAAAAGTCTAAAGGTTTTGTCTTTCTGCAGTCATGGCAGCCAATCACAGTGTTCCTTTCACCACAGTAGGCCCCCCCCTTAAGGCCCATTTACACAGAGCGATGATCGCTCAAAACGACAGTTTGAGTGACGGCTTTGAGCGATCATTTTGCATAAACTATTAAGTAGCTACTCAGCTACTTAATAGCAATTTAGTGTAAAAAATGAAGCCTTAGCTGAAAGCAGTTAATAGCCCGAGGGCTCTTATCCGCTTTCAGTTCCTTTGCTCTCCAGCGGGAAACAATGCTATCAGCACGCCCCGTGGAGAACTGCTGATAAGGCTGAACAACGATTTTTAGGTTGGCTCGAATTTAAGGATCAGCTAGCAGTGCACAATGGCTGCGCGTTTAGACACAACGATGATCGCTCAAACAATCGCTTTTTAGCGATTTTTGAGCATTCATTGCTCCGTGTAAGTGGGCCTCAGCTAGAACACTGATCATTTTGCAGTACACTGCGCACAAGTCACTTCTGAGCAAAAAAAAGTTTACGTTTCTTTTAGTTGAGCAACGCTATGGCATTGTTGCCTTCCATCTTAAAGGCTTATCATCTAGACCAGAGATTCCTGAACGGAATGCTTCTGCTACCGGGCTGGAAATCACTCAGCTTTTCAATCTGTTACTGCTGAAATAAAAATAATTAGCCCCCTCCGCAGTGAACTTCCTAGCAAAACTAGCAGTGGGGGAGGGGCTCAAGGCTGTACTGACAGCAAACCATCCTGGTACCTTGAACACCTCTGCGCCACTTATATAATCAGCAGGCCGCTACTGACAGATGCACCAAATGGGGTGGTTTTTGAGGCAGGCTTGCCACTGCCGATCTGCAGAATTCAGCCCCAGGCCAAGTGTACATGTAGGGGAAAGGCTGAAGATTTTGCATGGAAACCATAAATCGAGAACTAAAAATTTTTTTTCATGTGGCCATATTGCGAGTAGAGCCCGAAAGACCCAGGGGCATCCAACATTGGCCAGCACACGACGCCCGCCTGCACGGTATGATCCGTCCGCACTGATGCTGGAAATTGCAGGTCTTATTGTGGTGCGTGAAGACAGGTGAGAGCAGGGCACGCAGCAATTTATTTTTCCGGGCAGGCCACGAAAACCTGTATATACAAAAGAATAGCCTCACATATTATAATGGAGCCGTCATGGATGATGGTATGAAGCTTATATACTATATACACCATGCATCAGCAAGAGCTGCTGCTCAGAAAGACAGCCACAAGACATCGCTTCCATTAAACTGAACCTATCACCACCGAGCGCAGCCTACAGTAGTGCCCGTCACACCGATTACAGAGATATGGCTGCTGTGCATCTGCAGTAGTTTTGTAGAAACTGCATTAGTAGCACCCAGTTAAAGTTCTAGTCCTGTATGTTCATGAGCTGCAGCTAGCCACACCCACCCCGCCATCCAGCCAATATGCAGACAGTAGTCAAGCCCATGCTGGAGGGCAGGGTGGGCGTGGCTAGCTGCATGAATATTGAGGACTACTTAAAGTAGTCCTCTATGCTTGTGCTGCTACTGATAAATCTCAAGTTTCTCCAAAACTACTGCACAGATGCACACAGCAGACATGCCACTGTTATTGGTGTGACTGTCACTACCTTGTGCTGCTCTCAGGAGTGCAAGAAGATTGTGACAGCAACAAAATGCAGCTCAATTCACACAACAGCCTTCATGCAACTTTGTGCTAGTTATTTGAAGCAAAAATGACATGCAAACACCAATTTGCCAATATAAAGTCATTCCCTAGCAGACCCTCAATATACATTCACATTAAGTAAATTCAGGTTGTTTCGGGTTCATACATACCACACATGCCTAGGTCTACGCGAACATGTCTTCACAAATCTGTCAAACTGCAGAAATGCAAAAATTGAATTTTTTGTTTTCTCTTAATGAAAACTAAGATCTACAACCTAAAGTGGTTGTACAACCAAAAGCAACGTACATTTAGAAAGAGCCTATGACATTGCAACGAAATACACAGGAATTTACATCGGAAAGAACACAACTTTTAGAAAATACTTTGTTTCCTATGAAATAATGCGCCCTTTCTGCACCTCTGCTCCTAAAACAAGGTGTTGTGCTGTTCCTGTGTTATTCCTCCTGGAAATGCATGAATAAGAGCTCATTCACACGGCCGTATGCGAACACTGCGAGTATCTCACAGCGTTGTACTCATCGCAGGCCATTCGCCCTGCCGGCAGAGATCGCGTACGGGCTGCGATTGGCACTGGGCATGCCCAGGAATCTGACATCACGGACGTGCGCAGTGTGACTTCTACCCCCCAAGTTCCCTGCTCTGCAATAAAGGCTGTCCATTTGCAGACATTGCAGAGGGACGGCGTATAAAATATGGAAAAATAGAGCATGCTGCGATTTATTTGTCCTACATTTTATACAGATGTTCCCTCAGAGCTCCTGCGCAGGTGTGAATGGAAGAATGAAAGGCCATAGAACTTCATTGCCTTCATTCACCACACGTTACCCACGGGAAATATAATGAGGCCTGAATAAGCAACTGTATCCATGTACCTTGTCAAATAAGCATGCCCCTTTACACAATGTAAAGCAGGGGTCCCCAAAGTTTTATATATCTTTAGTCACAACTGTAACCCCTTCAGAACAGGAAATGTATCTTTTTTTTTTTAATTTTCGTTTTTTCATCTTTTATTTTCCCATAAACATAGCCAAATGAGGGCTGGCTTTTTTGAGGGACAAGTTGTATTTTTAAACGGTACCGTATAATGTACGGTAAAAGCTTCCTTGAAACATTTTTTAAGTGTGGAGAAATGAAAAATAAAAATGCAATTGCGCCATTTTTGGGTGGATTAGAGACACTAAGTCTATATTTCTGGCATCGAAAAATTCAATAGTCCTTTAAGAGGAGTCACCCCTTGAATCGAGGGGCTGCCTGGATTCCTGAATTTTAATATGCATTTTCCTTCAGGTCTCAGGTTGACACATGACCTAACCTATATTTAGTAATGTGCTGGTATCTATATTGGGCCCAAAGCTACGGTAATTATAGTCACTTTTTCTTCTTTTTGGCACGCTATCATTGGTGGATTATGTGCTCTGTGTATTATTTGACCCAAGCTGCTTTTGATGTGGTTAATGAGTAGGTATGCTATGACCAAGGACGGGCTCACACGACCCGATTAGATTCCGCATGCAGTAGGCCCACAGCAGATTCTGTCTGTGAGCCCAGCCGGTCAACATGCATATGGCAGAATCCCAAACTGAATATGGCCGCCTAGATTTGCAGGCGGCCATGCGCAATGCACTTTTTGTTTGGATTTCCACTAAGTGATGACGCCGGTATCCACAATGTTAATTGCGTATGGGCTGCAGGTCAGACACCTCCATTGATTGCAGCAAAACAGAGCATGCTGCGATTTTTCTTGCAAGCACCCCCCCCCCCCCACCCTCCCTTCCCTCCTTAGAGTGGGGTTGCTGCTTGAAATGTGTAAGCCAGTACTGGTGCATTATGTCTACACCAGGAGCTAGAGGATGACCGGCCTTCGGTGGAGGCAACTCCCTGGTCACGCCCCTAGCTGCCGATTGGCTCTTGTGGATCCATCCATCTATCATTCCAGGTCACCAGGGAGCAGAGTGACTGCGGAGTCAGGAGAAGTGGCTCCATGCTCCTGCAAACCTGGAGCATGCCACTCAGCCGGGAGATGTGTCAGCTTGTCAGGGGGATGGGCGGTACATGGCTGGGGACGTGCACAGCCAATCCGCAGATGTGGCCATCACCTGGGCATACTCTAACTTAAGTCAACCCATGTCTCCACCCATACATCCAGTGGAGACATAATGCCTCAGTACCGTGTAAGCCTGCTACATTCATCGTTTGTTAACATGTTTTAAACTCCTTGAATAAAAACTATTTTTGCCCAGATTGTGCTGGATATCCACTTTAGTTCTCTAGGAGACAGCGGGGTGGTCGGGCAATATGCTGAGAAACCTAGCAGGTGGGTGTTACTTTTACATATCACATATCTAAACATTACAGCAACCCAAATCCAGCCCTTCATAGCGACAGTATTTCCTAATGGCAGTGTCCCCTTTCAGCGGGATGACGTTCCCTGCCACACCGCAAGAATTACTCGGGAATAGTTTAGGGAACAAGGTGTTGACTTGGCCTCCGAAGTCCTCAGATCTCTACCTGATCGAGCATCAGTGAAATGTGCTGGGTCATTTACATCTGGTATACAGTTTTCATTGGGGTTTGCCTGAACCCCAGAAAACCACCTCAACAGAATCACTTGTATTGCCGAAATGGAGACAAGTAGGTGGTAGTCTATCTCTGGGTCAGAGCCCTGGTCCACCACTGAATAAACTGTATGTGGTGGCCTTCACAAGTAACAGCTGAGATGACTGCGCTACACTTTTTGCTGTAATTCCCATACAAGGGAAACAAACTACGTAGTTCCTTAACTCGAGCTATGGAACAAGCGGAGTTTGCTGTGCTATACGGTTTCCATAACGCCCACTCACCTTGATGGGAGTGCAAGATAGCCTGTCTCTATAAGTCCGCACTACCTCGTACAGCGGAGTATTTCCATCATGGCCATCACTGGGTGAGATGGCAATACTGCTTAAATACAACTAGATTAACAAAGGAGGCACATGGGGACAACTATCCATCACTACAATATGGAATATACATTACAAACGTGTTAATTTTACATTTGGCATCACTAGCTTGTTGCTGTGAATAATCCTTCATTACCTATAGCTGATAAATGCCTCGCCAGTGGAGTCCCCCACCAATCACAAAGGTTTGCCCTCCAGCCCTGTCTGGTGTGGTAGACCTCCTCCACGTATCACCGAGGTCTCTTGCCTGCGCCATACACTGGCGCATGCGCAGATAGACTGTCCTATTTGTGGGGAGAATCGAGGAGCTTATCTGTGTCAGTTGAGATACTTCAGACGTCATCCACGTCAGAGGGGCGAACTTTGGTGAACCCAAGCAGAGACGGTTCGGCCCGCCCACCGGACCACTTTGCTTCATTTACATGCGGCATGGAAAATTGTCCAGACATTGAGGTATGCTTTTAAAATCCTTGATAAAAGCAGAGTGGGTGAGCTAAATACGTCACAATTGTAGTGCAGCTATTGGTTCCCTGTAATGTTATGGCTGATCAGTTATATACACAAACAAAGACAAGAGTGCGTTCGGTGATCAATGCATCTACTCCATTACAAAATTAGGACATGGCTGAAATATTACTTTAATTTAAAAAAAAGGTACATTTATATTTTGGGTTCAAAAAAAATCGTTAAATGGGTATCAAAAATAATTTATAAAAATACAAGACATCGAACTTACAGTCAGGAGAAGGGGACAAAGCTCAAATATCTCCATGTCAACAAATAAAAACTGTTCAATGTTATAACTGTTGCCGCGTTCAAAAGGTCAACAAGCAATAACGCAATTAATAAACACTTTGCTACGGATTATGATCCCCAAGTAGCTTTTTGCTTCTTCAGCGACTTAAATGCCAATATAAACCAAAACGAGTTGCCCTACTATTTTCCGTTCTGATCAGACACTGTAGAGGTGTATACATTTACATCAGTTTAACAGATCCGGGTTTCTATTTTTTGAAGCAAGATACTTTGGTGTTATGAACTCGCGGGTCTCCTGATCTGAACTCCAAGCGTTCTACATTCCTAGGATGCTCAGAGTTTGGATCAGGAGACCCGCAGTCAGGCCAGGATGCACTTCCACATTACAGATACAAATCGCAGGCTGAAATACGGTAGTATGCTCCTGGCCTTAGTGTCTGGGCTGTGTCTAGGTGAGGGCTCTTACCCACCTGCGTCTTTTTAACACGATTGTCAATGGGATATTCTAATGTTAAAAACACATTGCACAAAAAAAAAAGAAAAATGGTAGGAGCCCTAATAGCATCTTCTTTTGTGGCCCTGTCTGGGTAATTATGTTCCCTCTTGTTAAACATCCAGATGCCAAAACTCTGGCTACAAGCAGCTCATCACTCACTCGAGTTCAGGCTGACTGTGCTGCTCTCTACATAACCCGACTTCTCACGCTGTGCTGCAAGTACTCCAAGTGCAGGACACCAGGACAAGCCTGGTTATGAAGACAGCCGCGCAGCATCAGACTGCACCACAGTGTGTGATGAGCTGCTTCCACGGCTTGTAGCCCTGGATCGCAGTTTTAGGTGCAAAGACCCTGAGACGGCAAGGGGAAGGGTGGGGTGGGAGGTCACAGCATGAGAGAGAGAGAGATCTCTCCTCCATTCCTCCCCGCTCTCCCCTGCCGCTCCCTGCCCACACGCAAGAGGCCTCACTTCAAAAAAATTTACTCCGGACTGGTGCATTCCTCCTACCGTACACAGTTATCTTATGTCACACGAAAAGGGATCTAGGCGAAACTCTTTATGAACAGGACTGGACTCAAACATGGGAGTCTACTAATAGTGCCAGAAATACATTGTTAGAAACGTAATTTAAAATTTTAGGCTAGGGTCACACAGGGCGGATTTGTTGCGGTTTTTCCGTTGCGGTTTTGACGCAGAAGAACTGCTTCTGCGGCAAAACCGCTTCAAAGGTTAATTTGGGCTTGCGGATTTTCATGCGGAAAAATCTGCAAGCGTTTTTTTTTTCCGCAGCGCTTTTTTACTTTTGTTGCGCATTTGGTGCGGTTTTGGCTGCGTCCATAGAGGTCTATGGACAAAAAAAGCGCTGCGGAAACGACCAAATAATGAACATGCTGCATCTTTTACAACCGCAACGCAGTTGCATTTCCGCACTGCGGCTGTGCGGAAAACATCCGTCCTGTGAGAACAGCTTTTTGGCAAATCTCATTTGTGCTGCATTGCACTGCAAACGCAGCGGTTTTGCCGCAGTGCGGATATGCAACGGCAATCCGCGGCAAATCCGCCCTGTGTGACCCCAGCCTAAGTCCGCTGGTACTTAAACCCACAACCAAATAGCCCACGCAGTACCTGAACACTCTCCCAATGGTTTCCACAGATGCTTGGCGCCGGGAGATACACTCCACATTTGGTGGTCCTGCCCCCGCATTAAGAGGTTATGGATCCAAGTGTACTCCCTAATAAACTCAGTCATGGGCCATAATCTATGCAAACACCCTCGGGAAGCTCTATTGAACAAGCACATTAATAATTCCACCCCCCCCCCCCCCCCCCCCCCGACTCTAGGAAACCAATTTCCTTTTTCTTGGCCACGAAAAACACGATATTGTCCGTTCGTGGCGATAAGCTTCCTCGGATTTAGGTTAGACGAAACATGGATTGGTACATAATTATCTGCTAAAATAGAAGTCAGTTTTTCGTTAGACATGTGAAATTCCTGACAATATGGTCCCCATGGCTAGAATACACTATCCCCCCAATAAGGCACCAGATCCCTAGTCTCCTTGTGACAACAACAGTAATAAAAACATTTCTAACAACTCCACCTTACAGTCCGAAGCTGCTCTGGTGGCATCCACCCCATGGGAAACACTCTCTTTTCTCATGCACCCCAACCCCCCCCCCTCCCCTCCTCTTCCTTTCCCCTTAGGGCTCATTCCCACGAGTGCATATCGGCCGTCCATTTTCAAGGCCGGCCGATATGCACTGTGATCTGATGCATTGGATTCCAATCTAGCGTCCAAAACATGGTCCTGGAACTATTGGAGCCCATGGCAGCGGCCTTAGGTGGGAAGGAGTTTAGCAGCGTGGCTGTTAAACTTCCTCTTTTCTCCTCCCCCCCCCCCCATGCAGGCTCACCCCTCCCTGTTCGTTCTGTGCAATGGGAGGGGGTGGAGCTAAGTGACAGTAGGGCCCTCCCCCTCCCATTAATAGCTATGGACAAGGGACGGGACATGGGCAGAGCTAAGCGCCAGCCCTCTCCCCGCAAATTGACCATAGCCATCAATGGGAGTAGGCGGGGCGGACCAGCACTTAGCTCCGCTCCTGTCTCCCTCCCTCCCATTGCACAGAACAAGCGGGGAGGAACAAGAGGCAAGCCTGCGATGGGGAGGAAGGGGAAAATGGGCAATGGCCTGGTGAGCTCAGCGCATTTGCGCCGGGCTCACAAACGTTTGATTTGTGCACCTCTTCACCAAAATTTTCCTCTCCCAATATAGCGTATATCAGCCGGCCATGAAAACGGTGGCTGATATGCGCTTGTGGGAAACCTTTCTTTCTTTTCCCTCACATCAGTTAGACCCTGGCCAGGCCGTCAGTTTTCAGGTTGTTTTATATTACAGTCCAATTGCAAGATTGTCCAGGACTCAAGAGAAGATTTTTCTAGAACTTGCTCTTTTGCTATGTTTTTTTCTTTTCACTCTACCCTTAATCTGCATAATTATAAGCAACATATGTTTGTTATTAACGAGTCTGAAGTTTACACCAGAAGAGGTCTTCTGTATTATGGTAATTTGATAAATCTTTAAGATTAGTGTTTTTTTTTAAAAGATATTTAAACAGGCGTGATCTGCAGTATGGGGACGAATGATCGTTACTACCATAGTTCAGCCCGAGCCATCGTTGGTCAACTGCACATCTTCCAGTTCACATGGGGAGGAATGTACCCAACCGGCAAGCATTCTTAATGCTAGCATAAATAAGACAATCAGCTGACAGCCGAGCATTTGCTAGTTTTTTCCAGCTAATTATTGGCTCTTTTAAAGGCTTTTTCCAGGACTATACTATTGTTTTGGCATGTATGTGCGATTTTTCTTGCACTCGGATTTCACACAAGTCGTGCAAGTGACAACACGGGAGATGGTACAGCGCACGTGGAATCGTACCAACACGCCCAGCAGCATACCTCATGGCACAGACTGGTTCGTGGAGGTCAGGGGTGTAGTACAGACCTGGGCGCTGACCTCACTACAGACTGTACAACCTCCTGTGTGCATAGATCAAACACTGCCGATAACCTTTACACAGCCACAGCTTTTCAATAAGCAGGAAACACATGGCAGCTCATCTGCTGCTGTCATGCCTGTGTACACATGGGACTGGCGGAGCTTTCCTCCAGGTAACAACTAACCCTTTCACTGCTGCACTTACCAACCTAACAAACTAGCAGCTATGTGCCAGCAGCTTGGCTCTGCAGCTCAACATTTCTTCCTGGAGCATCCTCTCCCCGTGTGATGGGGAGTACCGCTGTTGGGGGAAGGGCTAAAATTAGATTCTACAATTTTGATCAAAATTGAAAAGTATTGAAATGGCGAATCAAATTAATTCAATCAATCAATTGCCCAGCCCTACTTAAGGGGTGTAGTTTCCAATATGGGTATTTGGAGGGGGGGTTTCATTACCAATCCCAGGTCATTATCTATACTTTCTTCCCCTCTCCCGCTCTGGTTGTCCTTCCCTCCCCAGTTTAAAAACTCTTCCAACCTTCTACCCCAGCACAGCTGCACCCTCCCCATTGAGATGCAGTCCGTCCCTACGGTAGAGCCTGTAGCCGATATTAAAGTCAGCCCCTCCTTCCTACACCAACTCTAGAGTCACTAAGCTCCTGCTGCCTTTCTGGTGTGGCATGCGGTACAGGTAGTATTTCAGAAACTACTTTGGAGGTCCTTGCCTTTACATCCTAATTTTTAAGGACCTTCCACCTACTTCTAACGTAGTCATTGGAGCCAACGTGTACAATGACCGCTGGATCCTCACCAGCCCCTCCCAGTAATCTGTCAACCCGATCCGTGATGTGTCTAACTCAAGGGCGAGGAAGACAATGCACTATTTGAGGATCCTGTTTTTTGTGACAGATTTCCCTGTCTTCATAATAAAGGAGTCCCCCAACTACCAGCATCTGTCTAGTCTGCACTGCTCTCCTATTCCCCTGCAAACTGTTCAGGACTAGCCTCCCTGGCAGTCTTCCCTCTACCCCTCCTCCTGTCACCCAGCTACCCTATCCTGCACTCCCATACTACAATCCACCCCACATCTGCCCCCTGGTGAGTGCCTGCTCCGTAAGCAGCAAACGCCTTTCCATGTCATTGGATCTCTGTGTTTCATGCTGTACACTTATGCCCGGTATCTGGCCTTTCAAAAATATACAGTTAGGGCCAGAAATATTTGGACAGTGACACAAGTTTTGTTATTTTAGCTGTTTACAAAAACATGTTCAGAAATACAATTATATATATAATATGGGCTGAAAGTGCACACTCCCAGCTGCAATATGAGAGTTTCCACATCCAAATCGGAGAAAGGGTTTAGGAATCATAGCTCTGTAATGCATAGCCTCCTCTTTTTCAAGGGACCAAAAGTAATTGGACAATGGACTCTAAGGGCTGCAATTAACTCAGAAGGCGTCTCCCTCGTTAACCTGTAATCAATTAAGTAGTTAAAAGGTCTGGGGTTGATTCCAGGTGTGTGGTTTTGGATTTGGAAGCTGTTGCTGTGATCAGACAACATGCGGTCAAAGGAACTCTCAACTGAGGTGAAGCAGAACATCCTGAGGCTGAAAAAAAAGAAAAAATCCATCAGAGAGATAGCAGACATGCTTGGAGTAGCAAAATCAACAGTCGGGTACATTCTGAGAAAAAAGAAATTCACTGGTGAGCTTGGGAACTCAAAAAGGCCTGGGCGTCCACGGAAGACAACGGGGGTGGATGATCGCCGCATACTTTCTTTGGTGAAGAAGAACCCGTTCACAACATCAACTGAAGTCCAGAACACTCTCAGGGAAGTAGGTGTATCTGTCTCTAAGTCAACAGTAAAGAGAAGACTTCATGAAAGTAAATACAAAGGGTTCACATCTAGATGCAAACCATTCATCAATTCCAAAAATAGACAGGCCAGAGTTAAATTTGCCGAAAAACACCTCAAGAAGCCAGCCCAGTTCTGGAAAAGTATTCTATGGACAGATGAGACAAAGATCAACCTGTACCAGAATGATGGGAAGAAAAAAGTTTGGAGAAGAAAGGGAACGGCACATGATCCAAGGCACACCACATCCTCTGTAAAACATGGTGGAGGCAACGTGATGGCATGGGCATGCATGGCTTTCAATGGCACTGGGTCACTTGTGTTTATTGATGACATAACAGCAGACAAGAGTAGCCGGATGAATTCTGAAGTGTACCGGGATATACTTTCAGCCCAGATTCAGCCAAATGCTGCAAAGTTGATCGGACGGCGCTTCACAGTACAGATGGACAATGACCCGAAGCATACAGCCAAAGCTACCCAGGAGTTCATGAGTGCAAAAAAGTGGAACATTCTGCAATGGCCAAGTCAATCACCAGATCTTAACCCAATTGAGCATGCATTTCACTTGCTCAAATCCAGACTTCAGACGGAAAGACCCACAAACAAGCAAGACCTGAAGGCTGCGGCTGTAAAGGCCTGGCAAAGCATTAAGAAGGAGGAAACCCAGCGTTTGGTGATGTCCATGGGTTCCAGACTTAAGGCAGTGATTGCCTCCAAAGGATTCGCAACAAAATATTGAAAAAAAAATATTTTGTTTGGGTTATGTTTATTTGTCCAATTACTTTTGAGCTCCTAAAATGTGGAGCGTTTGTAAAGAAATGTGTACAATTCCTACATTTTCTATCAGATATTTTTGTTCAACCCTTTAAATTAAACGTTACAATCTGCACTTGAATTCTGTTGTAGAGGCTTCATTTCAAATCCAATGCAGTGGCATGCAGAGCCCAACTCGCGAAAATTGTGTTACTGTCCAAATATTTCTGGCCCTAACTGTACAAGATGCTAACATCTTGAACAGCAGCAGTATGCACTCTTGAATGTCTGTCTAAGTTAGCAAGAAGATAAGACCCAGCATTCCAGGGGTTAAAGCCAACTTGAGATTGAAAAATCATTCTCAAAATTGGCTGTAACTCCTGGAGTGTCGGTCTTATTTTCTCCTTTTGATTGTAATTAACATGTGACCGAGATGAATTTTGGATGTCCCGCCAATGCTCTCCTTTCTCAGATGTTCTAAGCGAAGATGGAACTATTCTGATAAACTACCTTGGACTTTAGGTGTGATGACCTGTCCTTATCCTGGGTAGACCCATCACTCCAGGTGAGTCACATCCAATTTGGAGTTTTTTTTATTGAAGTTTTCACCTCTTGGAGTGTTGCCCTTTGTTCCAAGTTAGGCTGATTTCACACAGGCGAGGACGATATCACACTGTGATAATCGCCCTCGCCATCCATGTGAAGGCCCCAGTGATGTGAGGAGTTTATGTGAAAACAGCCTCGCATCACTGCGTGGAATCCCTTCATCCCTGCCGCGGCCGTCACAGCTATGGCAGAGAATCAGGGAGTTCTCCCATTGCCTTCATTGAAAACAATGGGCGATATCGCAGGGAAATAGGACGTGCTGCGATCTGTTTCCCTCATAGCATCGCGGTGCCACGCAGGGAAACATTCATGTGTCATAACCCATTCAAATGAACAGAGTTCATATTTGTGCATCTCACAACGCACAACCTTTGCGCTATTTTCTCGGCCGTGTGAAACTGGTCTTGGCAAGACGCTACCTGGAATTATGAGTCTAATGATGGGTTATACATATATGATCAGTCTTACACACACACTTTGGTTGTTCATTCTAGCTCCTGATGAAAGGGTACCGTTTTAAACCTGAAACACGTTGAACCAGTATTTTTCTATCCGTACATGATGGTACCTTCAATAAAGCATTTTTCCTGTTTATCTTGGAAACTTCCTTTACTACAGCCTGAGGGTGTTTGTTCTGCATTTTCTCATTTCTGGGGATTCAATTGTCACTGAGCCCGTCCCTCCCACAGCTTGTATTTTCCACCTGTAATCACAATATTTACACTGAATTTATTTTGACCGGTGAGCGCCCAATCCATCTTTCCTTGCACCTACCACTGGACAGGAACAGCCTGGAGCAGATCGAGGAGGGAGCACCCACTTCCTCCATCGGTGTATTCCAGACTAGTTCCATACGCATATATCCCAAGTATGTGTGTAGTATATACAGATACACACATGCATTCATATAATAACTTGGGGGTTCATGTCTGCAATGAGCCTTTTAGGTGAACAGCGCTGATAGAACATTTGTCTTTGCTCACTTGAAATTTTTTTCTGCTATTTTGTGCAGTATTTGAGTATAGTCAGGCAGACAAAAGATTTCTGTCCGATGTTTTAGCCGAAAAATTGGACAGCAATGGCACCCATTCTTTTGAATGGGTGTATGGACACAAGCTTGTTCTTAATCAGACTTAAAAAAAAAAAAAAAAAAAAAAAAAAAAAACACGACAAAACGAAAAAACTATTTTTGGATGAGAACACGTCAATGTGCTCTGTTCGGCAAATTGGACAGCCCTCTGAGTGTTGCCCGAGAATCTTGGGCACACACTTTTTAATCGCCGGTCTACAGGTAACCTTTGGGATTTTATGCCTCACTGATTAACCAAATAGGTTCCTGTTGTCATACAGTCCAAAGGCCCTTGAAGAACCTGGCCTGAAGAAACACTTGGAGCATACAGGTTCCATATGGCGTCCTGTGTACACTAGTCTAGATTTGCTGCAACTGAGTCTCTAGATCACGCAAACTTGTGTGCTGTCGAGGTCGGCATCCCAGATGGCCCCACACATGTACTATTGGTGAAACTTTGGGGACCGGGCAGACCACAGAGGTGTGACAATGGTGTGGAGGCTTCCTGTGACACCCTTGCTGTGCGCAGCCGATTATCCCGCAGGAAAATGCCTCTTGGAAGCCGCCATGAGAGAAACACATGTGGCTGGGGATGTCCTGAACATATCACTGAGCTGTCATTGTCCCTCATACCACTACTAGGGGTGACCGATAGTAGTATGTGATGGACCCCCCCCAGACCATCACACCAGCAGGGGGCAGTATGCCGCTCCACAGCAAAGGCCGGATTGACACACTTATCCCTGGGTCTACAGACACAAACACAGCCGTCAGTGTCCAAACTAATCCTGAATTAACTACTGACAAACCAGTTCCACCTAGCGGGAGTCCAGTTTTGCTGTTCACAACACCACTGCAAAAGGATGCGATGGTGGGTGGGTGTCAAAGGCAATATATATAATGGGCACCAAATGAGACCAAATCTCCTTCAGCCAAGTGCCTTGTAAAGGATTCCAACAGACACACAGAGCCCTCAAACGATGGCGTCACCTGTATATGGATGGCAGACAAGACAGTTGGAGCTGCTCGTGCCTGTCGGACAATCAGACGGTTCCCTTTACTGGTGGCGTGTCCTGAGCCCAGTCGCCTCGTATGAGTGTCTTCATGCATTCACTGGTCCCAACACCTTTTAACAGCCTGGTGAGGCATGTCTAGTGGTCAATAAGTTCTACACAAGCAGAAAAAGAGGTCCACTACACACAAGGAGCCCGAGAGCCTTTTTATAGGCTAAGAGTGGAAGACCACTTACCTAATCGTTTAGAGTTTTGTAGCAAAAGGACAACTCCTTCTAGGGGCTGGATTTCCTTTTTCTAAACAAAAGTGTATTTTGTAAGAGAACAGACTGTCTTTTACTTATAAACTGTTTGGGTAGTGCGGCCTGCACACGGGTGGATTTGTATTTTGCTTCCAGACTCTGCAGTAAATACCGCCCCATAGCATGCTATGGAAATACAGGATTTCATCATCTTTAACAATCACTGATACTTCCAGGTTACACATGGCATCCCATGTGACCCGGAATTGTAGTGTCTTATAGCCCCCTCAATTACTGACACGCCAAGTGTCCAGCCAGACGTGTAGCTTAGAGGACGAGGGGTGCCCAAGCTCACGTGGGAGAAGGATTTTATCCCGCTCAGTCTTAGCTCCCAGGGACCACCGGAGAGCAAGATTACTGGCCACAAGGACTCCCGACGAGACACTGGAAGAAGTCACATCATGTAGGAGAGGGAGACTCCTTCTGATCAAAGGTAACTCAAGAAATGAAAAAAAAATTATATCCACTAGAAAGACTGACTTGGCCACTATAGAGACAGAAGAACGCTGAGGGGAAGTGGGGGGGGGGGGGGGGGGGGGGGGGGGGGGGGGAAGGACCCTTTAAACGTTTTCACGTTCACATGTGCCTTGGGTCTTTATGTTACATTCTTGAAGCAGAGAAACAAAATTAAAATGCTTCCGTTTTTTCCATGGATTATGGGCGAAAAAATAAAAAAGAAGAAAACTTTCAGTTTGCTTCCAATTCCATTAAGATTCCTTCTTTTAAACAAAAAAATTGCACTGGAGTTGTGCTATTGGCTTGGGGGGGGGGGGGGGGGGGGAGCGCAAACACGACATAGGCCGCCTGCAGACGAGCGGGCATTCTGCGGCGGGAGTTCCGCCACTGGAAGCCTGCATAGGATAGCGTTAACAAACGTAATCCTACGTAGACGGCCGCACGAAATCTTGCGCGGCAAACAAACCACGGCATGTTCTATCCCCGCACAGAAACGTCACTCACCAGCCGCTGGCTCCGCTCTGCGCATGCGCCGGCTGCCGACACATGAAAGATCCGGAGCCGCGGGCGAGTTACGCGCTGCTCTCTGCAGGCGCTTGGGTCGGGTCCCGCATGGCGAAAATTCTCACTGCCGGATCCGACTCGGCTGTCTGCAGGCGGCCGTAAGCAAACTGAAAGCAATCTGGTTTCTGAAAACCCATCAACAGCAACGGGGAAGAAAGAAAAAAAAACAAAAAACAAATGGAGCAGAGAGGAGGAGTTGTGCCAGAAAGCTCAATATGACAGAACCTCAGGACAGGTCATATACAAGGGGGTACGTTCTAGAGTCACTGAATCTTGTGCATCTGGACTTTTCTAAACGGTTTGATACTGCGCCACATATAAGGTTAGTAGATAAAGTAAGAATGCTTGGTCTGGGTGAGAATGTGAGTAAGTGGGTAAGTAACTGGTCAGTGATAGAAAGCAGAGGGCGGTTATAAATGGTACATACTCTGATTGGGTCACCGTTACTAGCAGAGTACCACAGGGGGCAGTAGTGAGCCCTATTTTTAATATATTTATTAATGACCTGGTAGAAGGATTGCGTATTAAAATATTTGAAGATGGTACAAAACTATATAAAAAGCACAGATTGCAGTTCCACATGGATCTGGATAAGGCGGGCTCACACATGCCCGGCCGATGACCCTGCATACAGCATTCATCTGTACTGCGTATGACCGGAGGCCGAGAGGCAGTAATGCGTAGTAGTATTTTTCTTTATTAACATTTCCCGTGCCTTTGCTTAGCGAGGACACGTGTACCCGCAGCCCATATGCAATGTTAATTGCATATGGGCTGCGGGTCAGACAGCCTCCATTGACATCAATGGAGGCCATCCACCTGGATTATGAGTGAGAAGGAAAATTCGAAAATGCATGCCTTTCAATGCCCACAAAAGGGCCCTTTTACACGCAACGATTATCGCTCAAAAGCCATCTTTTAAGTTATAATCGTTGCTTGTAAGTGTGTGCACATCATTCACTTTTCGTCTATTGCTCAGCTTAACCCCTTCCCGCTCCAGGACGTACATTTACGTCCTGGAGTGTCGGGTATGTATGAAGAGAGGTTGCAGGTCGACCTCTCTTCATACAGCGCGGGCATCAACGGTTTACTACAGCTGACACCAGGGCAATAGCTGCAATCAGCCGTTTGTGACTATTAACCCTTTAAATGCAGCTGTCAATTCTGACAGCGGCATTTAAATTCCCCGAACATATTTGGTATCGCCGCATCCGTAAAAGTCTGATCTATCAAAGTAGCACATTTTACCTCGCACAGTGAACGTCGTCCAAAAAAAAAAAAGAAAGAAGGTCATAAATGCACATTTTCAGTCACCGTCTCCGAGAGAAAAAAACGCAATAAAGTGATGAAAAAGTCGTATGTATTAAAAATTAGTACTAACGGAAAATACAGGACATCCCGCAAAAAATGAGCCCTCGCTGAACTATGTTGATGGAAAAATAAAAACGTTATTGCACACACAAGATGACCGCAGAAAAGAATTGAAAATGAAATGTCTTTAATAAAAAAATTTTAAAAAAAGTTGGTATTGTAGTAATTGTACTGACTAGAGATGAGCGGGTAGACTCGCTGAGGCACAATACTCAAGCGAGTAGTGCCATAGCCAAGTATCTCCTTGCTCGTCTCTAAAGATTCGGGGTCCGGCGCAGGTGACAGGTGAGTTGGGGCGGGGAGCAGGGAGAGAGAGATCTCCCCTCTGTTCCTCCCCTGCCGCTCCCCCCCCCCCCCCCGCATCTTTAGAGACGAGCGGGGAGATACTCGGCTAGATACTCGCTCGAGTAATGTGCCTTAGCAAGTATACTCGCTCATCTCTAGTACCGACCCATAGAATAAAGTTATGTCATTTGTGTTGCAGTTTGTGTGTCGGAGAAACAAAACGCACTGAAAGATGGCGGAATGTAATTTTTTTTTTTCATTTTACTCCACTTAGAATTTTTTAAAAGTTTTTCAGTACATTATATGGTACTTTAAATAGCACCATTTAAAACTACAACTCGTCCCGCAAAAACAAGACCTCATACAGGTACGTCGATGGATAAATAAAGGAGTTATGATTTTTTTTAAGGGGGGGAAGGGGCGAAAAATGAAAGAAAAAAAAAAGACCGCGTCACTAAGGCGTTAAAATCATTGGGGCAGTGCTTATAGCATTCTTTCAGCTGGTGTCCCACTGGAGAATAGTGATGTATTTAGAGAACAGACCACCCGCTGTTCTCTAAATACATGCAAATGAAGCTAGTTGGCTTCGAATGGGCTGATAAGCCCATTAGTAGCTAATGCAAAATGATCGCTCAAAACTATCAGCTTCTGATGAATTTTGAGCAATCGTGTGTAAAGGGGGCTTTATGCTGCAGAAAGTCAGTGGGGATGCCAGTCATGGAGTCCACAAATCAAATTTGATCGCGTGACACCATCCTAATTTGGGGGTTTTGGCATAAAAAGTGGCAAATGAGGTTTAACATTAATAAATATAAAGTTCTGCACATGAGCAGGAAAGTACATGTCACCATTACACGCTAAATGGGAAACCACTGGGTAACACGGACATGGAAAAGGAAGAGGATTTTAATCAACCTCTTTAAGACGACAGCCATTATTTTCTATTGAGGTAGCTATTTGAGGGCTAGTTTTTTTGTGGGATAAGTTTTTTTTTCAATGTTTGTATGGCACATTAAATTCAATGTACTGGAAAACCTAAAAAGTGCAATAAAATGAAAGAAAAATACAATTCTGCTAGCTTTGGGAGGAGGGGGTGGGGGTCTTTTCACATCATACACATTGCAGCAGCTTTATTCTGTAGGACAGTACAAATGTAATTATGAGAGTAAATCTAAAGAGTTTTAGGTTTGCTTTACTACTTTTAAAAGAAAAAATATCTTTGGGGAAAAAAAAATTTGCTGCCACCATAACTTTTTTTTTCATCAAGATAGTTGTTTTTTTTTAATGTTCCTTTTTGGCAGAACATCAAAGTTTCTACTGGTACCATTTTGGAGTTTATGCGACTTTTTGATCCCATTTTATTTTTTCCTGAAGACTGGGTGATCCAAGAAGCGCAATTCTAGCATTGTGTATTTATTTTTGTCTGAGGACACTCACCATGTGGGATAAATAATGTGTTACTTTGATAGATCAGGTAATCCCAAATGCACACTTTATTTATTTATGAATATGGGAAAAAAGCTTTCTTTTTTGTGACTTTTACTTCATTATTTTTTCCACCTTTTTTTTTTTTTTTTTTTTTAAAGTAGCCATTAAGGATTTGAACTTGCTATCATTTGCTTGCCTGCCAAAATGCGGTATAATGTATTACTGTGGTTTTACATTAGACTGCATGAGCAGTCAATGAAGGCGAGCCACAGACACACCTTGATAGGCATTTATTTATGGCAGCCCCAGGGGCCTTCAGAAGACATCTGGCTACGATGGTAGCCAAACAGCACCCTGCCAGCTCATTGCAGGGGGGCCCATTTGGGATGCCCGAATAATCAGGGCATTTAGGATTAAACGCATCAGAGCTGATTGTAGGCAGATGTCTGCCACCACAGAAAGGGGACACCCTGCCTTGCCATCCCATGGGACTGCAATATAACTATACATCATATGGTGTTAAGGGAGTTAACTGTAAGCTTAAAGGGGTTCTGTCAAAAAAAAAAAAAAATTCTGTTCTTACCTATTCCTCCCCAGACAGTATTCTTACCAGATCTTCACCTCGCCAATCTTCTCCTGGCTCCTCCAGTCCCCCGGGTCACAGCACCTCTAGCCGTCCAGATCCTCCTCTTTTTGTTATGTAGCGTACATTGCCAGCATTCCGTTTCCTGTAGGTCGGTGTACCCGGTCACTAGTGACGTAGCGTTCACTGCCTAGCAGGCAATGCCGATCCTCAGCAGCCTGCTTTAGTGCGCAGAATCTCGCTACTAGTGTTTATATAGAATGGATAGCGGAGAGACATCGCACATGTGCACTAAAGCGGGCTGCTGAGGATGCAGCATTGCCTGCTAGACAGTGAACGCCACGTCACCAGTGACCGGGTACACCAACCTGCAGGAAGCAGAATGCCGGCAATGTATGCTTAATCACTAGAAGAGGATCCAGCCAACCAGAGGTGACATGACCAGGGGGACTGGAGGAGTAGATAGGTGAGGTGAAGATCTGGTAAGAAGATGCCCGAGAGAGGAATGGGCAAGTACAGATTTTTTTTTTTTTTTTTAAGTGACAGAACCCTTTTAACTGGAGCAACCAGTGTCCTGCTGCCAGGGCAAATGGGTTCGTGGGATGCGTCAAAAGAGGTCTAGAGACATATGATGAGAACATTGTTTTTATTCTTTACCAGTCACTGGTCAGACCAGACATGGAATATTGTGTACACTTTTGGGCACTGGTACTCAAGTAGGACATATCAGAGCTTGAGCAAGTTCAAAGGCAGGCAACTAAAGTCATGAATGGAATGGGTGGACTACAATACCCAAAAAGGTTATCAAAATTGAGGTTATTCACTTTAGAGAAAAAAAAAACGCCAGTAGGGGCAGAGCTAATAGCTATGTACAGGGTTATTACAAATGATCTTCCCAATCTGAAGCAGTCAGAACACAGGTGTAATGACACTCAGTTACATAAATTTGCGATAAATGGAAACAAACTCAAAATTTGTCATTAAGCAAAACTGTCTACCAGGAAGACATCCTTGTTGCCCAGAGCAACCAATCACAGCGCAGATTTCATTTCTCAAGCTGCTGAAGTAAAGTGAAGGTTGTACTGTGATTGCTTGCTATGGGCAACAAGGACAGTCTTACTGTTAAACAGTCCTGCTCAACGAAGCCCGAAAAGTTTCATTCTGCCATACTTGTCACTAAGGGGAGAGAAAACGGCTGCCAACTAAGCCAGGAGAACGTTGGGTCTTTGATTTTCATCTAATTTTCAAACAAGGTTTGGTGAAGATCCACCCAGTGGGCGCACAACATTGCTTCCACTGATATCAAAGTCATGTCATATCTGAGTGTCATTAAATGTTGCAAATTGGGAAGATCATTAATGACTATGTATAAATATATCAGGGGACAATACAGAGATCTGTAGGCATCTACACTGACATAGAAGAGGGTTCTTTACGGTAATAGCAGTGAGACTATGGAACCCTCTGCCTGAGGACGTGGTGATGGTGAATTTGTTCAAGAGGGACCTGGACATCTTGGAGTGTAACAATATATATTTTAATCACTAAATGACTTCAGAAGGGTCGGTGGTCCAGTGATGTATTCGGATTTGAGTCGGGAAGGAATCTTTTCCCCCTAAAATTAAGAAAATTGGATTCTACCTAATGGAGTTTTCTTGCCTTCCTCTGCATAAACATGGGTGGGGTTAACAGGCTGAACTAGATGGACATTGTGGTCTTTTTTTTCCAGCCTTATACACTAGGTCAGTGGTGGCGAACCTATGGCACGTGTTCCAGAGGCGGCACACAGAGCCCTCCCTACTGGCACGCATCACCGTCGGCTGCTCACCACAATAGTGAATACCGGAAGGGGCCGCGGCTCCCCTGCCGGTATTCACTCACTGTGCTGCTAGTGCCGCTGATCCCGGCGCACACTGTGATGTCAGTGTGCAGCCGGGATGCTCCTCCCCCGACGTCTCTACTACTTGGTTCCGCGAGAGCAGAGGAGGCGGCATCCGGCAGCACACCAACGTCACAGTGTGCACTGGGATCAACGATGCTGGCGGCGTGTCGGGCAGAGGAGTAGCGGTGCTTCCATGAGGAGGGGGGGGCAAGTATGTGGGTCTCGGAGGGAGGATGGGGGGGGCCACTGTGGGACGTCACTATTGCACAGGGGGCTGCTGTGGGGGCCACTATTACCACCAGGGTATGTTGACATGTGGCAGAAATGGACAGTGCTGTTTCAAAATAGACAGCGTGCAGATTTTGACTGCTTTATGGATGCGGAAATGCTGCCGAATTTTTTACAGAAATTTCCGCTGAGGACATTCTGCAGTATTTCAGCATCCAAAAAAACAAGGTAGAGCGACAGAGTATCACTGCCCCCGGCGCTCTGCCTGCTCCCGTCCCTACTCCGACTCAGTCACTCAGCCACTGTCACTCTCCTCGCCGGCCTCGCATTATGGCCGGCATATGTGACGGCAGCGAGGAGACTGACAGCACAGGAGCTGGGAGATGGAACAAGGCCAAGTGGCATAGGAGGGGGAAATGACTGGAGCCAGCAGGGGAGATGGTGGCCACCCATTCCCCTGGCCAGCCAATCCAGTTGGGGGCGTTGGCAGTGGGTGTGCATCTGGTCTCCACTCATTCTTCTGGTGGAGACAAGATACAATAGTAACCATCTCCTGAACATTGCAAGAATCTGCCCTTTACTCATCGTGCACACACTAAAAACACTCACTGTTGCCCTCATCCACTCTTGGCTCGATTATTGCAACTCGCTGTTGATTGGCCTCCTCCGCACCAGACTCTCCAATCCATCCCGAATGCGGCAGCCAGGCTTATCTTCCTTTCCAGCCACTGCCCCGTGCAAGTCACTGTACCGGCTGCCCCTCAAATGTAGAATTCAATTCAAACTCACCTTTCTCATCCACAAAGCTCTCCACAGCACCGCACCACCCTACGCTATCTCTATCATCTCAATCCACCACCTCCACTCACGAAATCAGATTAAGTGCTCCTTTAAATTCGAACCTCGCATTCCCGCCTCCAAGACTTCTCCAGAGCAGCACCAGTCCTCTGGAAGGCATTACCCAAAACTATCTGACTCACAAAACTTCAGGTGTGCTCTAAAAACGAACCTCTTCAGGGAGGCATACCATATCTCCTAAACCAAACCCCTCTGTACTCCGCCTGATAACATGCTCCCTGTCCTCCCGACTACGGTTCCTGCTAGCCGTAATCAACCAGCACCTGCAGTCATACCGATTCAGCCACTATACGGCTTAAGTCAGACCACTGTCTATGTGTATAGCATCCCTCACACTCCACCTCGCCACACCGTACACACCTCCAGCCCCTTTACCTTCTGTATCACCCCATTACTTGTAGTACGCAAGCTCCTTGGAGCCCCTCGCCCCTACTGTGTCCATCAATTGATTACTTCATGTAACCGTGGTTTTGTTTGTTCCCTGTTTTGTAGGCGCTGCGGAATATGGTGTCGCTATATAAATAAAGATTATTATTAGCATGTCTGTCACTACTTTACACTACCCACAGTGTGGACAGCATAAAGTACATGGCAGGTTCCCTTTAATCCCCCACAACCAGTTGAGTAATAATTCAATCTGGCTGAAACATGAGAATGACACTCCGCTATCATGTGGAGTAACAGACTTGATAAAGGCCTCACGCTCACTGCTGCAGCACACAGATCCAGAATAAGGCGGCCATATAGATCCACACATCCTTCACCCCCGTGCCTCACATTTTACATGGAGGTACACGGAAGCTTTGATGCCTGCCCTGGTAGCACCACACACAAGAGCCGTGTATAAAGGCCCTTTGTACACCAGCCTGTAATCAGCTGAACAAGTGTTTGAACATTCATACGGATGCTTGTTACTAATCATTGCCCTACGTAAACGGGATGTGCTGTCCACAAGAGTGAAAGGGCATTTTGGGAGGGGGGGGGGGGGGGGGGGGGAAAGAGTGGAGAATCGTATTAATGATCATTTCTTCCCCGTACAGTTTGCGTCAGCCTCTGTGAAAGCCATGTAAACTAGTGACGTGTTGATTTGTGCTCATTGTGGGCCTGAATGCGGCCTGTCTAAACAGGACCTTAAAGGGGCGAGTCACTTTAAATAAAACCTTTAATTCATTTGCTCAGCAGTTCTGTTTTTGTTCCTGGAGCCAAGCCCACCGGCCCAGCCAGCCACCCGTCCTGTAGGGACAAGCCCTGCCATCCAACACGCGGCCGCCCGTCCTGTGAGGACAGCCCTGCCATCCAACACGCGGCCGCCCGTCCTGTGAGGACAGCCCTGCCATCCAACACGCGGCCGCCCGTCCTGTGAGGACAGCCCTGCCATCCAACACGCGGCCGCCCGTCCTGTGAGGACAGCCCTGCCATCCAACACGCGGCCGCCCGTCCTGTGAGGACAGCCCTGCCATCCAACACGCGGCCGCCCGTCCTGTGAGGACAGCCCTGCCATCCAACACGCGGCCGCCCGTCCTGTGAGGACAGCCCTGCCATCCAACACGCGGCCGCCCGTCCTGTGAGGACAGCCCTGCCATCCAACACGCGGCCGCCCGTCCTGTGAGGACAGCCCTGCCATCCAACACGCGGCCGCCCGTCCTGTGAGGACAGCCCTGCCATCCAACACGCGGCCGCCCGTCCTGTGAGGACAGCCCTGCCATCCAACACGCGGCCGCCCGTCCTGTGAGGACAGCCCTGCCATCCAACACGCGGCCGCCCGTCCTGTGAGGACAGCCCTGCCATCCAACACGCGGCCGCCCGTCCTGTAAGGACAGTCCTGCCATCCAACACGCGGCCGCCCGTCCTGTAAGGACAGCCCTGCCATCCAACACGCGGCCGCCCGTCCTGTAGGGACAGTCCTCCCATCCAACACGCGGCCGCCCGTCCTGTAAGGACAGTCCTCCCATCCAACACGCGGCCGCCCGTCCTGTAGGGACAGCCCTGCCATCCAACACACGGCTGCTTACTTCACTGAAAGGGTTAGCTATGCTTTTAAAAACTGATGGCCACCCTTAGGCTAGACCAAATCCTGATTGCTCGAGGCCCACCACTGATCAGCTTCCTGAAAGGATCGCAGCATCTTCTATATTCACATTAGCGTTAGGGCTGGGCGATTAATCATATGATTAATTTGCTAGTTCAGTATTCAAGATTCAGAATTTTGCTTGAATTGTACAATTTTCGCACTGCCACCATGAGCAAGGCTAAATTCACATATAATACTGGGTACTGGAAGAAAGGAGCAGGAAAATGCAAAATACTATAGAAGAGGGAGTTTAGCAGAATCCCTGCAATAATCTGAAGGCTGCTGAGTTGTGACAGCCATGAAGCCCCCCCCTTCCCCCCGAACTCCGGCTACAAGCAGCACATCCAAGCAGGTCATCACTCGCCCCACAGTACAGTATGGTTGGCAGACAACGAAACAGTTGGACCTGTTTATCGGTTGATCAGACGATCCTCTCTGCTTGGTGGTCTGTCGGGACTGTCCTGAGCCCGGTCACCTTGTATGCCCTCACTGGTCCCAACACCTCCTAACAGTCTGGTCAGAACGGCCTCGGTGCCAGACAATTGGTTGATATGACCTTCCATCTTGTCACATTCCAATAATGCACCATGACAGAGGTAGAACGGTCCTGTTGAACACCAACATTGCACCCATGGGATACAGCTTCATTATTTGTACACCAAAAGAGGAACTGGCCATCCGTATGGTTCAGCAACAAAATAGGAGTATCACTAGAGATGGCATTCTGCCATGTGGCCAAGTTCCACTGACGTTTTCCCTGGGCCCATGTGAGGCGTTGTTGGTGATGGCATAGAGGGATCAGTCTTCAGCTACTGAACCTCAGTCAATGCAAGATACGTTGCATGGTCATTGCGGAAATCTGTTCAACTTCCTCGCTGTTGTAGTTAGGAGCAGAGTGCCCCGAGTGCAGATCATGACCCGGTCACCAGGTGGTGCCGTGCTACTCATCAGAAGAGGTTATGCGCCAACTGTTCCTAATGCAGCCATGGTTCAGTGTATTTCGTTAACACCAGATGGGTATTATATAGGTTTTACTGCTTTTGCACTCTTTATTAAACAACAGACTGTCACCACAATCGTTTTATTTGGCCATTGACAGCAGTACAAGGGCTTCTTTTTCGCAAGAGGACTTTTATTTGTTGTAAACCATTTTGGAGGTATGACCTTATGATTACTTTTTATTCATGTTTTGGGGAAGCAAACAGATTTTATGGAATTTACCCTGCAAGATAAATCTAATATTGTATAGTATGGGTTGTTATGGATGTGGTGATACTAAATGTGTGTAGTTTTGCTTTTAGGGTTTTTTTTTCCATATTGAATGCATCGTAAGGGATTAAAAAAAAAAAAGTTTCTCTGAAAAACATTCTGTGACATCTGCAGAATAAAATGCCAGAAGTGATTAGATGAGCAAGCGCTCATTTCAGTTCTTTTCTAGGGCAAAAAAAAAAACACCACTCGTAACAATTGGAGAGGAAATCTGCTTCTCTGATTGATAAGAGGGTATTAAGAAAAAAAGTCCATAGCCCCCCTTCCTTGGAACAGGGGGAAAGACAGGAGAATCACCAATCTTCTCTTCGCCAATGCACCCCCCTCAGGCATGACAGCTGTAAATTCAGTATTCCCGATCCCACTTCACACGGCTGTAGCTCTGCTTCTATCGTTGCCACTGACATGCTTTTCATATTTCAAAGCCAAGATTCTTTGCATTAAAATCAGACCAAATGTCAGCAGAACTGATAGAAGCGGCGCTGCAGCGTGTGAAGGTTGAGCTCAGTTAGTTCAAAACTAGGGACTTTTCCCTGTAGAACGAGCCCCGTGTGTGGTAGACTGTGGGGGGGCTTACTGTGGGGGTATGCACACAGTAGTGGGGGTCTACGTGGGAGTACCCCTGTAGTACTCGTACTCTGCTCATACACACATGTAATGCAGGCATCACGTATATCACCAGCATAAGGCTTTTTCCTGCCCTAGAAGCACAGCAGGCACCTATAGCGTTCTATAGGCCCTATAGGTTTAAGGCTGCATTCACACTACTTCCATTTTTTTCTATTACTAAAGGCCCAATGCGCACGGATGGATTATCGCTGCAGAATTAGTGGCCAGGCGCCCGCCGCAAATTCTGCAGCAATGTCAGTCCATAGACACGCCATGTTAAAAGATTCCTCCCTGCCAACGAGCAAAAATAAACTGCGATTTTCTGCTCACGGGGGAGAATTGCAGCATGTTGTAATCTGTGCAGAAAACCTCACGGACGGCTTCCATTGCAGTCAATGGAAGCCATCCGTCTCGTGGCGAGTCGCCGCGGGTCTGCGTCATCGCCATGCACTGCGCAAGCTGAGACACTGTGGATCCGGACAGATGAGTATAGGGTCTCTGGCCGGCACCGGGTCTGATGCCGGCTTCACACAGATGTATTTCTGCACTCAACGCTCAAGTCAGCAGAAAGTGTTGATTTCAATTGGTTCTTCACATGCGCGTATTTTGTGTGCGCACTTCAGTTGCGCAAAAAATGATGCATGTTCTAGCTTTCTGCAGATTTGCACACCATAGAAGTCAATGGGAAGGGGGTGCAAATGTGTGGAACACTGCGTAATAAAGATTACTACTTGTGCTGGAGAAAGCACACATCTGGAGTCGTAATCGGGGTTTGTTTGCCGTGCACAAAGTCACGTTGTGGGCAAAAGACTGTAGTAAAATACGCTGACATGGGCATAAAGAAGCCGCTTACAGCGCAGCAGCGACACACTAAGGCCTCATGTCCACTAGCTAAATGGAATCGCGGAATCATTGGCCATCCGCGGTCCATTAAATTGATTTTTGCACTCGCGGATGGCATTTTGAAAGAATTGCATTTTTCACGCACGGGAGAAAAACGCGGCATGCTCCATTCTGTTGCGGATTCCGCGAGGATCGGCAACATTGCTATCACATTGATAGCAATGTGTGCGGGTATCTGCATGCAAAAAAATACCATTTAAAGCAAATCCACCGCGGAATCCACGGCAGATTCTGCGCGGATTGTATTTTTCAAGTTGACATGAGGCCTAAGGCCGCCTGCAGACGGGCGGGTCGTATCCGGCGGCGAGAATTCTCGCTGCGGGACCCGACCTGAGCGCCTGCAGAGATGAGCGCGTACTCGCCCACGCCCGGCGGCCCCGGCTCTTTCATGTGCCGGCTGCCGGCGCATGCGCAGACCGGAGCCGGCGGCCGGGTGAGTCTGTGAGCCCCGCACAAAAATAGGACATGCCGCGGTTTGTTTGCCACGCGAGATTTCGCGCGGCCGTCTGCATAGGAGTGCGTATTGTAATGCACTCCTATGCAGGCTTTCAGTGGCGGAAATCCCGCCACGGGATTTCCGCCCGTGTGCAGGCGGGCGCAGTTGCACTTACGTCCGTGTGAGGCCAGCCTGAAACAGAACGGAAGTCACAAACGTACACGGCGGTGCGAATGTTACAAGTATTTTGTGGACAAATTGTACCCTGTCACACCGCAACATCCAGCTGACATCTGTATCACAGGGTGAACCCCTCCGACAAGTCCGGCGGCTCCGCAACTACCTGCCCCAAAGAAAGTCTGTAACGTTAGAAGGACTGTGCAGCCCTGCAGCCATCTGTGGCCCCCGGCAGTCAGGAGCCGCTGCAGCCATCTGTAGCCCCGCAGTCAGGAGCCGCTGCAGCCATCTGTAGCCCCCGGGGCCCCGGCAGTCAGGAGCCGCTGCAGCCATCTGGGGCCCCGCAGTCAGGAGCCGCTGCAGCCATCTGGGGCCCCGCAGTCAGGAGCCGCTGCAGCCATCTGGGGCCCCGCAGTCAGGAGCCGCTGCAGCCATCTGGGGCCCCGCAGTCAGGAGCCGCTGCAGCCATCTGGGGCCCCGCAGTCAGGAGCCGCTGCAGCCATCTGGGGCCCCGCAGTCAGGAGCCGCTGCAGCCATCTGGGGCCCCGCAGTCAGGAGCCGCTGCAGCCATCTGTAGCCCCGCAGTCAGGAGCCGCTGCAGCCATCTGTAGCCCCGCAGTCAGGAGCCGCTGCAGCCATCTGTAGCCCCGCAGTCAGGAGCCGCTGCAGCCATCTGTAGCCCCGCAGTCAGGAGCCGCTGCAGCCATCTGTAGCCCCGCAGTCAGGAGCCGCTGCAGCCATCTGTAACCTTCACTGCAGCCATAAATAATGTGTGCGCTCATATAAGGCAAATAGTTCTGCCATGACAGGCCGGCGTTACTGGAGCGGCCGGAGACGGCGGGGCCGGCACGTCACACCTGCAGCCCCCCGCCATTGTGCCCCCGGGACAGCCGGCACACAGCCGCTTCCTAATCCCCGCAGCCCTCCGCTTCCTGCCGGCGGACCAGTAGCTCCTGACGCCAGCCCGTGCCCGCCGCACATGCCATACTTACTCCACAAACAGAGCGCCCCCTGTCGGCCGGCGCCCGCACAGGTTACTATTTACGGTTCTAGCACAACACCTGCACCCCCCAGCACACACGGGGATGACGTAGCGGCACCCAACAGTCCTGCTGACACCGCCGGACACTCGGCGCGGGGCTCACCTGCCGGTCCTAAGGGCTGCGCTGCCTCCTCCCCGAATAGAAGCCTGAAGTCCAACTCGTCAGTACCACAATGTGCGGCACTCATCGGTGCCAGCAGCCCGCACTCAGCTTGTCGTTCTTCCCACGCCGGTTTCCCGCTCTTTCCCCGGTTTCCCGCTCTCCTTTCTAAGCCCGCACCAACTTTGTCGGGTTGGAGCGTCCGGGCCCCAGTAGCGGTTAGTTCCCCTTCTCGATAAGGACCCTATGACGTCGGCGCGTCACGTGACATCGCCAGTCACGTGGTGCAGGATTCCGCGCTTGCAGCTGGTTGGTGCTGCTACAGTGTGTTGTGTTGTGTAGTGCAGTGCTGTGCGGTGGACGGCGGCACGGGGCCGGGGCTCTACATGTAGGTGCGGTGGACGGCGGGGCCGGGGCTCTACATGTAGGTGCAGGGGCCTCTGCGGTGGACTTTCCAGGGACTCTACATGTGGGTGCAGGGGGCTGTGCAGTGTACTTGCCGGGGACTCTACATGTAGGTGCAGGGGGCTATGCGGTGGGCGGCGGCACAGTGCCGGGGCTCTGCGTGTAGGGGGGGGGGGCTGTGCGGTGGACGGGATAGGGGCTCTACATATATATGCAGGGGACTAAGCGGTGGATGGCATGGGGCTGGTGGGCTCTATATGTACGTGGGGCGGCTGTGCGGTGGATGGCATGGGGCTGGTGGGCTCTATATGCAGGTGTGGGGGCTGTGCGGTGGATGGCATGGGGCTGGTGGGCTCTATATGCAGGTGTGGGGGCTGTGCGGTGGATGGCATGGGGCTGGTGGACTCTATATGTACGTGGGGGGGCTGTGCGGTGGATGGCATGGGGCTGGTGGGCTCTATATGTACGTGGGGGGGCTGTGCGGTGGGCTCTATATGTACGTGGGGGGGCTGTGCGGTGGGCTCTATATGTACGTGGGGGGGCTGTGCGGTGGATGGCATGGGGCTGGTGGGCTCTATATGCAGGTGCGGGGGCTGTGCTGTGGATGGCATGGGGCTGGTGGGCTCTATATGCAGGTGCGGGGGCTGTGCTGTGGATGGCATGGGGCTGGTGGGCTCTATATGCAGGGGGGGGGCCTGTGCGGTGGATGGCATGGGGCTGGTGGGCTCTATATGCAGGTGTGGGGGCTGTGCGGTGGATGGCATGGGGCTGGTGGGCTCTATATGCAGGTGTGGGGGCTGTGCGGTGGATGGCATGGGGCTGGTGGGCTCTATATGCAGGGGGGGGCTGTGCGGTGGATGGCATGGGGCTGGTGGGCTCTATATGTACGTGGGGGGGCTGTGCGGTGGATGGCATGGGGCTGGTGGGCTCTATATGCAGGTGCGGGGGCTGTGCTGTGGATGGCATGGGGCTGGTGGGCTCTATATGCAGGTGCGGGGGCTGTGCTGTGGATGGCATGGGGCTGGTGGGCTCTATATGCAGGGGGGGGGCTGTGCGGTGGATGGCATGGGGCTGGTGGGCTCTATATGCAGGTGTGGGGGCTGTGCGGTGGATGGCATGGGGCTGGTGGGCTCTATATGCAGGTGTGGGGGCTGTGCGGTGGATGGCATGGGGCTGGTGGGCTCTATATGCAGGTGTGGGGGCTGTGCGGTGGATGGCATGGGGCTGGTGGGCTCTATATGCAGGTGTGGGGGCTGTGCGGTGGATGGCATGGGGCTGGTGGGCTCTATATGCAGGTGTGGGGGCTGTGCGGTGGATGGCATGGGGCTGGTGGGCTCTATATGCAGGTGTGGGGGCTGTGCGGTGGATGGCATGGGGCTGGTGGGCTCTATATGCAGGTGTGGGGGCTGTGCGGTGGATGGCATGGGGCTGGTGGGCTCTATATGCAGGTGTGGGGGCTGTGCGGTGGATGGCATGGGGCTGGTGGGCTCTATATGTACGTGGGGGGGCTGTGCGGTGGATGGCATGGGGCTGGTGGGCTTTATATGTACGTGGGGGGGCTGTGCGGTGGATGGCATGGGGCTGGTGGGCTCTATATGCAGGTGTGGGGGCTGTGCGGTGGATGGCATGGGGCTGGTGGGCTCTATATGCAGGTGTGGGGGCTGTGCGGTGGATGGCATGGGGCTGGTGGGCTCTATATGTACGTGGGGGGGCTGTGCGGTGGATGGCATGGGGCTGGTGGGCTCTATATGTACGTGGGGGGGCTGTGCGGTGGATGGCATGGGGCTGGTGGGCTCTATATGTACGTGGGGGGGCTGTGCGGTGGATGGCATGGGGCTGGTGGGCTCTATATGTACGTGGGGGGCTGTGCGGTGGATGGCATGGGGCTGGTGGGCTCTATATGTACGTGGGGGGGCTGTGCGGTGGATGGCATGGGGCTGGTGGGCTCTATATGTACGTGGGGGGGCTGTGCGGTGGATGGCATGGGGCTGGTGGGCTCTATATGTACGTGGGGGGGCTGTGCGGTGGGCTCTATATGTACGTGGGGGGGCTGTGCGGTGGGCTCTATATGTACGTGGGGGGGGCTGTGCGGTGGATGACATGGGGCTGGTGGGCTCTATATGCAGGTGCGGGGGCTGTGCTGTGGATGGCATGGGGCTGGTGGGCTCTATATGCGGGGGCTGTGCTGTGGATGGCATGGGGCTGGTGGGCTCTATATGCAGGGGGGGGCTGTGCGGTGGATGGCATGGGGCTGGTGGGCTCTATATGCAGGTGTGGGGGCTGTGCGGTGGATGGCATGGGGCTGGTGGGCTCTATATGCAGGTGTGGGGGCTGTGCGGTGGATGGCATGGGGCTGGTGGGCTCTATATGCAGGTGTGGGGGCTGTGCGGTGGATGGCATGGGGCTGGTGGGCTCTATATGCAGGGGGGGGCTGTGCGGTGGATGGCATGGGGCTGGTGGGCTCTATATGTACGTGGGGGGGCTGTGCGGTGGATGGCATGGGGCTGGTGGGCTCTATATGCAGGTGCGGGGGCTGTGCTGTGGATGGCATGGGGCTGGTGGGCTCTATATGCAGGTGCGGGGGCTGTGCTGTGGATGGCATGGGGCTGGTGGGCTCTATATGCAGGGGGGGGGGGGCTGTGCGGTGGATGGCATGGGGCTGGTGGGCTCTATATGCAGGTGTGGGGGCTGTGCGGTGGATGGCATGGGGCTGGTGGGCTCTATATGCAGGTGTGGGGGCTGTGCGGTGGATGGCATGGGGCTGGTGGGCTCTATATGCAGGTGTGGGGGCTGTGCGGTGGATGGCATGGGGCTGGTGGGCTCTATATGCAGGGGGGGGCTGTGCGGTGGATGGCATGGGGCTGGTGGGCTCTATATGTACGTGGGGGGGCTGTGCGGTGGATGGCATGGGGCTGGTGGGCTCTATATGCAGGTGCGGGGGCTGTGCTGTGGATGGCATGGGGCTGGTGGGCTCTATATGCAGGTGCGGGGGCTGTGCTGTGGATGGCATGGGGCTGGTGGGCTCTATATGCAGGGGGGGGGCTGTGCGGTGGATGGCATGGGGCTGGTGGGCTCTATATGCAGGTGTGGGGGCTGTGCGGTGGATGGCATGGGGCTGGTGGGCTCTATATGCAGGTGTGGGGGCTGTGCGGTGGATGGCATGGGGCTGGTGGGCTCTATATGCAGGTGTGGGGGCTGTGCGGTGGATGGCATGGGGCTGGTGGGCTCTATATGCAGGTGTGGGGGCTGTGCGGTGGATGGCATGGGGCTGGTGGGCTCTATATGCAGGTGTGGGGGCTGTGCGGTGGATGGCATGGGGCTGGTGGGCTCTATATGCAGGTGTGGGGGCTGTGCGGTGGATGGCATGGGGCTGGTGGGCTCTATATGCAGGTGTGGGGGCTGTGCGGTGGATGGCATGGGGCTGGTGGGCTCTATATGTACGTGGGGGGGCTGTGCGGTGGATGGCATGGGGCTGGTGGGCTTTATATGTACGTGGGGGGGCTGTGCGGTGGATGGCATGGGGCTGGTGGGCTCTATATGCAGGTGTGGGGGCTGTGCGGTGGATGGCATGGGGCTGGTGGGCTCTATATGCAGGTGTGGGGGCTGTGCGGTGGATGGCATGGGGCTGGTGGGCTCTATATGTACGTGGGGGGGCTGTGCGGTGGATGGCATGGGGCTGGTGGGCTCTATATGTACGTGGGGGGGCTGTGCGGTGGATGGCATGGGGCTGGTGGGCTCTATATGTACGTGGGGGGCTGTGCGGTGGATGGCATGGGGCTGGTGGGCTCTATATGTACGTGGGGGGGCTGTGCGGTGGATGGCATGGGGCTGGTGGGCTCTATATGTACGTGGGGGGGCTGTGCGGTGGATGGCATGGGGCTGGTGGGCTCTATATGTACGTGGGGGGGCTGTGCGGTGGGCTCTATATGTACGTGGGGGGGCTGTGCGGTGGGCTCTATATGTACGTGGGGGGGGCTGTGCGGTGGATGACATGGGGCTGGTGGGCTCTATATGCAGGTGCGGGGGCTGTGCTGTGGATGGCATGGGGCTGGTGGGCTCTATATGCGGGGGCTGTGCTGTGGATGGCATGGGGCTGGTGGGCTCTATATGCAGGGGGGGGCTGTGCGGTGGATGGCATGGGGCTGGTGGGCTCTATATGCAGGTGTGGGGGCTGTGCGGTGGATGGCATGGGGCTGGTGGGCTCTATATGCAGGTGTGGGGGCTGTGCGGTGGATGGCATGGGGCTGGTGGGCTCTATATGCAGGTGTGGGGGCTGTGCGGTGGATGGCATGGGGCTGGTGGGCTCTATATGCAGGGGGGGGGCTGTGCGGTGGATGGCATGGGGCTGGTGGGCTCTATATGTACGTGGGGGGGCTGTGCGGTGGATGGCATGGGGCTGGTGGGCTCTATATGCAGGTGCGGGGGCTGTGCTGTGGATGGCATGGGGCTGGTGGGCTCTATATGCAGGTGCGGGGGCTGTGCTGTGGATGGCATGGGGCTGGTGGGCTCTATATGCAGGGGGGGGGGGGGGCTGTGCGGTGGATGGCATGGGGCTGGTGGGCTCTATATGCAGGTGTGGGGGCTGTGCGGTGGATGGCATGGGGCTGGTGGGCTCTATATGCAGGTGTGGGGGCTGTGCGGTGGATGGCATGGGGCTGGTGGGCTCTATATGCAGGTGTGGGGGCTGTGCGGTGGATGGCATGGGGCTGGTGGGCTCTATATGCAGGGGGGGGCTGTGCGGTGGATGGCATGGGGCTGGTGGGCTCTATATGTACGTGGGGGGGCTGTGCGGTGGATGGCATGGGGCTGGTGGGCTCTATATGCAGGTGCGGGGGCTGTGCTGTGGATGGCATGGGGCTGGTGGGCTCTATATGCAGGTGCGGGGGCTGTGCTGTGGATGGCATGGGGCTGGTGGGCTCTATATGCAGGGGGGGGGCTGTGCGGTGGATGGCATGGGGCTGGTGGGCTCTATATGCAGGTGTGGGGGCTGTGCGGTGGATGGCATGGGGCTGGTGGGCTCTATATGCAGGTGTGGGGGCTGTGCGGTGGATGGCATGGGGCTGGTGGGCTCTATATGCAGGTGTGGGGGCTGTGCGGTGGATGGCATGGGGCTGGTGGGCTCTATATGCAGGTGTGGGGGCTGTGCGGTGGATGGCATGGGGCTGGTGGGCTCTATATGCAGGTGTGGGGGCTGTGCGGTGGATGGCATGGGGCTGGTGGGCTCTATATGCAGGTGTGGGGGCTGTGCGGTGGATGGCATGGGGCTGGTGGGCTCTATATGCAGGTGTGGGGGCTGTGCGGTGGATGGCATGGGGCTGGTGGGCTCTATATGCAGGTGTGGGGGCTGTGCGGTGGATGGCATGGGGCTGGTGGGCTCTATATGTACGTGGGGGGGCTGTGCGGTGGATGGCATGGGGCTGGTGGGCTTTATATGTACGTGGGGGGGCTGTGCGGTGGATGGCATGGGGCTGGTGGGCTCTATATGCAGGTGTGGGGGCTGTGTGGTGGATGGCATGGGGCTGGTGGGCTCTATATGCAGGTGTGGGGGCTGTGCGGTGGATGGCATGGGGCTGGTGGGCTCTATATGCAGGTGTGGGGGCTGTGCGGTGGATGGCATGGGGCTGGTGGGCTCTATATGTACGTGGGGGGGCTGTGCGGTGGATGGCATGGGGCTGGTGGGCTCTATATGTACGTGGGGGGGCTGTGCGGTGGATGGCATGGGGCTGGTGGGCTCTATATGTACGTGGGGGGCTGTGCGGTGGATGGCATGGGGCTGGTGGGCTCTATATGTACGTGGGGGGGCTGTGCGGTGGATGGCATGGGGCTGGTGGGCTCTATATGTACGTGGGGGGGCTGTGCGGTGGATGGCATGGGGCTGGTGGGCTCTATATGTACGTGGGGGGGCTGTGCGGTGGGCTCTATATGTACGTGGGGGGGCTGTGCGGTGGGCTCTATATGTACGTGGGGGGGGCTGTGCGGTGGATGACATGGGGCTGGTGGGCTCTATATGCAGGTGCGGGGGCTGTGCTGTGGATGGCATGGGGCTGGTGGGCTCTATATGCGGGGGCTGTGCTGTGGATGGCATGGGGCTGGTGGGCTCTATATGCAGGGGGGGGCTGTGCGGTGGATGGCATGGGGCTGGTGGGCTCTATATGCAGGTGTGGGGGCTGTGCGGTGGATGGCATGGGGCTGGTGGGCTCTATATGCAGGTGTGGGGGCTGTGCGGTGGATGGCATGGGGCTGGTGGGCTCTATATGCAGGTGTGGGGGCTGTGCGGTGGATGGCATGGGGCTGGTGGGCTCTATATGCAGGGGGGGGGCTGTGCGGTGGATGGCATGGGGCTGGTGGGCTCTATATGTACGTGGGGGGGCTGTGCGGTGGATGGCATGGGGCTGGTGGGCTCTATATGCAGGTGCGGGGGCTGTGCTGTGGATGGCATGGGGCTGGTGGGCTCTATATGCAGGTGCGGGGGCTGTGCTGTGGATGGCATGGGGCTGGTGGGCTCTATATGCAGGGGGGGGGGGGGGCTGTGCGGTGGATGGCATGGGGCTGGTGGGCTCTATATGCAGGTGTGGGGGCTGTGCGGTGGATGGCATGGGGCTGGTGGGCTCTATATGCAGGTGTGGGGGCTGTGCGGTGGATGGCATGGGGCTGGTGGGCTCTATATGCAGGTGTGGGGGCTGTGCGGTGGATGGCATGGGGCTGGTGGGCTCTATATGCAGGTGTGGGGGCTGTGCGGTGGATGGCATGGGGCTGGTGGGCTCTATATGCAGGTGTGGGGGCTGTGCGGTGGATGGCATGGGGCTGGTGGGCTCTATATGTACGTGGGGGGGCTGTGCGGTGGATGGCATGGGGCTGGTGGGCTTTATATGTACGTGGGGGGGCTGTGCGGTGGATGGCATGGGGCTGGTGGGCTCTATATGCAGGTGTGGGGGCTGTGCGGTGGATGGCATGGGGCTGGTGGGCTCTATATGCAGGTGTGGGGGCTGTGCGGTGGATGGCATGGGGCTGGTGGGCTCTATATGCAGGTGTGGGGGCTGTGCGGTGGATGGCATGGGGCTGGTGGGCTCTATATGTACGTGGGGGGGCTGTGCGGTGGATGGCATGGGGCTGGTGGGCTCTATATGTACGTGGGGGGGCTGTGCGGTGGATGGCATGGGGCTGGTGGGCTCTATATGTACGTGGGGGGGCTGTGCGGTGGGCTCTATATGTACGTGGGGGGGCTGTGCGGTGGGCTCTATATGTACGTGGGGGGGCTGTGCGGTGGGCTCTATATGTACGTGGGGGGGGCTGTGCGGTGGGCTCTATATGTACGTGGGGGGGCTGTGCGGTGGATGACATGGGGCTGGTGGGCTCTATATGCAGGTGCGGGGGCTGTGCTGTGGATGGCATGGGGCTGGTGGGCTCTATATGCAGGTGCGGGGGCTGTGCTGTGGATGGCATGGGGCTGGTGGGCTCTATATGCAGGGGGGGCTGTGCGGTGGATGGCATGGGGCTGGTGGGCTCTATATGCAGGTGTGGGGGCTGTGCGGTGGATGGCATGGGGCTGGTGGGCTCTATATGCAGGTGTGGGGGCTGTGCGGTGGATGGCATGGGGCTGGTGGGCTCTATATGCAGGTGTGGGGGCTGTGCGGTGGATGGCATGGGGCTGGTGGGCTCTATATGCAGGTGTGGGGGCTGTGCGGTGGATGGCATGGGGCTGGTGGGCTCTATATGCAGGGGGGGGGCTGTGCGGTGGATGGCATGGGGCTGGTGGGCTCTATATGTACGTGGGGGGGCTGTGCGGTGGATGGCATGGGGCTGGTGGGCTCTATATGCAGGTGCGGGGGCTGTGCTGTGGATGGCATGGGGCTGGTGGGCTCTATATGCAGGTGCGGGGGCTGTGCTGTGGATGGCATGGGGCTGGTGGGCTCTATATGCAGGGGGGGGCTGTGCGGTGGATGGCATGGGGCTGGTGGGCTCTATATGCAGGTGTGGGGGCTGTGCGGTGGATGGCATGGGGCTGGTGGGCTCTATATGCAGGTGGTAGAAGCCAATTTTTCCCATTTTAGAGTAAAAATTCCCGACTCCAGTCTGGCAATCAGAGTAATCCCCGGATCACCGACCCTCTGAAGTTATTAATGATTCTAACATAATATTGTATTGCTCAAGAAAGATGTCCAAGACCTCTTGTACTCATCAAATTCGCCATCACTATGTCCTCGGGCAGAGAGTTCCATAGTCTCACTGCTCTTACAGTAAAGAACCCCGTTCTATGTCTGTATGAAAACCTTCTCTAGATGTAAAGGATGCCCCCTTGTCACAGTCCTGGGTATAAATAGATGATGGGAGAGATCTCTGTATTGTCCCCTGATATATTTATACATAGTTATTAGATCACCCTCAGCTGTCTCTTCTAAACTAAATAATCCCAGTTTTGAAAATGTTTCTGGGTATTGTAGTCCGCCCGTTCCATTTATTACTTTAGTTGCCCGCCTTTGTACCCGCTTAAGCACTGATATGTCCTTCAGTACTAGTGTCCAAAACTGTACATAATATTCCATGTGTGGTCTGACCAGTGACTTGTAAAGAGGAAGAACAATGTGACCTCTTTTGATAGACCCCATGATCCTATTTGGCTTATCAGCAGCTGCCTGACACTGGTTGCTCCAGTTAAGCTTACAGTTAACTAAAATCCCCAAGTCCTTTTTCCTGTTCGTGTTACACAGTGGTTTCCCATTTAGTGTGTAATGGTCACATGTATTTCCCTTCCCCATGTGCAGAACCTTGCATTTATCAGTGTTAGGCCGCCTGCAGATGGGTGGGTCGGATCCGGCGGCGAGGATTCTCGCCAGGGGACCCGACCCGAGCTCCTGCAGGGACCAGCGCGTACTCACCCGCGGCTCCGGCTGTTTGATGTGCTGGCTTGCCGGCGCATGCGCCGACCGGAGCGTGACATTGCTGAGCGGGGCTCAGCAATAGAGCATGCCGCGCGAGAATTCGTGCAGCCAAATTGCAGCCGTCTCCATAGGATTGCGTTTGTTAACACAATCCTATGCAGGCTTCCAGCGGGAGAAATTCCGCAGGAAATCCTGCCGCGGAATTTCCGCTCGTGTGCAGGCGCCCTTACTCATTTGCCATTTTCTGCCCCCAACTTATCCAGATCTGTTTGCAACATCATGCTGTCCTCTCTTGTTACTTGACATAGTTTTGTGTCATCTGCAAATATTGGTATTTTACTGTCCAATGCCTCCACAATGTTGTAAATAGATATACTAAAAAGAACAGGGCTCAGTACTGCCCCCTGTGCTATCCCACTAGTAACAGTGACCCAATCAGAGTATGTACCATTTATAACCACCCTCTGCTTTCTATCACTGACCAGTTACTTACACACAGTCTCCCCCAGACCAAGTGTTTTCATTTTATATACCAACCTTATATATGGCACATTATCAAATGCTTAGGAAAAATTAACCTATGTGATATCCAAGGACTCTCCCCGGTCTAGAACTTACTTCCTCATAGAAGCTGATCACATTGGTTTGTCAAGAGTGACCCCTCATACTCCTATGCTAAGTTATTTGGCTCTTTTTATTGAGGTCCTCCAGGATAGCCTCTCTTAGAAACCCTTCAAACATTTTACCTACAATGGAAGTTAGACTTAGGCCACCCTCACACAGGTGCTTTTTACCGTGGCGCATTCAGTACCTTGCGAATTTTGTTATAATGCTTGATAGCAGCGCTTTTCAGTGCCGCCTGTTTTATTTTTAAGCATTTAGCGCTCCTCATCAATGATGAGGAATGCTAAAAGCTGGCGTCGGCCGCAGCATTGCTGCAGCCATTAAGGATGGTAATACGCAGCAAAGTGCCCCGATTTAAATTGCGCCGCTTACCACAACGCATGTGTGAGGGAAGCCTTACCGTCCTATAGTTTGCAGCTTCACTTTTTGCCCCTGTTTTGAATACTGGCACACATTTGCTATGTGCCAATCCAGTAGAACAGATCTCATTAGTATAAAGTCCTTAAGTATGCTGCCATGCCAAAAGTCATGGCATAGAGAATTAGCCCCGCCCCGTTCCGCCTCTCCCCATTGCAAGTAGTGCAGAGGGGCAGAGAGGGGGCGGGAGCTCAGCTCCTGCTCCTGGCTCTTCCATCCTCCCCCCACCCACCCACCCTGCACATGAGGACGACGTATATCAGCTCGGCGTGAAAACCGAGCCGATATACGTTCGTGGGAATGCAGCCGTAAGTTGTGGGGTGTTATCTTGTGAGTGAGGTTCAACGCTGTACAGTGTCCTCATGACAAGATGATGTGAATTATCAGAGTTAGAACACAGCATGATAGTCTGTTCCAGACAAATGGGACATCCCATTTCTGAAATGCTTGCATTTAACATTGTAGCTGCCCACAGGAGCTTAATGATTGGGACCTTCAGTAGCTGTCTAGAATTGTCAGTGCAGCATTCTTTAGTTTCCATGGGATATCGGAGCAGAAGACTCACTGGAATGCATCTGTTAACACCACAACAAGCACAGCACCTCACCTGGGCTCGTGAGGATGCTAACTGGACCTTAGAGGATTTTGGCGACGTGGCATGGTTCGTTCGATAAGGCATGGTACTAATTGTTTCAACTTAAAGGGGTTGTCCCGCGCCGAAACGGGTTTTTTTTTTTTCAATAGCCCCCCCGTTCGGCGCAAGACAAACCCGATGCAGGGGTTAAAAAAGAAAACCGGATAGTGCTTACCTGAATCCCCGCGCTCCGGTGACTTCTTACTTACCTGGTGAAGATGGCCGCCGGGATCTTCACCCTCGGTGGACCGCAGGTCTTCTGTGCGGTCCATTGCCGATTCCAGCCTCCTGATTGGCTGGAATCGGCACGGGGCGGAGCTACGAGGAGCCACTCTCCGGCACGAGCGGCCCCATTCAGAAAAGAAGACCGGACTGCGCAAGCGCGTCTAATCCGGCGATTAGACGCTGAAAATTAGACGGCACCATGGAGACGAGGACGCTAGCAACGGAACAGGTAAGTGAATAACTTCTGTTTGGCTCATATTTAATGCACGATGTACATTACAAAGTGCATTGATATGGCCATACAGAAGTGTATGACCCCACTTGCTTTCGCGGGACAACCCCTTTAATGGTAGGATTTGTGTGTGGTGCAAGATACCATGAAGCCATGGGCCCCAGTTGCCAGCAAGGCACTGTGCAGGCTTGTGGTGGTTCCTTAGTGGTGTGAGTTCTCATGGGATGAGTCCATTGGTCCTTCTAAACAAGTCATTGACTGGTGCCCTCTACATTTCACTGCTTAGTGATCATTAGCAGCCCTTCAAGGACTTCATGTAGCCCCACAATAATAGGATATTCCAGTCAGATAATGCACAGTGCCATCGGGCCCAAAATGACCAGAATTGGTTCGAGGGGAATTCTGGAGAGTTTCTACGAATGGTGTGGCCTGCACATTTGCTTGACGTGAGCCCAATCTAGCATTTATGGGATGTGGTGAAGAGATCCAGTTCCACCCACTTCTGCTTTCTCTATTCACTACATAGCGCTCATTGAGAGCTATATACTCCACAAAAGAGAAGGCCGAAGTGGGTACTTTGCTGACATTGACAACCGAGGACCTGACCTGCTACTGCAAGATTACAGGAGTTTTAATCCAATTCCGTATTTTTACAATGGCACGGGATTAAAGCCCAGTACCAAGTGCCGTATATTTACAGCGCTTAGTCCTTATTGGGTTAAAGAAGAGTTTGCTTCATCACTCTGCATTTTACCTCTTTCACTTTCTTCTGTGAATTCACTGGAGAAAATACTATTAAATAGATTTGCTTTCTCCTCATCACGGTCTACAATTTACCATCATTACATTTTAAAGGGCAATCCTATTTCAGTTTCAGTTCCCAGTTTCAGTGGAAAAGGTGTGAAATAAAAAAACACTATGAATGACCCTCAGAGGCCTTATATATGACGTCATGGAGAGCATAGATGTTTTAAAAAAATAGTTACAAAGGGGCTCCTGCACACGGGCAGAGATTCCACGGCGGGATTTCCCACAGAATTTCCGCCCGTGCCCGCTTGCATAGGATTGCATTATATACACAGCCGCGATTTGCCCGCATGAAAACACGCAGAAAACAAATCGCAGCATGTTCTATTTCTGTGCGGGTCTAGGAGACAGCTGGTGCATTGCAGAGCAGGGGAGACACCGTGAGCCACAGGGCTGTGCAGGTGCGCGTGTCTGCATCCCTCTGCAAGAATTCTCGCAGTGGGATCCAACCTGGCCGTCTGCAGGCGGCCAAAGTAAGAAAAAAAAGCAAAATAAAAAATATATATAAAAAAAGAAAATGACCCCCACCTACGTCAACCTAGTCAGTCACCATATGCGCCCTGCAATCTAAGGCTATGCAAGTTATATGAAAACACTTTTAGCATAAACAACTAATAAATGAAACAAACTAGTATCTTGGCGCCACTCTCCAATAAAGGTTGTAAGACAGTAGGATGTAATATCCAACCTTTCTTTTTTTATTAAATTAAAAACTAGCATAAGATACGTGTTTCGAGGGGAACCCCTTCATCAGTCAGCTTGGGTAGGACTGATGCATAAAAGATAAATGAGATAATGGAAACCATTACAACATACAGTAAGTACAATTGCAAGAATAGAATAGTAACCCACTGCCTGCCACCATAACTTAATTGTATTGTTTTTGTTTTGCATTATTGACATTATCATTCATTATTTTTACTATTATCATTCTTTATTATTTAGATGATCGTGTATTTCTAATTTATATGTACCGCCATTTTATTGATGACCGTATATTTCGACGTATAAGGCGATTGGGCGTATAAGACGACCCCCCAACTGTCACCTTATACGCCGGGAATACGGTGTAAAAAAAAAAAAAAAAAAAAAACAGTACTCCCCTCACCCGACGTTTTGCAGCGCTGCTGCAGGCTGTCGCTCCCTCCTCGTCCCCGTCAGAACATTGCTTTCTGGATGCGGGGCTTGAAATCCCTTCCTCCACAAAGCTAATGCTGTGATTGGCTAACTCATGCGGCGTCAGCCAATCACAGCCATTCAATGTTGAATGGCTATCCAGTTCAGCCTATTACCCCTATTGGTGATCTAAAGAGAAGCAGAAAACCCCATGAGTGTGCATTCACATGGGCGAGAAAATCATGACAGTTTTGTGCGTTACAAGACGCACAAAAACAGAACCCATTCTTTTCAATGGGTCTATTTATGTGGCCAATTTTTCTCTTGCACAAAGGCCGCCTGCAGACGGGTGGGTCGGACCAGCGCGTACTTACCCGCGGCCCCGGCTCTTTCAGACAGGAGTCGGCGCCGAGTGAGTGACGTTTCTGTGCGTGGCTCGCAGAGCCCCGCACAGAAATAGGACATGCCGTGGTTTGTTTGCTGCATGAGATTTCGCGCGGCCGAACCGTGGCCGTCTGCATAGGATTGCGTTTGTTAACTCACTCACTCACTGACTCACCACTAATTCTCCAACTTCCCAATGTCGTAGAAACATTAAATTTGGCACGAGCATAGATTATGTCGAAAATAGGAAAAGTAAAGGGGTCCCAACTCGATTATTCAATTCTAGCGCAAAAGAATTAGTGTCCAAATTTTATGTACGGAATCTAATTATCCAACTTCCCGATGTCATAGAAACATGAAATTCAGCACGAGCATTGATTATGTCATAAATATGAAAAGCTAATTGGTCCCAACTCGATTATTCAATTCTAAGCGCAAAAGCATTAGCGTCCAAATTTTATGTACGGAATCTCAGTCTCTCACTTCCCGATGTCGTAGAAACATGAAATTTGGCACGAGCATTGATTATGTCATAAATAGGAAAAGCTAATTGGTCCCAATTCGATTATTGAATTCTAGCGCAAAAGAACTAGTGTCCAAATTTTATGTACGGAATATAATTTTCTCACTTCCCAATGTCATAGAAATTTTGCACAAGCATTGATTATGTCATAAATAGGAAAAGTTCATTGGTCCCAACTCGATTATTCAATTCTCGTGCAAAAGAATTAGTATCCAAATTTGACGTACGTAATCTAATTCTGTCACTTGAAATTTGGCATCGGCATTGATTATGTCATAAATAGGAAAAGCTAATGGGTCCCAACTCGATTATTCAATTCTAAAAACAAAAGAATTAGCATCCAAATTTTACGTACGGAATCTAATTCTCTCACCTCCCGATGTCATAGAAAAATGAAATTTGGCACCAGCATTGATTATGTCATAAATAGGAAAAGCTAATGGGTCCCAACTCGATTATTCAATTCTAAGCGCAAAATAATTAGCGTCCAAATTTTACGTACGTAATCTAATTCTCTCACTTCCCGATGTCATCTTTATATAAAGGAAACATCGCATGGTTACGTCCACGTGGTGTTTCCTGGGTAACGCAAAGAACCATGCAAAATGGTGAACATATTTTTTCCCCCCGTATCTCTAAAGTAACCACGACTTCATAAGATTTTTCATGTGAACACCAGATAAACACCAGTACCAAAATAACGGGTGAAGCCGGGTATATCAGCTAGTATTTATATAATATAATGTGTGTGTATAATCATACACTTTATATTTATTGCACCGTGCACCACTACGTTTTAACCTTAAAGGGGTTGTCTCGCGAAAGCAAGTGGGGTTATACACTTCTGTATGGCCATATTAATGCACTTTGTAATGTACATCGTGCATTAAATATGAGCCATACAGAAATTATTCACTTACCTGCTCCGTTGCTAGCGTCCCCGTTGCCATGGTTCCGTCTAACTTCGGTGTCTTCTTGCTTTTTTAGACGCGCTTGCGCAGATGCATCTTCTCCCTTCGGCTGGTCTTGGAAGCATCGGCGTTTTGGCTCCGCCCCCTTGTACGCATCATCGCGTAGCTCCGCCCCATGACGTGTGCCGGTTCCAGCCTCCTGATTGGCTGGAATCGGCACATGACGGGGGCGGAGCTACGCGATGACGCGAAAAGGGGGCGGAGCCAAAACGCCGATGCTTCCAAGACCAGCCGAAGGGAGAAGATGCATCTGCGCAAGCGCGTCTAAAAAAGCAAGAAGACACCGAAGTTAGACGGAACCATGGCAACGGGGACGCTAGCAACGGAGCAGGTAAGTGAATAATTTCTGTATGGCTCATATTTAATGCACGATGTACATTACAAAGTGCATTAATATGGCCATACAGAAGTGTATAACCCCACTTGCTGCTGCGAGACAACCCCTTTAAATGGAACCTCCCGGAATGCAATTGAGTGGCTCACACGTCCCCTGCATTGGCTTAATGGTGGAGGGGGTGATGCTGTGTCAACAGCGGCAATCCCGCAATCAGTGCTTACATTCTGATAGACATGATGCCAGTATTTTAGCTGTTGGACTCAGTCACCTCTGATTGTCAACTGATTTTTGTCTGTACGTGTGACACACGAGCCAGCGTCGGGTACGTGTGAGTGTTCAGCTACATACCGGGGTGCCGAGGAGAGGATTTTTAAATGTTAAAATGTAACAAATTATCACTGTGGGTTTAAAGCTTTGATGTATTTTTTTTAAATTGATATAAACCCCCTTTTTTAATTTTTTTTTGGTTTCATTTTAAAGTATCTCGAGCAAAAAAATGATGCTGCATTGGCCGGCCTGGGCTCCATCATCTGACTGGTGACAGTTCCTGACCTGTTTGCCCTTTAATTGTTGAAGCCTTGTTGTAGGTTTACTGGACGTCAATGATGACGTCACTGTCTAGGCGTCTGTTGTCTGCAGCGTGGACATAGTTCATCCCACAATGTTGCTGCTGTTTAAAATAAAAATAGGACAGTATTAACCCCTTAGTGATGAAGCCTGTTTGCGCCTTAGTGACGGAGCCAAATTTTGGAAATCTGACATGTCACTTAACATATCATAACTCCATAAAGGCTTTGCATATCCAAGTGATTTTGACAATGTTTTTTCGCCACATGTTGTACTTCATTTAGGTGGTAAAAATAGACCCATAGAATTTGTGTATATTTATTAAAAGTGCCAATATTGGGAAAATTTTTAAGAAAATTGTCTTTTTTCACTTTTTTAACTAATATCTCAAATATGTGCAAAACATACTGTACAAATTTTTGCTAAGACATATATTTCCATCTGTTCACTTTATTCTGAATGCACATTTGAAAAACTTTCATATTTTTAACTATTTAGGAGACATACAAATTTAACATTAATTATCAACATTTTGAGGAACATTTTATTTTCCAGCACCAAGCCAAGATTGCAAAGGCTCATAGGTGTCAGAATTATAGATAACCCCACAAATGACCCCATTTTAAAAACTACACCCCTTAGTGTATTCACTGAGGGGGGTCATGAGTATTTTGACCCCCACAGTTTCTTTTCATGAATTAAAGCAATTTAGAGTAGAAAAAATAAAATTTCATATATTTGCAAATACAGAATTTTAAACACAGGATTTTTTTCTATAGTGCACATGAAAATGAGGTTTTACACCTCAAAATGCATACCCCCATTTGTCCTGTGTTCAGAAATATACGCATTGTGGCCCTAATTTTCTGTCCGTACATATAACAGGGCCAAAACCGAAAGGAGCAGCCGGTGGCTTTCAGATCAGACATTTTGCTTGAAGGCGTTTTAGGCCCCATTGCTCACTTGTAGACCCCTTGAGCGGCCAAAATACGGAGGACCCCCCAAATGACCATTTTGGAAACTAGAACTGTTAGCGCATTATTCTAGGGGTGTAATGCGTATTTTGACGCAACAGTTTTTGAATGAATCAAAGCAAAGCGGAAGTAAAAAAGTACGATTTTTTTATTATTTGTTTTATTTTTTAAATCAATGATGTGATTTTAAAAACATTTTTTTTTGGACAGCAGACATATGAATGGAGGCTTTCACCCAAAAATGGATACCCCCGTTTGTCCCGTTGTGGCCCTAATCTTCTGTCCATATGCACAACGGGGCCCTAACCAAAGGGAGCAGCGGGTGGTTTTCAGAACAGACATTTTGCTTGAAGGTGATTTAGGCCCCATTGCTCACTTGTAGACCCCTTGAGCAGCCAAAACAATAGAGAACCCCCACAAATGACCCCTATAATAAAAACTAGACCCCTTAACGCATTCATCTAGCGGTGTACTGCGTATTTTGACTCCACTGTTTTTAAATGAATCGAAGCAAAGCAGAAGGAAAAAATAACGATTTTTGTTTTTTTGGCAATTACGTCATTTAAAAAATAGGGTTTTTTTGGACAGCAGACATATGAATGAAGACTTTCACCCCAAAATGTATACTCCCATTTGTCCCGTGTTCAGAAACCTACCCATTGTTGCCCTAATCTTCTGTCTGGATGCACAACAGGGCCCAAACTGAACGGAGCGTCAAACTTAGGCCTCATGTCCACGGGCAAAAGAAGAATTAAAATCCGCAGCGGATTTTAACTCTTCTCCCGCACGCGGATCCGCATCCCATAGGGATGCATTGACCACCCCGCGGGTAGATAAATACCCGCGGATGGTCAATAAGAGTGATTTTTTTAAAAATGGAGCATGAAAAAATCTGGACCATGCTCTATTTTCGTGCGGGTCTCCCGCGGGGACGGCTCCCGCGGGCTTCTATTGAAGCCTATGGAAGCCGTCCGAATCCGTGGGAGACCTAAAATAGGAATTTAAAAGAATTTACTCACCCGCAGCGGACCGGGAAGGTCTTCTCTTCCTCACGGCCGGATCTTTCTTGCTTCGGCTCGGCGGATGTGCCCGATGCATGCGCGCGGCACGCCGCGATGTGCCGCCGGCGTGACGAGTTCATCCGCCGGCCGAAAAAGAAGATCCGTGACCAAAGACTGCTCACCGCGGCCCCCCATGACATCTCCAAGCTCTTGGCTACCTTTAGTAGCTAGGAGCAAGGAGATTTTAAATTTCCTCTTGCCCTCCCCAGCTTCTGCGCTTGTGTTCGCCATTTTGACGACGGGCGCATGCGCCAAAACTGGGGAAAGATCCGTGGATAAGGATCCCATCAGGGGACATCGCCGGTGGCCTTATTTAAGTAATTTCACCTCCCCTCCGTGACGGGAGGTGAAAATTGAGCTTTTTTTTTACTTTTACGTGATCGCCGTTATCTATTGGATAACAGCGATCACGTGACTGGGAAACGCGTACCATGGCATCCCATGAAATCTCCAGGCTCTTGGCTACATTTAGTAGCCAGGTGCAGGGAGATTTTAAATTACCCCACCAATCTGCGGCTTTTGCGCCTGCGTCCGCCATTTTGGCGACGGACGGGTGCACAGAAGCCGGGCAACTTCCGCGAAAAAATCTGGGGGCCTTAGGTACCTAATTTTATCTCCCCTCATGGATATGATCCATGAGGGGAGATGAAGCAACCTTTTTTTTTTTTTTACACTTTTCAAACTGCTATCCATTCATACTAGCCGGGAGCAGGGAGATTTTAAATTTCCTGGGCCTCCCGGCTCTCCGCGCATGTGCGTGACGTAATGCGTCTGACGCCGGCGGCAGGGCCGGGGAGAAAGAAGAAGATGCAGGACGGCGTGGAGGACGGGGTGAGTAAGGGGAGCTGAAATCCTAACTTTTTTTAACTGCTTGTTAACTTTAACGTGATCGCCTGTATCCGGTGGATACCGGCGATCGCATGACCAGGGGTGGGGTCACGCGGCCCTGGATGAAAGCTCCATGCTGTCGGCTACCTCCGGTAACCGGCAGCATGGAGCTATCGCGTCCTGAGCCTGCAGGGCTTTCATTCCCAGAGTAGGCATGTTTTCACGTCCTCTGGGAATTAAGCCCAGCAAGCCAGGACGTAAAAAGGCAATGGGGCCGTCACTAAGGGGTTAAAGCCAAGCTGCCAGAGAGCTGAGTTTCTGTGCTGGAGGAATATATTTGTATGTACCTGAATACACATCTTGTCACACCACAGCCCCAGTGCTTTGGTTTATTTTTCTATTTGGCAGGTGTTGTCTGAGTTATAATATCTCTGTACAATTCCTTCTCCATCGATTAACTTAAGAAATAGTCATATGCTCGCCTCTGTGTTCCACGCTGGTGCTCTGTCCCACAGCTGCAGTCCCACCCGATTTACAGGGCATCACAGGGAATACAGCCAATAACAGAGCTCAGTGGTCGATTTTAGAACTTGGACAACCCCTGCAATTTTTAGAATTTATAATAAATTTTCTCCCAAAAATTTGAGTGCTTTTTTTTTTTTTTTTTTTTAAATTAAAAGGGTACAGACATATTTTTTTACAACACACAGCTTCGAGTTGATATCTTCAAAATCATGTCGTTTTTTAAAAAATAAAAATAGCATTCAAAAAACTTTTCATTTAAAAAATCTTTCATTCTTTTCACTACTTTAACCCCTTAAGGACATTTTGGCGTTGAGGGCCAAACGATTTTTGGTATTTTTTCAACTCTATTTTTTAAAAGCCATAACTTTTATTTTTCCGTCGACGCGGCCGTATAAAGGCTTGTTTTTTGCGTGGCGAACTGTAGTTTTTATTGGTACCATTTTTGGGTACATTGACTATATTGTAAAACTTTTATTATTTGTCTATGATCGTAGGGAGAGAAAACAACTCAATTCTGCTATATATATATATATATATATATATATATATATATATATATATATATATATATATATATAATTTTTTTTTTTTTTTTAAAGCATCAATTATGCAGCATAAATGATACACTACATTTTTTTTCTGCGGGTCGGTACGGTTACAGCCATACCAAAATTCTTATTTTTTTTCTTATTCTTATTCTTTTCCACAATAAAAACCCTTTTTTTGGAAATTGTTTTTCTAAATCGCTGCATTCAAAGTCCTATAACTTTTTATTTTTCCATGGACGGAGCTCTATGAGGGCTTATTTTTTGCAAGATGAGCTGTAGTTTTTAATGGTACCAATTTGGGGTACATACTTTTTTTTTAATCACTTTTATTGCGTTTTTTGGGAGGCATAATGCTAAAAATTAGCATTTTGACTCAGTTTTTTTAGTGTTTTTGTTTTTTACGCTTTTTGCTGTGCAAGATAAAAAGCATGTTAAATTTATTGTACGCGATGTTACGGACGCGTCGATACCAAATATGTGGGATTTATTTATTTATGCTAATATGGGAAAAAGCATTAAGAAAAGTGTAACTTTTTTTACATTTTTATTTTTTGTATTTTATTTTGCTCTTTTTACACCATTTGTGTCCCTCTGAGGGACTTGCACTGCAGCACTGATGATCGCTACGATAAGGCATGGCAGGACTTCTCTCCTGCCATGCCTTATCGCTTATTATAGCGATCTTAAGCAATGGCAATACAGGACGCCGGTATCTGGCATCCTGTTGCCATAGCAACTAGCCAGGCTCTCGCGATGTTATTGCGAGAGCCGGCTGAAGTCACAGAGGCACTCCCTCTGTGAACTCTTTCCCTGCCGCGATCTATTTAGATCGCGGCAGGGAAGGGGTTAACAGCGGGTGGGCGCATCTCCGATGCCCCTCGCTGTCGCAGCGGGGGGTCGGCTACTAGTGACAGCCAGCTCCCGCTGCAATATCTCAAATATGTGGAGACATACTGTACAAATTTTTGATAAAATATGTATTTCCATTTGCTTGCTGTATTCTGGATGCATCTTGGAAAAACTTGTGTTTTTGTCTTTAACTACTTAAGAGATGTACGAATTTAATACTAATTGTTAACATTTTGAGGAACATTTTGTTTTTCTACACAAAGCCAAGATTGCAAAGGCTCATCGGTAACAGAATAATTGATACCCACACAAATAACCCCATTTAAAAAAAAATACACATCTTAATATATTCACTGAGGAGTGTCGGGAGTATTTTTGCCCTACAGTTTCACAGGAGTTAAAGGGGTTGTCCCGCGAAAGCAAGTGGGTCTATACACTTCTGTATGGCCATATTAATGCACTTTGTAATGTACATTGTGCATTAATTATGAGCCATACAGAAGTTATTCACTTACCTGTTCCGTTGCTAGCGTCCTCGTTTCCATGGAACCGTCTAATTTTCAGCGTCTAATCGCCGGATTAGACGCGCTTGCACAGTCCGGTCTTCTTGTTTTCTGAATGGGGCCGCTCGTGCCGGAGACCGGCTCCTGGTAGCTCCGCCCCGTCACGTGCCGATTCCAGCCAATCAGGAGGCTGGAATCGGCAATGGACCGCACAGAAGCCCTGCGGTCCACCGAGGGAGAAGATCCCGGCGGCCATCTTCAGCAGGTAAGTAAGAAGTCACCGGAGCGCGGGGATTCAGGTAAGCGCTGTGCGGTGTTCTTTTTTAACCCCTGCATCGGGGTTTGTCTCGCGCCGAACGGGGGGGGGGGGGGTGTTAAAAAAAAAAAAAGCCCGTTTCGGCGCGGGACAACCCCTTTAATGCAATTTAGTGAAAAAAGATAAAATTTCATATTTTTGCAAATGTTATTTTAAAGACAGTTTTTTTTCTTTTCTATAGTGCACAAGAAAATGAGGATTTGCACCCCAAAAGGGATACCCCAGTTTGTCCTGTCTTCAGAAACATACCCATTGTGGCCCTAATCTTATGTCCGTATGTACAACAGGGCCCAAACCAAAAAGAGCAGCCGAGCGCTTTCAGACCAGAACTTGCTTGAAGGTGATTTAGACCCCATTGCTTGTAGAGCCCTTGAGAGGCCAAAATGACAGGGAACTCCCACAAATGACACTATTTTGAAAACCAGACTCCTTAACGAATTCATCTAAGTGTGTACTGTGTATTTTGACTCAACAGTTTTGAATGAATCTAAGCAAAAGGAAAAAATTTATTATTTTCATTTTTTTGGCACTTGTCATTTTAAAAATGTTTTTTTTCCGTACAGCACACATATGAATGAAGACTTTCACCCCAAAATGGATTCTCCCGTTTGTCCTGTGTTCTGAAACCTATCCATTGTAGCCCCAGTCTGCTTACTGGACACATGACTAGGCCTGTAATGAAGGGAACACCCATTGGATTTTAGGAACCAACTGAATAAATTCTAGGCCCCATTGCTCACTTGTGCTGAAAAAAAAATTGACTCCCTAAAATGAATTCCCCCTTACCCATTCCCCTTTTTGGCATTTCTGAAATCTTAGATAAAAGTAATAAAGTAAACTGTGTGGTATGTCTGAAAACGGGTAATTACGGAGGCCTGCTTGGGATGGGCACATGGGACAATAAAAACATTCTTCTCCCATGTTTGCTGCAAATGCAGCCCTTTTTGGGAGTATTTCTTGACCTCAGTGGCAGGGATGGGGTGTAAAAAGTGTCACTCTGTTAGGCTTCATAAGCTTGCTGAGATGTGGCGGTCTCACACAGAAGGCGTTTAACAAGCTGCTCCTGCAGTAAGGCGAGCATTCCCGGGGCTTCTTATAAATTACGTATTACAGGTAGGGATCTGAATAATGCTGGACTCACGGCCGTATGCGGAATCCGGTTGCAGAGGCTATGTAATGCACTGCACATAACTGCGTACTCATAAAGGTGTTCATGCGCAGTACACCTTTTTTTGTTTATATTTCCTGCACCGTCACTTAGCAATGACGCAGGTACCTGCAGCCCGTACACAATGTAGTTGCGTATGGGCTACGAGTATATCCATGACCATAGAGCACAATGGGCTCTATGTTGTGGATAGCCGTGGTAATATAGAACATGCTGCGTTCTGTTTTCTGCGAGTGGATTACGTAATTCCGACCCGCTAATGTGAGCGGAATTGTGTAATCCAATGCATTTGATTGATCCGTATATTACTATGGATTAAACGCATGCAGAATCCACAATTACGATCCGTTCATGTGAGATCATCCCAAGGTAGATTGCTACCTTTTTATCACGTGACTGGGGTTCACTCAACAAGGCCACCGGCTACCTTTGGCAGCTGGGAACAAGGAGATTTTAACTTCCACAGGCTCTCCCTGGCTCCTGCATGTGTCCGTCATTTTGACGATGGGCCCATGCACAGAAGCTGGGAAAGGTCCGTGAAGGAGGATCACGTCAGGGTTTAAATGTGGAGTCCTCTGGTAAGAAGTTTCATTTCCTCTCACTGCAGAAGGGACCACATTGGTGGAGGGGAGATTAAACATCAACTTTTTTTTTTTTACTATTACATGAATGCCGTTATCGATTTGGATAATGGCAATCTCGTGACCAGGGACCGCATACCATGCTCCCTGCCCCCCCCCCCCCCCCATGAAATCTCCAGGCTGAGCAGGGAGATTTTAAATAACCCTGGCAGTCCACAGCTTTTACGCATGCGTCCGCCATTTTGGCAACGACCGCGTGTGCAGAAGCCGGAGTAAGGTCCGCGGATAAATCCGGTGGCCTTAGATATGTAATTTCATCCTCCTCCATGGATATGATTCATGGGGGGAGATGAAACTTAAACTTTTGAAACTTTTTTTCTTTTACTTTAAATGATAAACTTTTACTGATAAAACAGCAGCAGGCCTTGGAGGACCAGAACGCCACGGGGCATCGTGGAGGACAGAGGTGAATACTTTCAGCTCCTCTCATGGACCCAATTCGTGAGGGAAGCTGATACTTTAACTTTATTTTACTTTTTATTCTCTTTTATGTGATCGCATGACATGGGGTCGCTCTCTGCGACCCCCCCCCCCCCCCCCATGACAGCTCCAGGCTCTCAGCTACCTCTGGTAGCCGATAGCAGGGTCTGTCACCCTTACAGACCCTGGGGCTTTATTCTACAGTGAGGTTGTCAATTGACGGCCGCGTGAAATAAAGCCCATGTAGTGATGCTGTCAAAAGGCATATTGGTGGTCACTAAGGGGTTAAAAAAAGAAAATGTAACATTTTAAACATTAATGAAAGTGATGTTAATGCAAAAACTAAACTAATTTACTAATTTTAGAGCACTAGATAACATGGAGGAGGATGTTCTAGCAGATAGTGATGTTGGGAGTGGTGGCATGAAGGAAGCTTTATCATCACCATCACCACCCACGGTAAACACACCAGAGTTCTTTAAAAAAAGCCAGGCCTATCTCAAGGAACCACAACCCCACACACAAACCACACATGCTTGAAACAAAGCAAGAAGACGCAGAGGGAATGGCGCCGTCGCCAGACATGTTGATCAGCGAGTCCTGGACTACTTGCAAAAAAAGAGAAATCCAGACTGGGCTAATAACTTGGCTTAAAGTCTGAGGGCAGTACTGGTGGAGTGCTGCTTTGCAATACAGGCCACAATCGCTACACTGTTTGAACTGTGTGGACCTCTAAATAATCCTTCTGATATTTCTGAGAGCATACACAAATATAGAATTAACCGAGGTAGGCATCCCTCATTTCAGCCCCTAGAAGCAATGTATGTCCCACCCCCAACATAGCTACCTCCACCTCAACATCAGAGATCATATTTCATGGACCAGACCCGCATATTAACATGGCCATGGCCATACTTACCCCACACAACAAGGTGAAATTAGGGGCTGGTGCTAATCTCATCAATCTCTTTGCAACTAGTTTACCATTTGAATCTCTCTTGAGTCCTGATGTGAGCATTTGAGTCATCTCAGTTATCCAAGAAATACCTTAAGTTTTGTCTTCCCAGTGCAGGGTTGAAGATTGGTAAATTCCATCAGGAGCTAATACCATGTGTTTTTGAGTCCTTGCCATTGCAAATAGTTCTTGGCATGCTTTGGCTACATAACCCAGTTACAGATTAGGTGTCAGGCGATATATGTAGTTGTAGAAAGTTCTGCTCTAACAAATTTATCTCACTTAAAGGGGTTGTCCCACGAAAGCAAGTGGGGGTATACACTTCTGTATGGCCATATTAATGCACTTTGTAATATACACCGTGCATTAAATATGAGCCATACAGAAATTATTCACTTACCTGTTCCGTTGCTAGCGTCCCCGTCTCCATGGTGCCGTCTAATTTCAGCGTCTAATCTCCCGATTAGACGCGCTTGCGCAGTCCGGTCTTCTCCCTTCTGAATGGGGCCGCTCGTGCTGGAGAGCTGCTCCTCATAGCTCCGCCCCGTCACGTGTGCCGATTCCAGCCAATCAGGAGGCTGGAATCGGCAATGGAACGCACAGAGCCCACGGTGCATCATGGGAGAAGACCTGCGGTCCACCGTGGGTGAAGATCCCGGCGGCCATCTTCGCAAGGTAAGTAAGAAGTCACCGGAGCGCGGGGATTCGGGTAAGTACTATCCGGTTGTTTTTTTTAAACCCCTGCATCGGGTTTGTCTCGCGCCGAACGGGGGGGGCTATTGAAAAAAAAAACCCCGTTTCAGCGCTGGACAACCCCTTTAATCTCTCCACCACTGAGACTAACCACCCTGATTTTAATTGTCAATTAGGCTGACATCTTTTCTAAAGAGAATTCTAGATGTTACCGCTACATAGTGCCTATGATTGTGTGATAGACTTTATTCCTGGCTGTGAGCTGCAAAAACGTTGTCTTTACAATCTAAGGCTGGATTCTCACAGGGCGTATTCCCGGCGGAAATCTCATGGTTTGGCTTCAGCGAAAAATCGCAAGATTTCTGCTGCGAAAGCCCTGCTTCAAAACCCGCGGCAATTAGCCGTGGGTTTTGGAGTTGCTTGGCTGCACTCTTTTCCATTGCGGCCGATGCTCCCATAGAGGAGAGCAACGTCCGCAACGAAAAAAAAAAAAGAAAGGACATGCTGCAGCCGGCAAATCCGTGCCGCAACGGAGTCGCCGTCCCGTGTGGACGAGATTTCTGAGAGATCTCATCCACATGGCTGGCTAATCCCGGGATTAGTGGCTGCAGGCGGATTTGCTACGGCGCAATTCTGGACGGAATTTCCGCGGCAAATCTGCCCAGTATGAACCCAGCCTAACGGTCTGAAAAGTTGGTGTTAGATAGACTGTAATATATTCTTTAAGGAAGGAATATTCATCCGGTGGCCACTAATTTCTTTTTTTTTTTTTGTTTAAAAAGTACGGAGATTTATGTCCCTGTTTACATTTCACGAAACTCCATATCCTCTTCTACTCATCGCTGATGTTCAGCCAATTAGTGGGGGCACAATGGTTTGCTCAGTTGGATTTTCAAGGATTTTACAATCTGATCTGTATAGGAAAGGGGATGAGTGGAAGACTGCATTTAATATTCCTGAGGGGCACTATTAACCCTTTCCAATCCACTGTCTGACCTCTGAAGACATTATGATTTAGGACTATACAGCTCCGATGTTGGAAGACATCCGTCAGGGTTCTCTTACTGTGTATTGCCAACCTCTCTGCTGTCGGAACCTATCCAACGTGTCCCCTTATGCAGTACTGGCTTTATCCAGCATATAGCGCTGTTGTATAACGGCAGAGAAAGAGTATGCCCCTAGGAAAACCAGGATACAAATTGGATTGGAAAGAGTTAAACCCTTGTGATGCTGTTTGGATTAATGCCCCAGCAGTTTTGCATGGGTTACCAGTAAATATTGTCTCTGATCAGTGGTGAAATTTGTGTCAAAGTTTTTGCGTCCCCTTTGTGACCATCTAAAGTTATCCTTTTCATCTTCTTACCATCCTGAGACAAATGGCAAAATTGAAAGGTTAAATCAAAGTTTAGAACAGTACTTGTGCTGTTTTGGTTCTGATAGGAGGATGGGACAGCTTTTTTGGTGCCTGTAGAGTTGGCTTTAATTAATTGTCCTAAATCAACCGCTACTTCTCAGTTTTTCTGCTGTTATGGTTGCCACAATTGTTCTGGTTCTTTTTCTGCGTTTATCTCTTATGTATCCAAGGAGACTGACTTTTTGTCTAGTCTTGCTACTGTATGGAAAAAGGTCCAAAAGAACATTAACCTCTTCACCCAAAAGGACATACATGTACGTTTTCTAGGTGCAGGGTTTATATGGTGCAGGATCGTGAGCCAGCCGTCTTTGACTGGTCATGGCTGTTAACCCTTTAAATTCTGCTGTCATTTCTGAAAGCAGCTTTTAAATGCCCCACTCGTCATTCATGGCTTCTAAACAGTCCCCTGGTAATGAGATTGCAGGGTGGTGTTTATTTGCCATGGCATCCCGGGGCCTTCTGAAGTCTCTAGGACTGCCTTAAATGAATGCATATCAAAGCATGCTTGTAGCACATCTGCATAGACTGCCTTTCAGAATACAGTATAGAGCAATACTATGGCATTTCATTATAGTAATGTGAGTGATGAAACAATTGCAAGTTTGTGTTATTCTTTATTTTTTACAGTAATAAAAAAAATTTAAAGTTTACCTTCCCATTTCCCATAAAAAATCCAAACTCTTGGTACCACCGTGTCCATACATCTGATCTATCAAAATAACACATTTATTTCAAACAGTGAATATCATCAGAAAAAAATAAGGACACAATACCAGATTTGCGCTTTTTTTCATCACTGTCTCTAAGAAGAAATTGAACAAAATGCGATTGAAAATTGGTGTGCACTCCAAAATGGTACGTATAGAATCCACGGACCATTCTGCAAAAGAGTCCTCACACTGCACCATCAACTGATCGTGATAGAAAATATATTTTTAAAGATTTTATTTTTTTAAATAGTACAACAAAAAAGGAAAAAAACTCAAATATATTTGTATTCTCCTGATCATGTGATTTTTGAAGCAGTGTGTACACCATAAAAACAATACTCCCCTCCCTCCCCAAAGATGGCTAAATAGTTTGTATTTCCATTTTTAATGCAGTGAAATAGAGAATTGTATAACAGTACAGAAGTCCGTACAACAATGGGTCCAACAACCTAAATGGGTATTAGAATCTAATCCTGCATATTATGAGGTAAAGGTCAATAGCGTAATCAGTTTTTTTTTAATGGAATTAATGTAGTCTCTTAGGTCCGGTTCAACGTTCCAGTCTCTCTCTTAAGGGGGGGGGGGGGGTTGTATTTTATTCAAGATGTACATAATAGTTTAGATTAGGGATGTTAATGAAAGTGATCCAGGGATCGTACATTTTTTTAGAATTGGGCAACTTTGTCAAGGCGTATGGCAGTAAGCTTCTCATAAAAAAAGGATTTTGTTCATATATGTATGTAAAAAGAGAGTGTAGGTTTTTGCCACTGTTGTGCCATCACTATACGGCCAGCTATAGTGATGTATTTTGTAAAAGTTTAAACATGCACTATAGATGCCAGCATGTTTGTTACCTAATAAGACAGAAGGGTCCAGTCCATGTACCAGTAAACAGAGGCTATGAGGTGAGCAACCCTGCTCCAGAAGGCTTGTGGCACTGGGCAGGACCACCAGATATGTTGACGTGAGCCTTGATCACAACCATGGAACCATATATTTGACACTTCTAGAAAAATGACATGTATCCACATAGGGCGAAGATATGCCCTGTGTAGAACTCTTAATGATGTCTCAGTCAGGGTAACCTGCCAGTCATTCTTGCTAAGTGTTTCACAACAGTGGTGCCAACACTCTAGGGATAGTGTGGACTGCAGATCTGTTTCCCATTGGAGCATAAAGGGCAACTTACAAGTTTTGTAGTGTTCCATTCAGCATGCTATACAAATGTGATGTGGTACACGGATATATAGAGCAAAACTTGCATATAGCTTTCATGGAATTTAGCTCTATTTTGGCTAAAGGGGAAACAAGGGAGGACTATAAATGGAAAATCCGCATCTTTCTCAATCACTCAGTCCTTGCATATAAATTCCATGTAAACTTCTTTTGACAGACCCTTAGGTCTGTCAGTTAGCCCTACCACATTTTACATATCTTTTAGTTTGTGGAATGCAACGCCATGCCACTTGACATCGCTGTGACATAAGCATGCCCAGTGGGAGTGTCTCCTATGGGCATTCTTCTATTAAAATCTTTGGAACGCAACATGACACGCTATGGAATCCTTCCCTTTTATATTATTACTAGCTGATTACCCGGCGTTGCCCGTGTATTTTATTTTTAGACACGAAAAGCAACACAGATTTTCTTTTGGACAGCTTTCATAAGAGTGGGTGCTGGGCTCATTTCTGTGTAGTGCCTAGTGCTGGTGGGAAGCTGTGTGGTAGTTGGAGCAGAGGAGGAGGCTGTCTGTGTATGGTATTATCTGAGGAGCAGAAGGTCTGTGTAATATATTAGTATTTGAGGAGGAAGAGGTTGTCTGTGTAATAGATTAGTTTATGATGAGGAAGAGCATCTGTGTAATATAAAAGTGAAATAAAAACCATCTGCTGAAGTGCAATTCCGGCATTCCCCCACCTCCACCCCAGGGGTAGTGGGGCTGTCTTATCCCCCCAAAATTTGTCCCCATGGGATGAGTTATATTGTACCAAGTTTGGTTGAAATTGCTCCAGGTGTTCATGAGTTATGGTGGCACATACATACATCCTATACACACACATCCCCCCAGGGGTAGTGAGGCTGTACTATCCCCACCAAATTTGTCCCCATGGAATGAGTTATATGTGTACCAAGTTTGGATAAAATTGCTCTGGTGAGGACTGGTTTAATATGCCAGCCGCGCTCTTGTAGTAGTACCTAGCGTTGCCCGTGTATTTTATTTATAGACACAAAACTAATTTGTGTGTGTGTACTGATTTAATATATTAGTATATGGGGAGGAGGAGGTTGTCTGTGTAATATCTTACTGCATGAGGAGGAGGTTGTCTGTGTAATATATTGGTATATGAGGAGGAGGTAATCTGTGTAATAGTATTTGAGGACGAGGAAGTTGTCTGTGTAAGATATCTGAGGAGCAGGAGGTCTGTGTAATACTGGCGTAATTAAAAATAAACTCATCGACTTCCCCTGTAATTTTTGTTGCTAATAGCAACCAAACACAGCTCAGCTTTCACTTGTTATACTGCTGAGGTAAAATGAAAACTGCACTGTGATTGGTTGCTAAGGGCAACAAAGATTTCCTTTTGGACACCTTCTTATAAGAGTGGATTCTGGGCTCATTTCTTTGTGGTACATTGTGGCTCAATGCTGGTGGGAAGCTGTGTGGTAGTTGGAGCAGAGGAGGAGGTTGTCTGTGTAGGATGTCATCTAAGGAGCAGGAGGTCTGTGTAATATATTAGCATTTGAGGAGGAGGAGGTAGTCTGTGAAATAGATTAGTGTATGATGATGAGGAGGAGGAGAAGGAGATCGTCTGTGTAATATAAGACTGTGAATTAAAAACCATCTGCTCAAGTGCAATTCTGGCATTTTCCCTCCCACCCCAGGGGCAGTAGGGCTGTCTTATCTCCCTCACCAAATTTGTCTCCTATATATGTACCAAGTTTGGTTGAAATTGCCCCGGCGAGTACCGATTTAAAATGGCAGCCGAGCTGCATGATGTCATAATAGAATCGTGCTGGTGTCAGGCTGTGTGGTAGATAGTGCCCCAGTGCTGGTGGGAAGCTGTGTGGTAGTTGAAGACTCAGTGCTTTGGGAGCAAACACGCACATTCCCCCCAGGGGTAGTGCGGCTGCCTTATCACCACACCATTTGTCCCCATGGGATGAGTTATATGTGTACCATGTTTGGTTGAAATTACTCAGGGCGTTCATGAGTTATGGTGGCACATACATTCTATTCTATAGATTACTTTTTTCACTCCAACACAGGTTATTATATGCTGCCCGAGTAAGCTAACTCGTTAAGAGGTATCCAATGCAAATCATTTTTCTATAGCAATCAGGTTTTAGATATTTTTGTGTGTATATCGTGATGTCATACATGGGTGTGTTCCCCATCACAAACGCCAATGCGCCCCCTTTATTAAAGAATTTTTCTGTTCTCCTGTTATAAAAGTACTTTTTTTTTTTATAAACTTTTTTTATTACATTTTTAAAATAACAAAACAATATGGTATCATACAGTGTAGTACATTATATTGGATATATATTAGTTATACAATCACAGGTATCCTTTATGTCTCATAGGACATTCAAGAGACCTTGCAAAATTTTTCCAAGAATTCATAGAATCATAGAGTAGTAGAGTTGTAAGGGAAGTCCAGAGTCATCTGGTCCAATACCCTGCTCAGTGCAGTCTTCACTAAGATATTTGTCCAGCCTTTGAACACTTCCATTGAACTTGCCACCTCCAGTGGTAACCTGTTCGAAACATTGATCACCCTCCCTGCCAGAAAGTTTTTTTTGCTTCTAGTCTTTCATTGTGCAAATGAGAATAGGGCTGATCCCTCTGCACTGTGATAGCCCTTCAGATATATGTAGACACCTATTCCGTCTCCTCTCAACCTTCTTTTTTGCAAGCTAACCATTCCTCATAGGACATGATTTGCAGACTGCTCACCATCTTTGTAACTCTTCTCTAAACTTGCTCCAGTTTGTCTGTCTTTTTTTAAGGTGGGCTGCCCAGAACTGGACACAGTATTCCAGATGAGGTCTGACTAAGGAAGAGTAGAGGGGGATCATTACCTCACGTGATCTAGACTCTCTGCTTCTCTTAATATATTCCAGAATTGTGTTTGCCTTTTTGGCTTCTGCATCACATTGTTCACTCATGTGCAGTCTATGATCTAGTAGTATATCAAGTCTTTTTCACATGTGCTGCTGCTTAGCCCAATTCCTCCCATTCTGCATGAGCTTTTTTCATTTTTCTTGCCCAGCTGTAGGACTTTGCATTTCTCCTTGTTAAATACTATTCTGTTAGTCGCCTCCCACTGCTCAAGCTTTTCTAGATCTTTTTGAATACTCTCTCTCATCCCTAGTATTCACTATCCCTCCTAGCTTTGTGTCTTCGGCAAATTTGATTAGATTTCCATCAATTCCCTCAACACTGGGCCTAGAAAAGAGCCTTGTAGTACCCCACTTGATACATACTTCTACTTGGATGTGCAGCCACTTAAGACCACTCTTTTAGTAAAATCACTCAGCCAGTTGTGCATCCACCGAACAGTTGCCTTGTTAATCCCATATTTGGTCTTTTTTTTTTTTTTAAGTATGTAATGAGATACTTTGTCAAATGCTTTACTAAAGTCAAGATCTACTATATCCACTGCATTTCGCTGATCGACCCAGTCATTGATTCTGTCATAGAAGGAAATTAGATTCGTCTGGCATGTCTTTTTTGTTGCAAACCCATGCTGGCTGTGGTTAAATACTCCATTTTTATTCAAGTACTTGCATACATGCTGTTTTCAATTTGTTCAAAGATCTTTTCCGGTATAGAAGTCAGGCTCACAGGCCTGTAGTTTCCTGGATCCACCTTCTTCCCTTTTTTGAAGATAGGGACAACATTTGCCCTTTTCCAATCTTCTGGGACTTCGCCTGTTCTCCAGGAAGTTTCAAAGATTATGGCGAGTGGTTCAGCAATTACCTCTGCTGCTTCCTTTAGTATCCTAGGATGTTATTTATCTGAACCTTAAGACTTGAATTCATTTAAGTTAGTTAAGTGTTCCCTCACCATCTCTCTGCTTATATATATATAGCCTGCATTTTTTTATTTCCCCAATAGCCCAGGGAAGATCAGTTGATGTTCCATCTACTTTCTGGTAGTCACCGGGGCAGTAATTCTTCAGATATTTTCCAAAGATATTCACCTTCGAAGAATCTGTTAAAATTTTTAACTAACTTTATTGATTAACTTTAAAATCTGGACAGAACAAAACATATATAATAAATCCTGAGGGGCCTCGGGAATATACCTTTTTTGATGGAAAAGAGATAATTTATTCCTTGGCTCCTCAGTCATGTAAACCGTATCTTGTGTAACCCTGCTATTAAATGGGTACCGGGCATCTAAACCACTTACAGGGTGTTTGTGGTATATGTGGGATGATAGCCTATGGCCAGTAATTCAGCCAAGGTTGCAGGCACAGATAAGGCAACGCCTTTTGTTAAAGATTAGAGATGAGCGAGCACCAAAATGCTCGGGTGCTCGTTACTCGGGACGAAATTTTCGCGATGCTCGAGGGTTCGTTTCGAGTAACGAACCCTATTGAAGTCAATGGGCGACCCGAGCATTTTTGTATATCGCCGATGCTCGCTAAGGTTTCCATTTGTGAAAATCTGGGCAATTCAAGAAAGTGATGGGAACGACACAGCAACGGATAGGGCAGGCGAGGGGCTACATGTTGGGCTGCATCTCAAGTTCCCAGGTCCCACTATTAAGCCACAATAGCGGCAAGAGTGCCCCCCCCCCCCCAACAATTTTTACTTCTGAAAAACCCTCATTAGCAATGCATACCTTAGCTAAGCACCACACTACCTCCAGCAAAGCACAATCACTGCCTGCATGACACTCCGCTGCCACTTCTCCTGGGTTACATGCTGCCCAACCCCCCCCCCCGCCGCACGACCCAGTGTCCACAGCGCACACCAAAGTGTCCCTGCGCAGCCTTCAGCTGCCCTCATGCCACACCACCATCATGTCTATTTATAAGTGCGTCTGCCATGAGGAGGAACCGCAGGCACACACTGCAGAGGGTTGGCACGGCTAGGCAGCGACCCTCTTTAAAAGGGGCGGGGCAATAGCCCACAATGCTGTACAGAAGCAATGAGAAATATAATCCTGTGCCACCGCCATCAGGAGCTGCACACGTGGGCATAGCAATGGGGAACCTATGTGCCACACACTATTTATTCTGTCAAGGTGTCTGCATGCCCCAGTCAGACCGCGTTTTTTTATAAATAGTCACAGGCAGGTACAACTCCGCAATGGGAATTCCGTGTGCACCCACAGCATGGATGGCTCCCTGGAACCCACCGGCTGTACATAAATGTATCCCATTGCAGTGCCCTGGACAGCAGAGCTAACATCAGATTAAATGCAGGTGGGCTTCGGCCCACACTGCATGCCCCAACCTGACCGGGGTTTTTAATTCATAGACACAGGCAGGTACAACTCCCTATTGTGAAGTCCTGTGGACCGACAGCATGGGTGGGTGCCAGGAAGCCACCGGCGGTACATAAATATATCCCATTGCATTGCCCATCACAGCTGAGGTAATGTCATGTTTAATGCAGGTGTGCTTTGGCCCACACTGCATGCCCCAGTCAGACTGGGGTTCTTTATAAGTAGACACAGGCAGGTACAACTCCCTATTGTGAAGTCCGTGTGGACTGACAGCAAGGGAGGGTCCCAGGAAGCCACAGGCGGTACATAAATACATCCCATTGCATTGCCCAGCACAGCTGAGGTAATGTCATGTTTAATGCAGGTGGGCTTCGGCCCACACTGCATGCCCCAGTCAGACTGGGGTTCTTTAGAAGTGGACACATGCAGTTACAACTCCGTATGGACCGACAGCATGGGTGGCTCCCTGGAACCCACCGGCGGTACATAAATATATCCCATTGCAGTGCCCAGCACAGCTGATGTAACGTCAGCTTTAATGCAGGTGGGCAAAAAATTTATTGGATTACACTGTAGGCGAGGGTTCCAAAAAATTGGTGTACCAACAGTACTAATGTACAGTACGTCAGAAAAATTGCCCATGCCCAACCAAGAGGGCAGGTGAAACCCATTAATCGCTTTGGTTAATGTGGCTTAATTTGTAACTAGGCCTGGAGGCAGCCCAGTTAAAATAAAAATTGGTTCAGATGCAAGTTTCAACGCTTTAATGAGCATTGAAACGTATAAAAATTGTTTACAAAAATTATATGACTGAGCCTTGTGGGCCTAAGAAAAATTGCCTGTTCGGCATGATTACATGAGGTTTCAGGAGGAGGAGGATGAATATTATACACAGATTGATGAAGCTAAAAGGTCCACGTTTTTGATGGTGATAGAGAACAATGCTTCCATCCGCGGGCGCAGCCCACGTATTGTTTAGGTATCGCTGCTGTCCGCTGGTGGAGAAGAGAAGTCTGGGGAAATCCAGGCTTTGTTCATCTTGATGAGTGTAAGCCTGTCGGCACTGTCGGTTGACAGGCGGGTACGCTTATCTGTGATGATTCCCCCAGCCGCACTAAACACCCTCTCTGACAAGACGCTAGCCGCAGGACAAGCAAGCACCTCCAGGGCATACAGCGCGAGTTCAGGCCACGTGTCCAGCTTCGACACCCAGTAGTTGTAGGGGGCAGAGGCGTCACGGAGGACGGTCGTGCGATCGGCTACGTACTCCCTCACCATCCTTTTACAGTGCTCCCGCTGACTCAGCCTTGACTGGGGAGCGGTGACACAGTCTTGCTGGGGAGCCAGAAAGCTGTCAAAGGCCTTAGAGAGTGTGCCCCTGCCTGTGCTGTACATGCTGCCTGATCTCCGCGCCTCCCCTGCTACCTGGCCCTCGGAACTGCGCCTTCGGCCACTAGCGCTGTCGGATGGGAATTTTACCATCAGTTTGTCTGCCAGGGTCCTGTGATATAGCATCACTCTCGAACCCCTTTCCTCTTCGGGTATGAGAGTGGAAAGGTTCTCCTTATACCGTGGGTCGAGCAGTGTGTACACCTAGTAATCCGTAGTGGCCAGAATGCGTTTAACACGAGGGTCACGAGAAACACATCCTAACATGAAGTCAGCCATGTGTGCCAGGGTACCTGTACGCAACACATGGCTGTCCTCACTAGGAAGATCACTTTCAGGATCCTCCTCAGGCCATACACGCTGAAAGGATGACAGGCAAGCAGCATGGGTACCCTCAGCAGTGGGCTAAGCTGTCTCTTCCCCCTCCTCCTCATCCTCCTCATGCTCCTCCTCCTCCTCAACGCGCTGAGATATAGACAGGAGGGTGCTCTGACTATCCAGCGACATACTGTCTTCCCCCGCCTCTGTTTCTGAGCGCAAAGCGCCTGCCTTTATGCTTTGCAGGGAACTTCTCAAGAGGCATAGCAGAGGAATGGTGACGCTAATGATTGCAGCATCGCCGCTCACCATCTGGGTAGACTCCTCAAAGTTTCCAAGGACCTGGCAGATGTCTGCCAACCAGGCCCACTCTTCTGTAAAGAATTGAGGAGGCTAACTCCCACTGCGCCGCCCATGTTGGAGTTGGTATTCCACTATAGCTCTACGCTGCTCATAGAGCCTGGCCAACATATGGAGCGTAGAGTTCCACCGTGTGGGCACGTCGCACAGTAGTCGGTGCACTGGCAGATGAAACCGATGTTGCAGGGTGGCAGCGTCCGTGTGGGACTTGCGGAAATGTGCGCAGAGCCGGCGCACCTTTCCGAGCAGGTCTGACAAGCGTGGGTAGCTTTTCAGAAAGCGCTGAACCACCAAATTAAAGACGTGGGCCAGGCATGGCACGTGCGTGAGACTGCCGAGCTGCAGAGCCGCCACCAGGTTACGGCCGTTGTCACACACGACCATGCCCGGTTGGAGGCTCAGCGGTGCAAGCCAGCGGTCGGTCTGCTCTGTCAGACCCTGCAGCAGTTTGTGGGCCGTGTGCGTCTTCTCTCCTAAGCTGAGTAGTTTCAGCACGGCCTGCTGACGCTTGCCCACCGCTGTGCTGCCGTGCCGCGCAACACCGACTGCTGGTGACGTGCTGCTGCTGACACATCTTGATTGCGAGACAGAGGTTGCGTAGGAGGAGGAGGAGGAGGAGGGTGGTTTAGTGGAGGAAGCATACACCGCCGCAGATACCACCACCGAGCTGGGGCCCCAATTCTGGGGGTGGGTAGGATGTGAGCGGTCCCAGGCTGTGACTCTGTCCCAGCCTCCACTAAATTCACCCAATGTGCCGTCAGGGAGATATAGTGGCCCTGCCTGCCTGTGCTTGTCCACGTGTCCATTGTTAAGTGGACCTTGGCAGTTACCGTGTTGGTGAGGGCGCGTACAATGTTGCGGGAGACGTGGTCGTGCAGGGCTGGGACGGCACATCGGGAAAAGTAGTGGCGACTGGGAACTGAGTAGCGCGGGGCCGCAGCCACCATCATACCTTTGAAAGCCTCCGTTTCCACAACCCTATACGGCAGCATCTCCAGGCTGATAAATTTGGCTATGTGCACGTTTAACGCTTGAGCGTGCGGGTGCGTGACGGCGTACTTGCGCTTGCGCTCCAACACTTGCGCTAGCGACGGCTGGACGGTGGGCTGAGAGACATTGCTGGATGGGGCCGAGGACAGCGGAGGTGAGGGTGTGGGTGCAGGCCAGGAGACGGTAGTGCCTGTGTCCTGAGAGGGGGGTTGGATCTCAGTGGCAGGTTGGGGCACAGGGGGAGAGGCAGCGGTGCAAACCGGAGGCGGTGAACGGCCTTCGTCCCACCTTGTGGGGTGCTTGGCCATCATATGTCTGCGCATGCTGGTGGTGGTGGCGGCTCCCCGGCTGATCTTGGCGCGACAAAGGTTGCACACCACTGTTCGTTGGTCGTCTGCACTCTCAGTGAAAAACTGCCAGACCTTTGAGCACCTCGGCCTCTGCAGGGTGGCATGGCGCGAGGGGGGCGCTTTGGGAAACAGTTGGTGGATTATTCGGTCTGGCCCTGCCCCTACCCCTGGCCACCGCACTGCCTCTTCCAACCTGCCCTGCTGCTGCACTTGCCTCCCCCTCTGAAGACCTGTCCTCAGTAGGCGTAGCAAACCAGGTGGGGTCAGTCACCTCATCGTCACTGCTAGGCAGTGGGCTTTTCCAAAAAAATTTGGGGAAAAAAATCTATTTGGGCTGCCTGTGACCGTCCTGACTGTACTGTGTCTCTGCTTGGGGTAGTTGTCCTAATTCATACGCAGCCAGCTAAGTGTTACAGCAGGCTTGCGCAAAATTCTTTCCTGGCTCTGCGTTGCTTCTTACATCACCGCTGTCATCCTGTCCAGAGTGAAATAGTCTGCAGTAATTTTACATAGTCCACGGCCAGTAGTGGTGGTGAGGCAGGGACAGTGAAAGACATATCCAGTCTATATAGGCAGTGGGCTTTTCCAAAAAAATTTGGGAATAAAAATCTATTTGGGCTGCCTGTGACCGTCCTGATTGTACTGCGTCTCTGCTGGGGGTAGTTGTCCTAATTCATACGCAGCCAGCTAAGTGTTACAGCAGGCTTGCGCAAAATTCTTTCCTGGCTCTGCGTTGCCTCTTACATCACCGCTGTCATCCTGTCCACAGTGAAACAGTCTGCAGTAATTTTACATAGTCCACGGCCAGTAGTGGTGGTGAGGCAGGGACAGTGAAAAACATATCCAGTCTATATAGGCAGTGGGCTTTTCCAAAAAAATTTGGGAAAAAAAATCTATTTGGGCTGCCTGTGACCGTCCTGACTGTACTGCGTCTCTGCTGGGGGTAGTTGTCCTAACTCATACGCAGCCAGCTAAGTCTTACAGCAGGCTTGCGCAAAATTCTTTCCTGCCTCTGCTGTGCGTTCCGTAAGTGAAGTCAGCCTCCAACCACAAGCCAATAAGCGGCACATTTAATTACAGCGTTCTGTTTCTGCACTACTGGTAATACAGCATGCTGAGGGGTAGGGGTAGGCCTAGAGGACGTGAACGCGGGCGAGGACGCGGAGGCCCAAGTCAGGGTGTGGGCACAGGCCGAGCTCCTGATCCAGGTGTATCGCAGCTGACTGCTGCGGGATTAGGAGAGAGGCACGTTTCTGGCGTCCCCACATTCATCTCACAATTAATGGGTCCACGCGGTAGACCTTTATTAGAAAATGAGCAGTGTGAGCAGGTCCTGTCGTGGATGGCAGAAAGTGCATCCAGCAATCTATCGACCACACAGAATTCTGCGCCGTCCACTGCTGCAACTCTGAATCCTCTGGCTGCTGCTCCTCCTTCCTTCCAGCCTCCTCACTCCATTACAATGACACATTCTGAGGAGCAGGCAGACTACCAGGAACTGTTCTCGGGCCCCTGCCCAGAATGAGCAGCAAGGGTTCTGAAACCTCTCCCACTGGAGGAGTTTCTCGTGACCGATACCCAACCTTTGGAAAGTTCCCAGGGGATGAGGCTGGGGACTTCCGGCAACTGTCTCATGAACTTTCAGTGGGTGAAGAGGACGATGACGATGAGACACAGTTGTCTATCACTCAGGTAGTAGTAATTGGAGTAAGTCCGAGGGAGGAGTGCACAGAGGATTCGGAGGAAGAGCAGCAGGATGATGAGGTGACTGACCCCACCTGGTTTGCTACGCCTACTGAGGACAGGTCTTCAGAGGGGGAGGCAAGTGCAGCAGCAGGGCAGGTTGGAAGAGGCAGTGCGGTGGCCAGGGGTAGGGGCAGGGCCAGACCGAATAATCCACCAACTGTTTCCCAAAGCGCCCCCCTCGCGCCATGCCACCCTGCAGAGGCCGAGGTGCTCAAAGGTCTGGCAGTTTTTCACTGAGAGTGCAGACGACCGACGAACAGTGGTGTGCAACCTTTGTCGCGCCAAGATCAGCCGGGGAGCCACCACCACCAGCATGCGCAGACATATGATGGCCAAGCACCCCACAAGGTGGGACGAAGGCCGTTCACTGCCTCCGGTTTGCACCGCTGCCTCTCCCCCTGTGCCCCAACCTGCCACTGAGATCCAACCCCCCTCTCAGGACACAGGCACTGCCGTCTCCTGGCCTGCACCCACACCCTCACCTCCGCTGTCCTCGGCCCCATCCACCAATGTCTCTCAGCGCACCGTCCAGCCATCGCTAGCGCAAGTGTTGGAGCGCAAGCGCAAGTACGCCGCCACGCACCCGCACGCTCAAGCGTTAAATGTGCACATAGCCAAATTGAACAGCCTGGAGATGCTGCCGTATAGGGTTGTGGAAACGGAGGCTTTCAAAGGTATGATGGCGGTGGCGGCCCCGCGCTACTCAGTTCCCAGTCGCCACTACTTTTCCCGATGTGCCGTCCAGGCCTGCACGACCACGTCTCCCGCAACATTGTACGCGCCCTCACCAACGCGGTTACTGCCAAGGTCCACTTAACAACGGACACGTGGACAAGCACAGGCGGGCAGGGCCACTATATCTCCCTGACGGCACATTGGGTGAATTTAGTAGAGGCTGGGACAGAGTCAGAGCCTGGAACTGCTCACGTCCTACCCACCCCCAGAATTGCGGGCCCCAGCTCGGTGGTGGTATCTGCGGTGGTGTATGCTTCCTCCACTAAACCACCCTCCTCCTCCTCCTCCTACGCAACCTCTGTCTCGCAATCAAGATGTGTCAGCAGCAGCACGTCGCTAGCAGTCGGTGTCGCGCGGCACGGCAGCAAAGCGGTGGGCAAGCGTCAGCAGGCCATGCTGAAACTACTCAGCTTAGGAGAGAAGAGGCACACGGCCCACGAACTGCTGCAGGGTCTGACAGAGCAGACCGACCGCTGGCTTGCGCCGCTGAGCCTCCAACCGGGCATGGTCATGTGTGACAACGGCCGTAACCTGGTGGCGGCTCTGCAGCTCGGCAGCCTCACGCACGTGCCATGCCTGGCCCACGTCTTTAATTTGGTGGTTCAGCGCTTTCTGAAAAAGCTACCCACGCTTGTCAGACCTGCTCGGAAAGGTGTGCCGGCTCTGCGCACATTTCCGCAAGTCCCACATGGACGCTGCCACCCTGCGCAGCCTGCAACATTGGTTTCATCTGCCAGTGCACCGACTGCTGTGCGACGTGCCCACACGGTGGAACTCTACGCTCCAAATGTTGGCCAGGCTCTATGAGCAGCGTAGAGCTATAGTGGAATACCAACTTCAACATGGGCAGCGCAGTGGGAGTCAGCCTCCTCAATTCTTTACAGAAGAGTGGGCCTGGTTGGCAGACATCTGCCAGGTCCTTGGAAACTTTGAGGAGTCTACCCAGATGGTGAGCGGCGATGCTGCAATCATTAGCGTCACCATTCCTCTGCTATGCCTCTTGAGAAGTTCCCTGCAAAGCATAAAGGCAGACGCTTTGCGCTCGGAAACAGAGGCGGGTGAAGACAGTATGTTGCTGGATAGTCAGAGCACCCTCCTGTCTATATCTCAGCGTGTTGAGGAGGAGGAGGAGCATGAGGAGGAGGGGGAAGAGACAGCTTGGCCCACTGCTGAGGGTACCCATGCTGCTTGCTTATCATCCTTTCAGCGTGTATGGCCTGAGGAGGATCCTGAAAGTGATCTTCCTAGTGAGGACAGCCATGTGTTGCGTACAGGTACCCTGGCACACATGGCTGACTTCATGTTAGGATGCCTAAATCGTGATCCTTGCGTTACACGCATTCTGGCCACTACGGATTACTGGGTGTACACACTGCTCGACCCACGGTATAAGGAGAACCTTTCCACTCTCATACCCGAAGAGGAAAGGGGTTCGAGAGTGATGCTATACCACAGGACCCTGGCAGACAAACTGATGGTAAAATTCCCATCCGACAGCGCTAGTGGCCGAAGGCACAGTTCCGAGGGCCTGGTAGCAGGGGAGGCGCGGAGATCAGGCAGCATGTACAGCACAGGCAGGGGAACACTCTCTAAGGCCTTTGACAGCTTTCTGGCTTTCCAGCAAGACTGTGTCACCGCTCCCCAGTCAAGGCTGAGTCAGCGGGAGCACTGTAAAAGGATGGTGAGGGAGTACGTAGCCGATCGCACGACCGTCCTCCGTGACGCCTCTGCCCCCTACAACTACTGGGTGTCGAAGCTGGACACGTGGCCTGAACTCGCGCTGTATGCCCTGGAGGTGCTTGCTTGTCCTGCGGCTAGCGTCTTGTCAGAGAGGGTGTTTAGTGCGGCTAGGGGAATCATCACAGATAAGCGTACCCGCCTGTCAACCGACAGTGCCGACAGGCTTTTACACTCATCAAGATGAACAAAGCCTGGATTTCCCCAGACTTCTCTTTTCCACCAGCGGACAGCAGCGATATCTAAACAATACGTGGGCTGCGCCCGCGGATGGAAGCATTGTTCTCTATCACCATCAAAAACGTGGACCTTTTAGCTTCATCAATCTGTGTATAATATTCATCCTCCTCCTCCTGCTCCTGCTCCTGAAACCTCATGTAATCACGCCGAACGGGCAATTTTTCTTAGGCCCACAAGGCTCAGTCATATAATTTTTGTAAACAATTTTTATACGTTTCAATGCTCATTAAAGTGTTGAAACTTGCACCTGAACCAATTTTTATTTTAACTGGGCTGCCTCCAGGCCTAGTTACAAATTAAGCCACATTAACCAAAGCGATTAATGGGTTTCACCTGCCCTCTTGGTTGGGCATGGGCAATTTTTCTGACGTACATTAGTACTGTTGGTACACCAATTTTTTGGGGCCCTCGCCTACAGTGTAATCCAATAAATTTTTTGCCCACCTGCATTAAAGCTGACGTTACATCAGCTGTGCTGGGCACTGCAATGGGTTATATTTATGTACCGCCGGTGGGTTCCAGGGAGCCACCCATGCTGTCGGTCCACACGGAGTTGTAACTGCATGTGTCCACTTCTAAAGAACCCCAGTCTGACTGGGGCATGCAGTGTGGGCCGAAGCCCACCTGCATTAAGCATGACATTACCTCAGCTGTGCTGGGCAATGCAATGGGATTTATTTATGTACCGCCTGTGGCTTCCTGGGACCCTCCCATGCTGTCGGTCCACACGGACTTCACAATAGGGAGTTGTACCTGCCTGTGTCCACTTCTAAAGAACCCCAGTCTGACTGGGGCATGCAGTGTGGGCCGAAGCCCACCTGCATTAAGCATGACATTACCTCAGCTGTGCTGGGCAATGCAATGGGATATATTTATGTACCGCCGGTGGCTTCCTGGCACCCACCCATGCTGTCAGTCCACAGGACTTCACAATAGGGAGTTGTACCTGCCTGTGTCTATGAATTAAAAACCCCAGTCAGGTTGGGGCATGCAGTGTGGGCCGAAGCCCACCTGCATTTCATCTGACGTTAGGTCTGCTGTCCAGGGCACTGCAATGGGATACATTTATGTACAGTCGGTGGGTTCCAGGGAGCCACCCATGCTGTGGGTGCACACGGAATTCCCATTGCGGAGTTATACCTGCCTGTGACTATTTATAAAAAACCGCGGTCTGACTGGGGCATGCAGACACCTTGACAGACTGAATAGTGTGTGGCACATAGGTTCCCCATTGCTATGCCCACGTGTGCAGCTCCTGATGGCGGTGGCACAGGATTATATTTCTCATTGCTTCTGTACAGCATTGTGGGCTATCGCCCCGCCCCTTTTAAAGAGGGTCGCTGCCTAGCCGTGCCAACCCTCTGCAGTGTGTGCCTGCGGTTCCTCCTCATGGCAGACGCACTTATAAATAGACATGAGGGTGGTGTGGCATGAGGGCAGCTGAAGGCTGCGCAGGGACACTTTGGTGTGCGCTGTGGACACTGGGTCATGCGGGGGTTGCGCAGCATGTAACCCAGGAGAAGTGGCAGCGGAGTGTCATGCAGGCAGTGATTGTGCTTTGTTGGAGGTAGTGTGGTGCTTAGCTAAGGTATGCATTGCTAATGAGGGTTTTTCAGAATTAAAAATTGTTGGGAGGGGGGGCGGCCCACTCTTGCCGCTATTGTGGCTTAATAGTGGGACCTGGGAACTTGAGATGCAGCCCAACATGTAGCCCCTCGCCTGCCCTATCCGTTGCTGTGTCGTTCCCATCACTTTCTTGAATTGCCCAGATTTTCACAAATGGAAACCTTAGCGAGGATCGGCAATATACAAAAATGCTCGGGTCGCCCATTGACTTCAATAGGGTTCGTTACTCGAAACGAACCCTCGAGCATCGCGAAAATTTCGTCCCGAGTAACGAGCACCCGAGCATTTTGGTGCTCGCTCATCTCTAGTGATGTTGAAATAAGGGAGTGTCAAATTATGTATCAGATCCTTTATGATACTCTGTATATAAAGGGTTAAACAGTCCCTTTATAGAATTCAAACAGAGATAGAAAGCAGCAATGTTGATGAGAAGAGCTGGTTTCCAAAGTTTAAAATTCAATTTAAACTTATTTTGACACAGAGGTTAATCTCGCCCCTAGAGGGAGAGGAAGGGGTTAATTTTGAATAAGTGGGCTCCTGGGTGGGGTATATCCCTGGTCCAGTCACACAACCATGATAGAAAAGCTGATAGGCATCCTGAGTTGTGCTCTTTCCAATTTTATGCAAACCAGCGCATTTGGAGTTAACTCCCGTTAAATAGGAAGTTTTTTGTGCGCTGGTGATATCCCTCACACTCGGGTATCTCCCCTAGTTTGAGAAATCCCTCAATCTTGCATGAAAAGGCCCTAATCCCTCTCACAGCACCGGAGACTGTGACATAGATGTAACTAACTCTGTAGATGGTATCGGGCAGCCGATTAACACTACACTGCACTGACTATCTGAATAAAAGATCTAACTCACTACTCTGCGTCATCCATGGCAGATGCTATAGAATTACATCATACTGCAGGAGCGATCAAAGCATCGCTAGTTGTGATCCCCCCCCTGGGTACTAAAATAAAATGTAGAAAGAAGAACAATAAAGTTTTTTATTTAAAAAAAAAAAGTTATAATAGTTCAAAAACCCCACTTTTGCCAAATTTACAGTAAAAAAATCTAAATAATATAACCTATATTTGCTGCATCCGTAAAGGTCCAATCTATCAAAGTAATGCATTATTTACCATTATTGAACGTCATCCAAAAAAAAAAATGCCAGAAATGCGCCTTTTTGGTCACCAATTTGCCAAGAGAAAATCCAATAAAAAGCGATCAAAAAGTCATATGTATTCAAAAAATGGTATCCACAGAAACTACAGAACGTACCACACAAAATGAACCCTCACACAATGTCGACGGAAAAATAAAATTATTGTGCGCAGAAGATGGAGACAGAGAATAATTTAAAAAAATTAAATATCTTAAAAATATCGGTTTTCGGTTTTTTGTTTTTGCATAAGTTTGGTATCGTAGTAATCGTACTGACCCATAGAATAAAGTTATTGTCATTTTTGTTGTAGTTTGTGCACCGTAGAAACAAGATGCACTGAAAGATGGCAGAATGTCGGGGTTTTTTTCAATTTCTCTCCACTTAGAATTTTTAAAAAGTTTTTCAATACATTACATGGTACATTAAATAGTACCACTGAACAATACACCTTGTCCTGCAAAAAACAAGCCCTCATACATATCCTAATAGGATAGCTTGTGTCTAATTTAAGGATTCAGAATACCTCACTTTTTGGATTTTTTTTTCTTCATATTGCTTCCTCTGTTTATACCTTTCACCGCTTCTATGCCTTGGAATATGAATGAATCAAGATTTCCATTATGGTCCCCTGCACACGGGCGAAAATTCCGCGACGGGGTTTCCTGCAGAATTTATGTCCATGCCCACTTGCATAGGATTGCATTAGATAAAGCAATCATAGGCAGACTGCCATGATTTGTCGGCTTGAAAACACATGCGTAAAACAAATCACGGCATGTTCTATTTGTGTGCGGGTCTCAGAGAGGCCCGCACAGAAATGTCACTGAAAACGGGCCGGCTCGTTTCTGCGCATAGCAGGGAATGAAGACGCTGGGAGCGAGTAAGCCACAGGCTTCTGCAGGGGCATAGGACCGCATCCCGCTGCGAGAATTCTCGCAGCAGGATCCGACCTGGCCATCTGCAGGCGGCCCATGGCAATCCAAAAAGTGTTTGACCACGCCCAAACTGTTATTTTTGTTATTGATATCTCTGTGTTCCATGATCCTGGTTTTTAATTTCCTCATGGTACAGCCTGTATTAACTTTGGTGCACTGTGTGCATACAATGTAGACAACATTTTTAGTATCACCGTTAATGAAAGAAATTTATATTCCATTTTTCTGTCTGTTCCAAAAAAGCATTTAGTTCTGTTAGCAAGCTTACATGCTCTGCACCTGAGTCCCCCACATCTGAAGCCCTTTTGCGACAGCCAGCATCGTGAGCTACTGGTCTTTCCTAAATGACTGTGTGACAGTTAATTTGCTAGATTCTTTTTACGCTGTGGCACACATTGTACACCCCCTTCCAAAATAGATTTTAATGTCTTATCCTGTGTCATGATGGAATGGTATGAAAAAAATATTTTTTTTAATTTTCTGAACTCTCGGCTGTATGTTGTAGAAAACAAAAAACAGTCTATAAATCTGCAATTGTCTACTAGCCTGTTTGTCCCTTAACAGATCGGTGCTATCCGCTGATTGGACCCTTTTCCTTGCTCTTTCCAGCATCTGTTTTTTTTTTATACCCTCTTTTCTTCAATCTTTCACATATTTCACTTTCTTTCTGAGACTGTATAGTCTTCCCTCTTAGTGCAGGAACGTTTGGCTCTCATTAGCTCCCCCACAGGTATTGCTCTGCTTGTTTGAATGGATGGCAACTATTGGCAGGTATGATATTACCCGAATTGGGTTTTCTATGTAAAGATATTATTATATTCCCCGTCTCTCCCTCCCCTCTGAATCTCAAGTCTAAAAATGTAATCTAAATGTTATTTATGCTATTCAGAAAACGCAGGTTATATTGATTATCATTAAGATATTCAACAAAATTAGTTCCATCATCGGCCTCCGCATTCCAGAGAATGACAAGTTCATCAATATAATGTGCATACCATACCAGCTGATCCACGTATGGATTGTCATGAGAAAAGATATATCTTTCTTTCCACCATGCAATAAACAAGATAGCCAGGAAGGGTGAGAATGTAGACCACATAGGGTAGTGTTTCTCAACTCCAGTTCTCAAGGACCTCCAACAGGTCATGTTTTCAGGATTTCCTCAGTGTTGCACAGGTGATGTAATTATTGTCATTGCAACAGGAGTTCTTACTGTAGGATATCCTGAAAACATGACATGTTGGGGGTCCCTGAGAACTGGAGTTGAGAAACCATGACATAGGGGCTCCAGTAATCTCTAATATTTCCATCAAAAACAAAAAAAATTAAGTTTCAACAACAAAAAAAATCTATACTCCTGACAATGAACTCACTGAAATCCCCATTATAATTACTATACTTTTTTCCAATGGTATGAGACAGCCAGAATAGCTAGCTAATGTGGTATGCACAAATACAGAGCAATAAGATCACACGTCATCCATTTATAATGACTTTTCCACGTGAGCTCCTCTAGTTGATGCATTACATCTTTGCTGGCTCTCAAATGGCCTGGTGTTCTCAATACCAAAGATTGTGGAGCTTTATCTACCCAGGTGCTCAGCCTCTCATTCAAGGAGCCTATTCCTGATACTGTCGAGCGAATGGAGAGCAGAAACACATTTTTTTGTAATTTGGGAAAACCATAGATAAATGTACATAAATAAACGTACCTAAAAAATAAAATGAAAATGTGAAGAAAAACTCCGCCTCTAGTGAATCAACTAGAACTATGTTAGACTCTGATTCCTCTTTCAAGTGGAGATGTCCATCCCAAGTCCCGTTTTAATCCTGACACGTTTTATTCAATGGTCAATAATGACTTTCACAGCCTGAAAACTTCAACTACTATAAAGAAAAATCTTATGGTTGAGGAAAGGCATGTCATTAATATATCAAGTGAGAATCGTTATATTGTCATAAGGGCAGCAGATAAGGGTGGAGGTGTTATTTAGGACAAATGCGATTACTTTGAAGAAGCTTTTAATATCCTTTCTGACACTAACTTTTAGTCTTCACTTTCTCTCAATCCCTACCCCCAGCTCAAGGCCAACTATGATGACCTCATAGAGATGGCATGGAAGCAACCCTCGTTTCCATTTTTTTTTATCATCTCCCAAAAATACATACGAAACTAGCTAAACCACCAGGTCGACCCATTGTATCGGGAATTAATTCCCTTACTAGCAACTTGTCACTATATCGATCTACACTTATAGCCGCGATGCCACGATTTTGTGGTGCTACAAAGTTGCGCAACTTGGTAGCACCACTTGTGGGGATTTTTGGGGAGGGGGGCTTGAAATGTAATCCCTACTCCAAAAATAAACCCTAGCTGCAGGAAAAAAAAGAATACATCACCTTAGAAGCGCTGTCCGGCTCCGCTGCATTGTCTTCCCAGTCCCCGGTACTGGTTTTCATCATCTCTTCTGGCCAGGGATTGAAAATTCCCAGCCTCCTGGCAGCACTGCCTCTGATTGGCTGAGTGCTGTGACACTAAGCCAATCACAGCCAGCACTCGATGAACCAATTACAAGCGTTGGCTTAAGTCTTTCACACAGGCTACAAAATCTTGCTACAAAATCATTGCTACAAAACACATGTATGTGAAGCCCATGGTTTCCAATGGGTTCTTTCTGGCTACAAAAACTCTCATGTGAAAGAACCCATTAGAAACCCTGAGCTTTACATACATGCGTTTTGTAGCAAGATTTTGTAGCCCGTGTGAAAGACGCCTTATACTTTAGATCTAGATTTTTCTAACATCACCCTTGTCCCTGGAGATGTGATGGCCCTATATTCAAATATTCCCCATGACCAATGGTTGTTTGGCAGTGGATTACTTCCCCCTCATTCGATAAAAAGATGCCTATATACCCCACATTTTTTACTTAAATGTAGAATGTTTATTTGAAACAGCAATGTTTTTTAATTTTAGGGACCTTTATTCAAACACACAGAGTTGTGCTATGGCAATGCAATTTGAGCCTTCATATGCCAATCTCTTCATGGGTAATTTTTAGCAAACTATTTTACATCCCTCACACCAATTCACGCAAAACATAGTATTTTACTACGGTTTCATTGACTATCTGTTTTTCATGTGGAAAGGTGAGCTAGCGGAAACAGATTGGGGTTGAATCTAAACCCTTTTGGCCTCTCCTTCACTCCTCACCACTCTGATCAACAAATTACATTTTTGAATCTTTTGACGATAAATAACTTTGCAAAAAAGACCCATTTTTAAAGAAGTAGGTAGTTTTCTTGACTATTACCTCCCCTGGCTGAAGAATAAATATAGATCTTAAGACCCATTTACACTTGACGAATGTCTGTCAAACAATGCCTTACCCTCGTCTCTGTGTGTACTCGTTCCAGTGCTGAGAGCTGGATCGCTCAACAGGGAGGCGGAGCGGCTGGAGGAGATTTCTCTCCTCTCTCTCCCCCACCCCTCTCCATTCACTTTAGCAGCGGCCGTTCACTACTGAACGGCTGCTGTTTACACTGAACGATCATCGTTCAGGCTTTTAAGCTGCATAAAATCCTGAACGATGATCGTTCAGTGTAAACAGCAGCCATTCAGAACTGAACGGCCACTGCTAAAGGGAATGGAGAGGGACGGGGGAGATATAGGAGAGAAATTTCCTCTAGCCCCCTGCTGTCTGCTCAGTGAGTGAGCCAGCGATACTTGTTCCTGTGCAGCAGCATGGGAGCGAGTACACACAGGGACAAGTGTCGGGCATCATTTGCCAGTGTAAATGGGCCTTAACATTGCTAACAAATTTGCACTACATAGTGTGTCAAGACATTTTTGGCCCACAACTCTGATCCTAAATTTTTACAAGTTCCACCAAACAGATAACAGCTCATATATCAAATAGATTCCAGAAATTGAAACAGAGGGAATCTTTTTGGATATACAAGTTAAACACACTTTTTTTTCCAATGGACTTAATGAACTAATTGAAACCACTTGAAAAAAATATATACATTTTTTAAATGCTTTAATTTATTTTTTATGTATTATTTTGCTGCCTATTTATAATATTTTATTATAATTACTAGCTTACCCGTCATGCGTTGCTGCGAAGACAGACAGACATACATTCGTTTTTATATATCTAGATAACCAATCACAGCGCAGCTTTCAAGTTACTTCAGCGGTATAATATATAACAAGTTGTTATATATTATACCGCTGAGGTAACTTGAAAGCTGTGCTGTGATTGGTTGCTATATATTATACTGCTGAGGCAACATGAAAGCTTTGCTGTGATTGGTTGCTACTTCTTATACTACTGAGGTTACATGAAAGCTGCGCTGCGATTGGTTGTTATATACTATACCACTGAGGTAACATGAAAGCTGCGCTGTGATTGGTTGTTATTATCAACGCCCGATTGGATGAATGGTGAAGTAATGCATAAAGGACAGACAGACATACATTCATTTTTAAATATATAGATGACATCGGGAAGTGAGAGAATTAGATTCCATACATAAAATTTGGATGCTAATTCTTTTGTGCTTAGAATTGAATAATCGAGTTGGGACCCATTAGCTTTTCCTATTTATGACATAATCAATGCTCATGGCAAATTTCAAGTTTCTATGACATTGGGAAGTGAGAGAATTAGATTCCGTACGTAAAATTTGGACGCTGTGCTTAGAATTAAATAATCGAGTTGGGACCCATTAGCTTTTCCTATTTATGACATAATCAATGCTCGTGCCAAATTTCAAGTTTCTATGACATTGGAAAGTGAGAGAATTAGATTCCGTACGTAAAATTTGGACACTAATTCTTTTGCGCTTAGAATTGAATAATCGAGTTGGGACCCATTAGCTTTTCCTATTCATGACATAATCAATGCTCTTGCCAAATTTCATGACATCGGGAAGTGAGAGAATTAGTGGCCATGATGGAAATCGAACGTTCTAGGTGGGGGGGGGGGGGGGGGAAAGGGGGGCGGAACTGTCGACGATGCTCGCACGCGTGCCATTTATCATAGCAGGAGTGTACTCAACAACTTCCCAAAGTTTCATGGCGATCGGATGAATGGTGTAGTAGCGCATAAAGGACAAACACACAGACACACAGACAGACATACATTCAATTTTATATATTTAGACTAGCTTACCCGTTGTGCGTTGCTGCGAAGACAGACAGACAGACATACATACATTCATTTTTATATATATAAATAACAACCAATCACAGCGCAGCTTTCATGTTACCTCAGCAGTATAATATATAACAACCAATCACAGCGCAACTTTTATTCTGCCTCAGCAATATAAAAAATAGCAACCAATCACAGTGCAGCACTCATTTTACCTCAGCGGTATAATATATAGCAACCAATCACAGCACAGCTTTCATGTAACCTCAGTAGTATAAGAAGTAGAAACCAATTACAGCACAGCTTTCATGTTACCTCAGCAGTATAAGAAATAACAACCAATCACAGCACAGCTTTCATTTTACCCCAGCATTCTCAATATCCAGCAATTGTCTTGCAAAATGTTCAGCGGATGCATCATTTTGTAGTTGAGCACGTTTAATCGTAATGCCTTTTGCTTTCGTGCTTGAGATGGAAATCAAACGATCTTTGTCTGGAGGGCATAACTGTCAACGATGTTCGAACGTGCGCCACCTATCGTAGGATAGTTGTACTATGCCAGTAATCTTCCCAGGAGTGTAATCAACAACTTCCCAAAGTTTCATGGCGATTTGGATGAATGGTGTAGTAATGCATAAAGGACAGACAGACAGACATACATTCATTTTTATATATATAGATGACATCAGGAAGCGAGAAAATTAGATTCCGTACGTAAAATTTGGACGCTAATTCTTTTGCGCTTAGAATTGAATAATCGAGTTGGGACCCATTACCTTTTCCTATTTATGACAATCAATGCTCGTGCCAAATTTCAAGTTTCTATGACATTGGGAAGTGAGAGAATTAGATTCCGTACGTAAAATTTGGACGCTAATTCTTTTGCGCTTAGAATTGAATAATCGAGTTGGGACCCATTAACTTTTCCTCTATCCTTAATTTACTATAGTCCTATGGTAAATCAAGGATAGAGCCATAGGGACAATATAACTGAGTAAATGCAGTAAAGAGGCACAAGTCTGGATACATCCCTTTATGCATAGAGATTATCAAATCGCGCAATTTGAATTTTAATTATTTCTAATAAAAGCTAAGTTTTAAATTTAGTGGTTTCCTTCGGTGATTAGTTTTCAAAACAGGATCATTTGTTGGGGTTCTCTGTCATTTTGGCTGCTCAAGGGCTCTACAAGTGGGCAATGGGGCCTAAATCACCTTCATGCAAAATTTCGGTTCTGAAAGCCATGGACTACTCCTTTCATTCTGGACCCTGTTGTGCATGCGGACATAAGATTCGGGCCACAATGGGTATGTTTCTGAGCATAGGACAAACAGGGGTATCCATTTTGGGCTGCAAGGCTTCATTCACATGTGTGCTGTACAAGAAAAGCTGTTTTTAAAATGACAGAATTGCCAAAAAACGAAAATCACAATTTTTTCCTTTTTCTTTGCTTGAATTCATTCAAAAACTGTGGGGTCAAAATGGGCAGTATACCCCTAAAATATATTCATTATGGGGTCTAGTTTTCAAAATGGGGTCATTTGTGGGGGTTTTCTGTGGTTTTGGGCACTCAAGAGCTCTATAAGTGTGCTAAGGGGCCTAAAAGGCCTTCAAGCAAAATTTCTGTTCTGAAAGACACTGACTGCTCCTTTCATTTAGGGCCCCGTTGTGCATCCAGACATAAGATTAGGGCCACAATGGGTATGTCTTTGAACACAGGACAAACGGGTATACATTTTGGGGTGTCAATCCTTATTTTCGTCTGGGCTATAGAAAAAAAATGCCTTTAAAATAACATATTTGAAGAAATATGACATTTTTTTTTCTCCTCTAAATTGAATTAATTCCTGAAAAAAATGTGGGGTCAAAATCCTCCTGACCCCCTCAGTGAATACATTAAGGGGTGTAGTTTTTAAAGTGGGGTTATTTGTGGGGGGATCTATCAATCTGACACCTATGAGCCTTTGCAATCTTGGCTTGGTGCGGGAAAATAAAGTGTTCATCAAAATGCTGAAAAGTAATGTTAAATTTGTATTTTTCCTAAAAGGTTAAAAAAAACAAAAGTTTTTCAAATGTGCATTCAGAATAAAGTAAACAGATGAATGAACAGATATATCTTAGCAAAAAATTGTACAGTATGTTTGCACATATTTGAGATATTACAGTTGAAAATATGACATTTTTTTTAACAATTTCCCCAATATTGGCACTTTTAATAAATGTACACAAATTTTATCGGTCTAATTTTACAACCTAAATGAAGTACAACATGTGGCAAAAAAGTTAAGTGACACATGTCAGATTTCCAAAATTTGGCTCTGTCACTAAGGCGCAAACGGGCTTTGTCACTAAGGGGTTAATTTCCAGTCTTTTGAATGGCAACTTCAATAAATGAGGTAGCTACTGGCGTCATTTGGTTTGGAGTGGGTCTGTGTTATTTCCCCCTCTTTTATATATATTTTTAAGTCTAGAAATATGGCTTTATCCTTGTGTATATTTTCCCTGAATTCCAGGTTGCATTTATTTTTGTTCAGGTTGGTGATAAAATCTATCAAATCCTGTCTTTCCCCTTCCCAAGTCATTAGAATGTTATTAATAAATCGTTTAAAAAATATTATCCTCTTTTTTTTAAAAGTGTTCTTTTTCAAAATAATCCATAAATAGATTTGCATATGACGGTGCAAATTTGGTGCCCATAGCAGTCCCATTAAGTTAGATACAGAATTCATCCTCAAACATAAAATAATTGTTTGTCAGGATGAATCCTATTGCTTGCAAAATGAAGTCTCTTTGGCGGGCTGGCATAAGTGAGTCAATATCTAGAGTATTTGACCGCCTCTTGCCAAGTGCGATATTGGAGTATAGGGCACTGGCATCTAGTGTACACCATGTATATTGGTTACTCCAAGATATTCCTTCTAATAGTTTTAGTAGATGACCTGTGTATTTTAAATGCGATGGAAGTTGGACTGCATGTTTTTGTAGATGGTTATCAATGTAGTCTGATAGGCCCCTTGTTAGTGAACCTATCCCCTGAACTATTGGGCGTCCTGGGGATTCTTGCAGATTTTTGTGGATTTTCTGAAGTTGATAAAAGTACAGGAGTTCCGAATTTTTTTATACAAATAGTTTCTCTTGTTTTGAAAGACACTGGTTGGAATAAGCATCATTAATCATGGTATACATCAATGTGGCCGTTGGGTTTGTAGGATCACTTTTTAATTTCCCATAATATCTTGAATCCACCAGGATCCTGTGGGATTCGGCAAAGTATTGTGTTGCGTCCATTATGACAATTCCTCCTCCCTTATCCGCTCTTTTTATAATGATCTCGTTATTTTTTGCTAGATTTTTCAAAATTTGATTCTTCTTTTGTTGAATTGTGGTAAGGCTGCTTGTTTGTCTGGCACATTGTCCGTAGATCTTTTAGGACATGTTGGTAAAACGTCTCTACGTAGTTGCTTTTGCTTTTCGGGGGGTAGTACTTGCTGCAAGGTTTTAGATTCGCAATAATGGGTTTATCTATATGAGGATTGTCTTCGGTGTGGTGGTCTTTTGGTGAAACATAATTTAGCTTCTTTATGTTAAAATGGCAACTAAGGGTTAGTTTATGTATATATTGATTCAAATTTACAAAAAGCTTGAATAGGTCTGATTGACGTGAGGGACTGAAGGAGAGGCCTTTTGACAGCACTTCAGCTTCCTTTCTTGATATTAAATATGGTAGTTAGAAATATTGAATATTCTGTATTCTCAGCATTCTTTTGAATTTAATTTTTCCGTGTTTTCATCATATTGTGTTTTTTTTTATTTGTTCTTTCTTTGTCATTTGCCACCTCCTTCTTCCTTTTCTTTTTTGCTTCTTTTCTTGGACATCCTGAACTGAAGCAAAGGGTAGAAGTATGAAATCTTTGATTGTATTACTGGTAATGGGTCTGTCTTCTTGTTTGTCTTCGGTGATGCAATCTTTGTTAAGGGTTCTGGTAGGTTTGGAGCTTTTATTGTAAAAAGGAGAGGGAGGGGGGAGTGATGTTGGGAGCCTGGCCCAATAGATCCTCTTCAATGCTCAGTATAGGTGTTTCTATATTGTCTAGAAGTCTGAGTGATTTTAGATGTAATACTATTCATAGGCGGGAGTGTTGAGCAGGGAAAAGTGTTCACCTTCTCCTGTATTGGGTATAGTGGTGGATTTCACTAGTATCCTGGAAGATATGGATATATTCAAGTTATGGGTAGATATTGTAGTAGGTTCTGGACCCATGTTGGGGGACGAGGTAATTAAAGTTTGGCTAGTACAGGGTGGAGGCAGGGGAGATGGGACTAGAGTGCTTTCTGTGGAGTTTGTGACTCGACTTATAGTCTTAGGAGTTGCAGGACCTGTTTAATTTCAGACTTTTTAAAATTATTCTTAGGTTGTCTATAAGTATGGTATTTATTTATTGGAGTAGTGGATGACCATGTGTTGTTAGTAAATATTGGTCTATGTACAGACCACGCAATGTGCTAAGATTTGTCCCTTTTATGTTAATCCTTCTTTATATTTTTATTTCTCGTTTCATGTTCTGTATTTTTATTTGTGGCATTTTTAGGTTCTGATGTAGCAGTGAGTTTCTTATATTCCCAGGGGTAAATAGTGTTCTCTTTGTAATCAGTTATATCCCGTTTTCATTTGGTAATTTTCCAGGCAAATAGCGTTAATTCTAAATAATTAGTAATGTCCAGGGCATGGTGAAACTCTTCTATTTTTGCATAATTTGCATAGAAGTGTTACCTTATTTAGTGCAGATAGCATAAGGCTTTTCCTTTTCATTATTATTTGTTACAAGATTAGGTCTGAGAATGTACCCAGCATAACTCTCCCTCTTCCCAGAAAGGTAGAGTCCAGAGGGAATGCGGGGTTGACAGGTACTGTCAGGCCCCTTGCAGCTAGTTTATTTTCTTTATATATACACACAAGAAGGTCCAAGCAATGGTATGACGCCATAAATCATTTACACAGTTTTTTAATTCCAGGTCCAGGACTTCTGGAATGGGGGGGGGGGGGGCTTGTCCGATGGAATATTCCCCTGAGATAAGGGGCCTTCAAAGGCTTGTGTAACAGTCGTCAGATGGATGTTAGACAGGTCTTAATGTTTATTGTAGAAAGATTTCACAATCCATAGGGGGAGTGTGATCCATTCTCTTTTCAGGTTTTCTATCCCCCCAAGTCGCTCAAAGCCCAAAAAAGAAGACCGGGTGGTCAGGCCAAACCTCCAGGATAAGGGGGTCCGTGTGGAACAAAGGAAAAAAAAAGTACAATATGAGCAGTGCCTTGATAAGGGGTTGATTGCAGTATTAAACAAATAGGAAACAACTCACCAGGTGCCAGGGGTAGTTAAACTGGGATCTCCCAATGGCACCTGTGGTCCAGGTATGCCTTAAAGGGGTTGTCCCGCGAAAGCAAGTGGGGTTAAGCACTTCTGTATGGCCATATTAATGCACTTTGTAATATACATCGTGCATTAAATATTGGCCATACAGAAGTTATACACTTACCCCCTCCGGTGTTGGTGTCCCCGTCTCCATGGCGCCGACCAAAGCCGCCTTCTGCCTGGATTAGACGCGCTTGCGCAGTCTGCCCTCTTCTGTCCGGCTCCGGTGTGCTCGCGCCGCAGAGGTCTTCTGCGCATGCGCAGAAGACCTGTGCGGCCCGAGTACGCTGGAGCGGCCCCTTCAGCGCAAGTGCGTCTAGGCAGAAGAAGGGTTCGGTCGGCGCCATGGAGACGGGGACGCCAACACCGGAGGGGGTAAGTGTATAACTTCTGTATGGCCAATATTTAATGCACGATGTATATTACAAAGTGCATTAATATGGCCATACAGAAGTGCTTAACCCCACTTGCTTTCGCGGGACAACCCCTTTAAGTATATTCCCGCAGAGATCCAGAGGGTCCGGAGAGCAAGCCTTGAAACTTCCCCAGATACACTCCTGTGTAGGTGGGTATGATAAATAGCAAAAATACAAAGAGTGCAAAGCACCCTAAAAAGTTTCCTTGGCACTTTTGAGAGTTAGTAAATAGAGATGAGCGAGTATACTCGCTAAGGCTAACTACTCGAGCGAGTAGTGCCTTAGCACAGTATCCTCCCACTCGTTTCTAAAGATTCGGGGGCTGGCGGGGGAGAGCGGGGAGGAACGCAGGGGAGATCTCTCTCTCCCTCTCTCCCCCCTGCTCACCGCCGCAACTCACCTGTCACCCGCGCCGGCAGCCGAATCTTTACAGACGAGTGGGAGGATAGCCTCACGATGTTGTAAACACTCCACCAAATCATTGTCTTTTAACAAGATGCCCCAATATTTTTGGAGAATTTGTCTCGCCTCCCTCGATCGATCGTCATATGTACCAATAACTCGTTTTTTTAAAGAAGTCTTACCTTCTGGAGGTGCTGACAAACTCCGATGCTGATGTAACAACATCATTGGGGTAGCCTCGACTGCTAAAACGTTGGGACATCTGCTGAGCTTTTACTTTAATCCTCATCGCGAGAATAGTTTCTCCTGGTTCTGATCATTTGTCCCTTAGGAATTCCTTTTTTAAGGGATAAGGGATGGTGGCTACTGAAATGTAATAGTGTATTTGTTGCCGTTGCTTTACGGAAGATGGTAGTTTCGAGGGTTCCGGACTCAGATTTAAAAATACGAAGATCCAGAAAGGTAATAGTGGTGGGATCAATTTCTGCGGTAAAGAATAGGCCCAAGTTGTTATTATTCAGGTGTCTCACAAAACTGTAGAACTCCTCCAAGGAGCCTGTCCATAGGATTAGAATATCACCACAGGTCTATAGATGTAGTCCATTGCTCGTTCTCCTCACAGAATACCGATGTTTCCTCCCTTTGTGTCAGTGAGAATACTGGTGCTTGGTGCTCATTGGAGCATACAGAACGGGCCCACATTAGAGAAGGCGGGGAAACGGACATAAAAGCCAAGGTCTGTGTTACACTTACCATCTCTGTTCATTCTGTCTGTGACAGTCGCAAGGGCTGGTTCTATGTACCTCGTTCTCTCCATCCTGATGAAACAACCATATCATCTAGGTTGTGGAAACGCGTAGATGGGGGAGGAATAGTTGGGATGATCTATCCAACTGCTCCTAGTTTTTCTCTGGCATGTTAGGGAATCTATCAATAATAATAAAACCCCATGCCAAACACAGACGGAGGTTAACAACTGATATCACTAAATGGGCTTATTATCAGGATAGCTACATATAAGTATTCATCACTTGTTTATCTTTAATAGATCCACTTACATTAAATATATATCTTTAATAGATACTCTTATATTAAATAGGGCTTCATTGCCACGGTGGCTTGTGTGTGTGTGTATATGTGTGTGTGTCTGTCTGTCTGTCTGTCTGTGTGTGTGTGTGTGTATATGTATATATGTATATGTATGTATATATATATATATATATATATATATATATTATAAGCAGTACAGTTGAAAACACTTGCATTGTTAATAATCCATCCCCTGCTGTGAGACGCTCAGGAGGGGGTGGTGTATGATGTCCTCATCAGATAATGGCGCGGATCTTGCAACGACCAGTAGGGGTGGTTCGTTACAAGCTGTGGAACACTTGGGAGGGGGTGGTGGATGGGCTGACCTTGCTTCCTGGTTGGAGTGGTATTCAAATGAAGAAAATGGCCGCCGGGTGGAACGCATATGCACCTCAACTGATTGGTTGTCCAGCGTGCCTACGTGTAGTAGTGTTACTCATCTGAGTGACTTATTTTAGGGGATCTCCCAAATTCTTAAACATTTGAAGAACTGCGAACTAAATTTGATATACCACAGACACAATTCTACAGATACTTGCAGTTGAGACAAGCTTACAACACAGGTGAATTCCACACCAATGAGTGTCTCTGATTTTGCCTTAGCTGACATTATTGGCACAGCACGGTGTACTGCGGACAAAATATCACTTATATACAAAAAGATACAGAATTAAATTAAACAATCTAACAATTAAATCCCTGAAACCCAGATGTGATTAAAGTAAACAAGAGGCAGATCTGGGCCCTATAGAAGATACACAGTGGGATGTGATACTACAGATGACCCCCAAATTGTCAATCAGTGAATTGCATCGCTTATCACAGATATACCTACTGCATAGGGTGTACCGCACCCCAGCCTTCCTACATAATATTGGAGCGAGACATGATCCTCTGTGTACACGATGCAAGACCCAATCACCGCAACTCCTCAACATGGTACGGCGATGTCCAAACTTATACAGATACTGGAACAAGGTGATTTCTTTGATTAATGCTGTATTTCAGATTAGCTTGGAGAACACGCCACTAGTGTGTATCCTCGGGTAAGTAGAGGATCTGCAGCTAGAGGAGTTGGAAAAGGTGGCAGTGGCGCGTCTTCTATATATAGCAAGAGAACGGATAGCGCAGCATGGCTGGATGAGCTACCGTGGCAGGGCCTACAAACTGCTGTTATGGGAAAAAGGTGTATGTATGAAATGTAATGCAGGGATGATATTCATCATGATTTGGTAATAATGGGTTGACACTGCGGGATTGGCCCCACTGAATCTAATCAGTATGATGTTGCTGGTACGTTAATATGCTGTGGGGCTCCAAATCAGAGGTGGTTATGGCGGCCACCGTGAGAAAGCAATAGACACAGGCATCACGGTCGTGTCTTAGAGCAATCTGAGTTTATTGTGTACATTGTCTTATTCTTATACAAAAATAAGTAGGCGTATCCAAGTGTCGTCCGAATCAAAGGCTAGTGTTACAGAGGTTGAATCTGTTATACTGAGGTCAAAGTACTAAGGTGGTGAATAATTGCGTTTTCTCAATAAACAATGCTTTATTTATTTGAATGTAGACTCCCTGTCTGGTATCCTTGATTCCAATCTACATTTTAATCACATGCCCTACCTAGACAGCCGTCAAGAACAAAGCATTCCACACAACCTTTTGATCAGTGTAACGAGATAAACAAGATCTTGGAGACATGATGGACATTTAAGATTACACCTCTACTTAATGTAATTAAGTACTAACCTAAATGTACTAGCATTTAGCAGAGCTTTTCATAGGACACAGAATAGAGTGTACAATTTAGGCCTACAGCCTCCGGAAACGTATATCAAAGATACATACATATATAAATTAATATGTTCATAACCCTCACAATCCCCCATTTGAAACAGTCCATCTTGAAAAGAGCCTTTGTTGTGGTACTACCAGGGGTGCTAAGCCACCCCTGCCGATCTTTCTATCCTCTTCGCCGGATCCCCACTGTTGTTGCTCTTTTACGTTTGACTGTTTTAACGATATCGTAGAGGGAGCGATTCCAGATAATTTGCTTGTCTCCGTATCCCACAGAATGTCCATAAATTGCAAACACTCAAAAGAATGAACAAAAGAAACAGTATTAGTAATGGGTGAAACATAAAATCCATCATCTTTCCTGCTGTAGGTGACCATCCAGTAAAAAATATCATACCAGTTATACTCTGTGTCTACCTGGATCTTAGTACCTATGCTGACCAACTTATCTCCTACCCATACATGTTTTTCTAATTCCATAAGGGAGAGGTTAGTAACATCCAAATTCTTTTAAAGGTGTTCAGTGTCTTTCATTAGTCTTACAATTCTACCCAAGGATACAGTCAGAGTTGTCATAGGGATAGCATCTGGGTGCCAGTAGTACTTTATTGCAGCTTCAGCATCTGGCAAAAAGGTGTAAGTTTCTGTAAATCAATGTATCACCGACATGTTCTGTATACATCCAGACAATGGAGTGGTGAGATTATACATACTGGTGGTTTTAGTTTGGTTGGTAACAAAGCATATATATTGGGGGCCAACTTCTATCAGCATATAGATGAAGCAGGTAACACCGTCCAATCACATATGCTGACTGAAGGCTGCTGGAAACATGGCTCATATGCGGCTGTACTCCGTCCGCATGCTAGGCCATCCAGTGTTTCTTCACAGTTCTCTATGCCATGGGTTTTATTTTCACTATCAATCATAGTACCTGTGAACTTGGGCAACCAATATTGTAAAGCATATAGAGGCGGTCCGAACACCACAGGTAGTACTACAGACTTACACATCAGGCTTGTGTCCTTTACATCATAAAATCATTTCCCCAGTGCTATACTCATCAGAGCATTCTACACCATCAGCCCGGGGCCGTATCCAAGATGCTACTGGAATTACATTATTGAGAATATTTCTCCACAATTTTTCATTATTTGTCATCACATCTGACTGTTCTTTGTCCCTCTCGTGAATCATATATACATATTGCAGGCTACATTGTGTATAGTTTATGAGTTTACTCATATTTACAAACAAATCCTTTTAAACCGCAAAACCAGATTAAAAAGCGTTAATACATCCTTATCATATCCTAATGCAAGACATCGGGGGAGGAACAAGGAAGGCATGCATTGTGCCTGAACATTTATCAATCTAGAAACATCCTGTCCTACCCCAGCCATTTTATTCTTCATCACCTCTAAATCTATAGAGTTCAGAACCCCTACACCTGTACCAATTCCCCCTAATAGGGTATTGTGAGGGTTATGAACATATTAATTTATATATGTATGTATCTTTGATATACGTTTCCGGAGGCTGTAGGCCTAAATTGTACACTCTATTCTGTGTCCTATGAAAAGCTCTGCTAAATGCTTGTACATTTAGGTTAGTACTTAATTACATTAAGTAGAGGTGTAATCTTAAATGTCCATCATGTCTCCAAGATCTTGTTTATCTCGTTACACTGATCAAAAGGTTGTGTGGAATGCTTTGTTCTTGACGGGCTGTCTAGGTAGGGCATGTGATTAAAATGTAGATTGGAATCAAGCATACCAGACAGGGAGTCTACATTCAAATAAATAAAGCATTGTTTATTGAGAAAACGCAATTATTCACCACCTTAGTACTTTGACCTCAGTATAACAGATTCAACCTCTGTAACACCAGCTTTGATTCGGACGACACTTGGATACGCCTACTTATTTTTGTATAAGAATAAGACAATGTACACAATAAACTCAGATTGCTCTAAGACACGACCGTGATGCCTGTGTCTATTGCTTTCTCACGGTGGCCGCCATAACCACCTCTGATTTGGAGCCCCACAGCATATTAACGTAACATGGATTTATCCCTAACATTAATTGGCGCCCGAACGCGGGGCTTGATGGAACAAGAGGACCACCTACACCTCGAACCCCCCCGGACCCAGATGGGATAAGGAGCCACTCGGAACCACGGATTGACAAAAACTGCGCAGTAAGGTAAGGTTTTATCTTGCCACAATCTATCCGTGCTTCCTGGCTGCTCCTTTCCTGTCCGAGGGGTAAGAAGTGCATGCCTCATAAAATCTTCAAGCTTTTAAGAATCCATATGGTGGGCTGAATATGCTGTGCGGGTGTTTAACTGTTATTGTCTTTATTTGTTACTTTGCATGGTCAGTGTACAGAATATGATACCCTATTGCCAATCTCTGGAAGGCATGGTATAAGTTATACCAGGGAAGCCTAAAGTATTCAGGGGATAAAACTCCTGATGGGATCCTCTTATAAACATAAGAGAAGTAGTAGAGACGAGGTAAAATATGCAGGGTGAGGAAGTACAGAATATTAAACCCTCTTGCCGATCTCAGGAAGGCATGGTATAAATTGTACCAGGGAAGCCTAAAATTTTCAGGGGATAAAATCCCTGATGGGAGCCTCTTATAGGTATAAGAGAAGAAGTTGAGACGGGGGGAAATAAGCAGGGTTGGGAAGTACCGACACTTTTAGACAAGTGAGGAAGTACTGACACTTAAAAAGTAGTAACTGACATGCAAATGTTTTTGTCTTTATGTGTGTGTATAAATGGAAGGACCTGTATGAGAGTTAGACTGTGTTATATGGTGTATACTGTCCGGTAACCAGAAACGAAATGAAGCAAAAATGACCAAACGCTGAGCCAGACCACAGGGGGTGGAGCTAGATGATGTAAGGAGATGGGAGGGAAGAACAATAGGAACAGGTCTTGCTCCACCCTCCACACAGTCCAGCCTAGGTGAGAAGTGTGTCTCCATTTTAAGTGGATGTTGGTGTATATATATGTATATTGTGGTAATGTATAGAGTGAAGGTCACTCTTAGACTCCATGTTAAGTCTCTCACTTGAACAAATGGAGTGACCAAAGGAGGGGCATCTAATTTTATTCCTGAGACTAGTTGTGTGAGATAATAGCCCAGGATTACCACAGTGTATATATGTATATACAGATTCGTGGAATATGTGGAATTCAAAAATATTGAGTTGTGTTAATTTGAATATTATTGAATTAAGATATTAATATGAGATAATTGTGTACTTGAAACACCTGATAAGTACTTTAGTCAAATTAATAACAAAAGTTCTATTTAAAGTGTAATTCATTTTCAATTAACAACAGTATTTTATTTGAAGAAGTGTACAAAGAAAATAATAATAAAAATAATAAGCCTCTTGGTGTACATAAGCCGCCAGCCATTGGCCATACTGCTGGTAAAGAGGATAAGGTGTAAAGGACTGCACAGAAAATAGTGAAACAAACAATTGTTTTATGTGTGTGAAAGAATAAAAACAATAAGCCTCTTGGTGTACATAAACCGCCAGCCATGGGCAATACTGCTGGTAAAGAGGATAAGGTGTGAAAGATAGCTAAAGAAATTGGCAAATGAATATTGGTCCCCATCCCACTTATTAGGGTCCCAATCAACTACAGTATGAACCTTTTATAGTGTCCAACTCTCTTTAAAGCGTAATTTGAACTAAGTCTTGCTCCTTGCAACAATACATTAATAGCGCTGTGAACAGGATTACGCAGAGAGTAATACACTAGTTTGTTTTAAAGGAAAATTTTGATAAACTGATAGTTGAAGAATTTCTTGTGATAATCTTGCATAGTGTGAAAATGTCGCCGTTTAAGAAAATCCGAAATAGTACGAAAATGTCGGTAGCTAAGAACAAAGAAGTGTCCGATGAATTGTTAATTATGCCAGGGTGGAATAAAGCCCCCTATAATATATTGGCCGCTGAGTGGTCGCAGTGTGGTGAATATCAGTATGTAGGTAGAAATGGGCAAAAGTTGTATTGTGTTTGTCATTGGGTAGCCTATTCTGAGCGAATTGTGTAAAAACCGCGGTACTAAGAGTTTTTCTTATCTATACATAATTCGCTCATTATTGGAAGTCTGGTGTACAGTAAATACAATCCCAATTTCTACTTCACATATTATCAGTCCGTATAGGAATGAATAAAACCCCCTTAGTGAGTGTGAATTTGCAGTTTAGAAGATGTTTACAGGCAGTGGAACCTGTTATACAGCTTTTGCTATCTGTCTGGAGAAGTTTCTCTGTAGACTAGAGGGCCTACTTGTCTTTGCAAAGAAATGTGAATTGAGAATTGGTTATATTTGGCTGCACAGGAAAAAGGCCCGTATGTTGTATTATATGAATTATATATATATACTGTTCAATAGCAAAGCACAGGTATATAATGTTCTCCCATTGTCGGGTCAGTTCCCTCTTTCACCTCCACCCCCTTCATCTCAATACCAACCGTCTCCTCCCCCACCCTATGCCAAGTAATCCACTCCAAGGTCAAACATTGGACTGGAGGGATGGACCTGCTGGCATTGTGGACAACAGAACCCGGATTGGAGAGAGAGCTGCCCTGCTTGCGGAGCTCCTCGGTGCAAACCGGTTATGCCTATGCTCACTAGATCCTAGGCTAGTGAGTGAAAGCATGAGAAGGAGGACAAGGAGGAGATGCAGGAGTATATGTAAAACAGGGAAGGCAGCGGGAACTATAATCTAAAATTATGTGAAAGACTATTGTGGCACAGATTGGGATAAAATTAAACATAGAGAATTGAGAAGTGGTAAAATATTTTTAATTTGTCTGAAACATTGGGGAAAAAGAAAAAAAAAATTGAGAGAATCCTCCTTGTCTCTTTCTAATATCACACAAAGAGAAGGAAGAAAGTGTAAAACAATTCTATGCCCCCCTTCAACAACGTTTGTCAGATCTGGGATATAGGGGCATAGAAGAGATGGGTAAACATGTACTTAGTATGGCCTTTGTAGAAGGTCTATTGAAATCCCTAAGGTCATAGATAATAAGCCAGAGTGGAGACAGTCTGAATCTCCGACCCTTTTTCAGACAAAAGGGCATTTATGTAACTGTCCTGCAGGCTTGGACTCCGCCTGAGGGGACTGTGCTGTTGCAATATGTTAATGACTTTCCAGCTTTGTGCTGAGGATCTGAAAACATGTCAATCTGCATCCATTTCTCTTCTAAAAAATTTTTTTTTTTAGCAGAAAATGGCTGCAAGGCTTACAAAGGAAAAATTACAGCTTTGTAAACAAAAGGTTGTTGTCTAGCTCAAGAAGGCAGACATCTCACAGAACGACGCAGGGCTGCAGTTCAAGCCATTTCTGTATCTTCTTCTGCTGCCAAAGCTTCGCACCTTTTTGGGACTTGTCTCATACTGCCGTCCCTGGCCTTTCATGCGACAGCAGTATTGACGCAAAAACATGGAGGACGTCCACGGTCACTTGGGTATTACTCCATGAGATTCGATCCGGTAGCCCGAGGAGCCCCCTCCTGTGTCTGTGCGGTGGCAGCAGTACAAGTAATGGTTGACAAGTCTTCTGAGTTGGTCCTGAACTACCCCCCCTAGTGGTTCTCACCCCTCATGACATCCAGAGTATACTCACTCAAGTGCAACCTAAACATCTGTCTCTAGCTCGTCAAATAAGGTTGCAATGTGCTTTGCTCATGCCCCCCCTTTAATAATTCTTTTCAATGGTGAACCCGGCTACTCTTCTTCCAATCGAGTATCCTGTTTCAAATGGGGGAGGGGGAGGCATAGGTGATCAAATGGGGGAGGGGGATGCATAGGTGATCTATGTATTACAGATCAGGTATTTTTAAAAATTTTTGCAAATAAGAACGTGATCTATTTGGAATAGAATATCAGCATGATTGTCTAGCATTGATGCAACAAGAAAGTTTAAGTTTTAAAGAGTTACTGAAACCCCTTGTTAATACATATTTTGAGTTGTATTTTATAGATGGTACCAGGGTGATTGACAACTCCACACCAGATATGCAGTGTTCACACAACAAGATCTCTAAAAGCAGAATGCCTCCGCATGTCTCAGCACAAGAAGCGGAACTGAAGGCCCTCACTGAGGCGTGTAGAGTGACAGAAGGTAACCATTTACACTGACTCCTGGTATGTATTCGGCATAGATCATGGTTACGGCCCAATATGGAAGGCCAGACATTTTTGAACTTCTGTAGGACAACCCATTGAGAATGGTGTAGCAGTGCAGAACCTTATGAAAGCCCTACTCCTACCAGACAAAGTAGCAATCCTAAAGGTGAAAGCTCATACTAAAGCCAACACTGCAGAAGCAAAAGGCAACGCCCTCGCAGACTTCACAGCAAAAGCAGTGGTCCTTAAGCCGTGAAAGAAAGAAGAAAAGAAGATACTGACCGCACAAGTCAGAGACTATGATTTGGACTTTGATAAAAATTTGAACATTGACAGTCACAAGCCAGCAAAGAAGAAAAAGATAAATGGACTAATATGGGAGCAGTAGAACAGGGTGGCGTATGGCAAACAGTCAGTAACTTGCCTACCACGATCCCTGTACCCCATGATGGCCCAGCTGATCCATAGAAAGACTCACCTATCGAAGGCAGCTATGCTACTGACGCTTGAGAGAGAAAGGGTTGCCCTGGATTCTCTGTAGCTGCTACATCATTTGTCCAATTTTGCATGAGCTATGCCGTAAGCAACAGGGTAGAAGTAAATTGACCACAAAGGCACTTGCCAGGACCACTCTACCCATTTCAGGGATTGCAAATTGACGACATTCAGCTCCCACGTGTTGGGAAGTATGAATATGTGCTTGTTGTTGTTGATGTTTTTCAGGTTGGAGGCGTACCCTGTTACAAAAGTAAATGAGCAGGTAACCGAAAAGAAGCTCATGAATAAGGTAATCTGCAGATACGGGGTACCAGAGGTAATCGAGTCAGATAGAGGTACACATTTCACAGGTGAAATAATGCAACACTTCATGTCTGCCCTGGGTAACTCCCAGGCATTTGACACCCCCTTATCCACAAAGAGCCAGAAAACCATTGTGCATTATAATATTTCTCTTCAGGCAATGAAACCCTGCACCAGAGGAAAACGAAAATGGTATGATACTGTTAGGGATAAATCCATGTTACGTTAATATGCTGTGGGGCTCCAAATCAGAGGTGGTTATGGCGGCCACCGTGAGAAAGCAATAGACACAGGCATCACGGTCGTGTCTTAGAGCAATCTGAGTTTATTGTGTACATTGTCTTATTCTTATACAAAAATAAGACAATGTACACAATAAAGTCAGATTGCTCTAAGACACGACCGTGATGCCTGTGTCTATTGCTTTCTCACGGTGGCCGCCATAACCACCTCTGATTTGGAGCCCCACAGCATATTAACGTAACATGGATTTATCCCTAACACTGGGTAGATAAAGACCCTACCCCAGGTATATTATATTGCCGTGGATTGTGTCTGTAGGAGATACGCATGGATAGAGACATTATTACTGCGGTGGGAATCCAGTTACTTAATGATTCTCACTGATTTTTCATATATGGTGAATGTTCTTTATGATTGTCCAAATCTTACATTTAATAATGTCACATGTTCGGGGAGTACACTGTTCATAACGATGTGGCATGTCCTAAACACAACTCGTTATGTTATATATTATACTGCTGAGGTGTTATTATGAGCGGAGAGAATCACATAAATTGTTGTTTTTGTTTGCTTCATAGGGAAATGGGAGTTTGTGTGTTTTTTAAAAATTGGAAAATATTCAATAAAAACTATTTGATTTAAAATAATGCTGCCATACACATGACCACTATATAGTGAGTGATATTTTCAGAACATACGGGGGACAGAAGAAAGGAAAAAACAGTTTGCTGGATTGAAATTAAAGTTTAAGCTGGAATAAAGTATAAATAGAAAATGTATGTGTGTATGTATCCCAATATCGTACAAACATGAAATTTGGTAGGAGCATTCCTTAGGTCCTAAATAGGAAAAGTGACTGGGTCACAACTCAAATTCTGTGCTAAGCGCAAAAGTATTGGCGCCCCTGTGTAATGTGCCAAATCTAATTCTCTAACTTCCCGATGTTGTACAACATGAAATTTGTCGTACCAACATGAAAGCTGTGCTGTGATTGGTGGTTCTATATAATACTGCTGCAGTAACATAAAAGCTGCGCTGTGATTGGTTGTTAAGTTATACATTATACTGCTGAGGTAACATGAAAGCAGCACTGTGATTGGTTGTTATATATTATACTGCTGAGGTAACATGAAAGCTGCGCTGTGATTGGCTGTTATATATTATACTGCTGAGGTAACCTGAAAGCAACACTGAGATTGGTTGTTATATATTATAACGCTGAGGTAACATGAAAGCTGCGCTGTGATTAGTGGTTCTATATAATACTGCTGGAGTAACATGAAAGCTGCGCTGTGATTGGTTGTTACATATTACAATGCTGAGCTAACATGAAAGCTGCGCTGTGATTGGCTGTTATATATTACAATGCTGAGGTAGCATATAAGCAGCACTGTGATTGGTTGTTATATATTATACTGCTGATGTAACATGAAAGTCATGCTGTGATTGTTTTTTATTTAATACCGCTGAGGTAACATGAAAGCTGTGATGTGATTGGTTGTTATATATTATACTGTTGAGGTAACATGAAAGCAGTGCTGTGATTGGTTGTTATATATTACACTGCTGAGGTAACATGAAAGCTGCACTGTGATTGATTGTTACATATTATACTGCTGAGGTAACATGAATGCTGTGATATGATTGGTTGTTATTAGAGATGAGCGAGTATACTCGGTAAAGGCAATTGCTCGAGCGAGCATTGCCTTTATCGAGTACCTGCCCGCTCGAGACGAAAGGTTCGGGTGCCGGCGCGGGGGAGCGGTGAGTAGCGGCTGTCAGCAGGAGGGAGAGAGGGTGAGAGAGATCTCCCCTCCATTACGCCTCGCTCTCCCTCGCAGCTTCCTGCCCGCCGCCGACATCCGAGCCTTTCGTCTCGAGCGGGCAGGTACTCGCTAAAGGCAATGCTCGCTCGAGCAATTGCCTTTAGCGAGTATACTCGCTCATCTCTAGTTGTTATATATTATACCGCTGAGGTAACATGAAATCTGGGCTGTGATTGGTTGTTATATATTATACTGCTGAGGTGCCATGAAAGCAATGCTGTGATTGTTTTTTATATATTATACTGCTGAGGTAACTCGAAAGCTGCACTGTGATTGGTTGTTATATATTACAATGCAGAGATAACATGAAAGCAGCGCTGTCATTGGTTGTTATATATTATACCACTGAGGTAACATGAAAGCTGGACTGTGATTGGTTGTTATAAATTACACTGCTGAGGTAACACGAAAGCTGTGCTGTGATTGGTTGTTATATATTACACTGCTGAGGTAACATGAAAGCTGCGCTGTGATTGGTTGCTATATATTATACTGCTGAGGTAACATGAAAGCTGCGCTGTGATTGGTGGTTATATATTATACTGCTGAAGTCAAAGTAACCTTGACCTCATAAAATTTTTTGTGCAAACAACATGTAAACACCTGTATCAAATTAACTCTGGTGAGGCTGGGTATATTAGCTAGTATATGTGCGTATGCATGTTTTATTTTTATATATATATATATATATATATATATATATATATATGTGTGTGTGTGTGTAATTATATATATATATATAGTATATATTTCTCCAAGATTAAGGCACATTTTATATATGCCATCTCCTTATGAAACTGGGAATGAGGTTTAGGGTTTCAGCATAGTAACAGATGCATAAAGATAGTTTTCTTTTTTATTACTAAAAAGAACACTTTACAAAGACCAATATTACTCCCATACAGTGCCCATAGAGTGGTAGATACCAACTCTACACAGGTGCTCTGCAAACTATTCAAGTAACTACAGTACCGTTATAACTAGTGTTCACAGGTTCATCCATTCTGACGGAAGTGGTTCATGGTCACTTTTCTTCTCCATCCGGCACAGACCTCCATGACAACTTCTCCCAGTCACATCTTTTTTTCTGGAGAATTTGACACACAGACATCTGTGGTTCCTCACTTTTACAGGACCCTCCCTATTTTAGCCACATCTTTACATACTCTGCCCATGCATTGTGCATTATTAAATAGTAATAATTTTATCTGTAGTGTCAGTAAGTGCCGCTTTTAGTAATGTCCCAGTCTTTAACACCTCCCATTTATGCCCCTGGTCTTGAAAAATGCCCCTTTATCATGCTCTTAGTCTTGAATTGTTTTTGATAATGCCACCAGCCTTTAATACTACCCCCATGTACTATGCCCCCAGTCTTGAACAATCTCCCGTTATTCCCCCTTTTTTAATGCGTCCACTCAGTATGGACTTAATACTGTAAAATGAATGGAAAAAAAAAACTGTTTACCTACCTCCCCTCTCACTTTCCCCGCTGGTACGGTCCATGCTGCTCCAATCTCCCCTCACTTCCAGGGTAATACGATCATGTGACCATTGCTAGCTTCAGGGAGGCAAGTAGAGAACAGGCAGCATGGAGTAGGGAGGCAAGTAGAGAACAGGCAGCATGGAGTAGATAAACAGGAGAAGTAGGCTGAGTTAACTGTTTGGTTTTTTAATTGTGTACAGTTACCAACTTGGATCTTTTGGGGGCCCCTTTGGCTTATTGAGTTGTCTGATGAAGAGAAACAGGCTGTTGATAAATAGAAGTATGCCATAGTAAGTGCAACATCATTAGCACTCTCAATCTATACTAAGCCATTCTGTAATGTCTAGGAGTGACAGTCTTCAGAAGTATGGGCTTAAACAGAAAACAGTGAGCAATACAGTGCCAAATTAAATTTTGCTACATGTATAATAATAATAAACTTTATTTGTATAGCGCCAACATATTTCACAGCGCTTAAGCTTATAAAGATGGCAGCAGACATTCTTGGGTAACTAGTTGTTTATCATGGGTCCCCAGCCTGACATCTCTCTCCTGGTAGGTTGACCAAATATGACAGACAAACTGGAGGGTGACAGGGACTTGTTAGCGCTAACTTATTTCGCTTTCAGGTAATTTATTTATTACCCCGGTACTTATTTTACCGATCTCAGAAGGATGGAAGGCTGAGTCAACCTTGAGCCGGCTACCTGAACCTTGCGGGGATTGAATTCGCAACCTTTAGGTCGTGAGTGAGAGCTTAACACTGTGTGCCACACAAGACCCTATCAGAATCTGGGAATGTTTAGCTTGCAAAAAAGAAGGCTGAGAGGAGACTTAATAGCTGTTTACAAATATCTGAAGAGCTGTCACAGTGCAGAGGGATCAGCCCTATTCTCATTTGTACATGGAAAGACTAGAAGTAATGGGATGAAACTGAAAGGGAGGAGACACAAATTAGATATTAGACAGTAAAGGTGATCAATGAGTTGAACAGGTTGCCATAGGAGGTGGTGAGTTCTTCAGTGGAAATCTTCAAGCAGAGGCTGGACAGACATCTGTCTGGGATGATTTAGTGAATCCTGCATTGAGCATGGGGTTTGACCAGATGACCTTGCTGTTGACACCATCCAATATTAAAGGACTCTGGTGTAATGTGCAAAATTCTGCTACTCTTACACAACTAACAGATGAGATGGGATAGAAACCAAAAGACGATTGTGAGCAAGTGGTAGATTTGTGCGGTATTAGTGTATCTTGACGCCACCAGAAGCTAGGGGTTTGACAGGGAAAATGTCCCTATCACAACCCTAGCTCCTGATAGGGTCAAGAGCAGAAGGTCCTGGAAGGTGCTTAAGGGCTGCTATGTGACTGAGTAGCCCTCCGCAGTGAAACGCCTGACCCCCTTACTCTGTCGGCTGACGCTGTAGGCTCCGTGCTCTCCTTAGGCAGTGTGTGGAAGGAGGGGGGGGCGCATGTAAGCGACGTATGTGCGCTGCTGCCAGCTCCCTGCGCCTCTCTGTCTGCACTGCGTATTTCAGTTACTGGAGGGCCGGCGCACTGTCGTCCCTGCTGTGCAGCACAATTGTACTTATGTGGGGGTGTGGGGCCCGCTTCGCGGCACTCTGCGTCCTGACTAATGACGACTCTGCTCAGCGCTGTTACACAGAGCGGGCTGACGGCTTGTCGTAGGACAGCGGGGAAGGGTTATTACACACAGCAAATCCTCCCCTGCTACCCCGCTCAGCGCTTAAACACAGAGTGGGGTGCAGTCTTCTGCTGCGCTGCCAGAGAAAGTGGGTTTTAGCTGCTGCAATCCCAGGCTGCAGTAGTGGCCGACCCGAAGAACCATAGGACTTTCACCTGCAGCATTACGTTAGTGGTTTAGCAGGACCTGAGAGGACCTGAGCTGTGCAGCGAATCAAGTACAGGGGGCGTCACCCCCCTTTCAATCTTGACTCTACCAGGACTTCCTGGTGGCGTCAATCTGGACTCCACCAGGACTTCCTGGTGGCGTCAAGATACACTAATACCGATTTTGTTCTACAACCCTCCCAATCATGTACTGGATGAGGCTATCTCAAATGCTGAAATGGTTCTCTATGTAGATGGGTTAAGACACCAAAATTCAGAGGGAGGATTTGCTACAGGCTGTGCAATAGCAGATGACACTTATGTTGTATATTCAGAGACTCTTAATCCTGTCATAAATTTTGCCCAAAGTTTACAGTTGCTTGCCCTGATCAAAGCATGTGAATTGGCTGAGGGAAAGACTGTAAATGTATACACTGTAGACATGTTTTCGTTATGGCTGGGTACTAAAGCCATGTCTACAGTGACAGCAAAAAACCCTAAAATCTGAGATTCTATGTACATAGAGGAGTTAAAATGTATGATCCTTGACCATATTTCTGCTTTACGTTAAAATAAGAAGGAACTTGAATGGTTTTCTTAATTAAATTCTGTAACACCACATGGATTAAATGTTGATGTAAAACAGCGAGGCTTGCCCTGCAATATGCTATTGCACTGTGTCCTCTCTCCGATTTGTGTCTTTGATTATAAATTAAAGAATATTGCTGCATTTTATAGGATGCGTGGTTTGACCATGCGATGATACAGATTTTGGATTCTAACAGGTACCCCCAAAAGTGGCAATATTTCACAGGAAAAATCTATCCTTGTATAAACCTTATTGGGTGTTGAAAAATATGTATAATCACACTTGTTTCCATGTTGATTATTCCAGGCATTGTATAGTTCACAATTATGAATGAAGAAGTTCGTGAATAAAGGTGGCATGGAGAGGCTAGATGTGTCAATATCAGAATTCATTAAAGTCTTCACCAACTTAAGAAGCCCCTTGGCCAGTTTCTCGGCATTATGTAAGATTTTATTTAATGTTTGTTGTTGATGAGTCTGGTAAGTAAACATTGACCAAAGTATACCAGCTGGTGTTAATTCCACAAACTATAATTAATGCCCCATTTACACGGGATGACTATTGGCTAAACGATCTGCACGAGCGGGTGAAACCACTGCTAGTTGTTAGTGCTCGCGTAGCGTTTAGACGGGCAGATCGCCGCTGAGTATTACTCTCTTCTCGCTCTGGTAAATCCCTATTCTATGTGAAGCGCTGATTGGGGAGCGTTTAGACACAGCGTGAAGGGAGTGACTCAGCGATGATTGTTATGCTGGTTGACAGTGAGTGACAAATGAAAAGTAAACAGATAGTAAATAATGGCTTTGCATTTACATGTAATGATTATTGTGCATTTTCATTAGTTTGTATGAATTTTGCATGATAATTGTCCCAAGTAAATAGCCCTTAAATATCTGCCATGACAGTATTACATCAATGTCATGTTGGGAAAAGGCCACTGTATCACACACAGCAATAAGGACTTATCAGCCTTAAGAAGATGCTGAGGTAATACTAAATAGTGAAAATTTCAGCATAAGGATTCATAAGACCTTAAGAGCGCAGTCAGCCAACTTTTTTTTTTGCGCTTATATGCGGGAAACGCGGGACCAGCAAATTTCATATGCACAGGGATTTCCCCATAGCGCAGAGAGAGGGGGCGGGGCTAGTGGGACCTGCCACGCCCCTCTCCCCGCTATAGAGAATTCCCTTGGGGGGGGGGGAGAGGTGGGCTGAGTCCCCTACTGCCCCCCACTACTGGGGAATGGACCAGCAGGGAGCAGTAGGAATACCCTGCTGCTTACAGCAGGATATTTAAAAGGTGCTGCCCAAAAGCACCTTTTAAATGTCCCGTTGCAAAATCCTGTCAGTCCCCGTGTGAAGTAACGGAACCCTCAAGGAGTTCCCTCATCCCCGCGGGGACTAACAGGAGTTAGCAGTGGTATATTTAAAAGGTGCTCCAGGCCAGAAGCACCTTTTAAATGCTTTGCTGTAAGCAGCGGGGAATCTATTGTCAGTGCAGGAGTTTACATTAACTTCTGCTCCCATAGGAGTCAATAGAAACTCCTGCCGGCACGAACCACAGATAGTGCATGTTCTATCTTTTTTTAAGCTACATGCTGTTTTGCGCTGCAAATTCCTAGCATATGAGTACTTCTATAACAACCCATCGGTTCTTTTAGAAGCGTTTGTTTGCCACGGACCTAAAACATGTGCGTCTGACTGCGCCCTTAATGTGTTTTCTGTGTGAAAATTATGTCACTACTGAGTAATAGAGCCTCTTTCCAAAAAATATTTATTTTAAAGGGGCTGCTCCGTTCTCTTACATTATTGGAGGATCTATTAAATCAGCATGATAAAATTGGTAGAAACAGCAAGCGATGTCCACCCAGAAAGTAAACCCAATACCTAGGTAACAATAAGAAAAGATGCTAACATTGTACAAGCAAATAATTGTAACAATAAAACAATAAAACAAACTATAAGATAAGGAAGAATATCATGGCATGTGAAATACCCCATATCATATTTAAGTGGGGTAATAGACACATTGGTGTGTAACAGCTTACATCTAAAGAGCATCATAAACTATATAGGTCTGTATTTACATAAGCGAACGCAATATCGGTTCAAACAACTTTGGAAATGTGAGTTTGCCTTTGAGTGCGATACGTTTTGAAACACATCGGGATACATGCAATTTTCATGCATATGAAAAACGCATGTTATTTTTTCAACAGTAAAAATAAAAAAATCGCATTGCACTCGCATAAAAATCACATCTACATGCGAGTCCAATTTTCTAACTGATCCATAAGAAATAATGGGTGAGTTTTCTTTGAAATCGCAGAAAAATAGGACATGCTGCAAATTTTCTATCTCACAGCATTGCTGCAAGAGAAAAATTGCACATGTAAACCAAATAATGGGTTCTATTTCCATTTGAGTTTTGCGTATCTCACAATGCAGAAAATTAAAATTGCCCGCGTAAAAACAGCCTGAGAAAAAGCGATTGCTAAATAAATCACCTCAGGCGGTCCAGTCCGAGTCAACGCTTTTGGTTCTTTGGTTGGAGAATGCTGTTTTGGGGAAAATGCTGTTAAATGACATTTTTAAAGCAATGTGTTTTCTTCATTCAGGGAGAATATCACATGTTGGATGCCGCCTTTGAAAACAATTACCTTCACTGCGTGAGAGCATTGAATTCTTTTATGCAGTAGTGTTGTGTATAAAATATTTTTGCCGTGTGTGTAGCATGACGTACATGCATAAAAGTCCTGTATTGTAATTTTACTAATAGGGTCTCAGGCACTGAACATGCAGCTTTGTTATAATCAACCTTTTGTAATGTTTTACTAAGACAGAAGTATCACACATGCTGTAGACTTTGAATTGTTGACTTTGTGGGGATGCCACATAAGATAACCTTTTGCATTGTAACAATAAAACACAAGTGCTTGGAAACCTCTACATATAATTAGGCATACCTGATTGAGAAGGCTATGTTACCCCGTGAGTATCAAATAAATTAAGTTATAACTAACTGGAAATCTCCATTTAAATTTAATATGTCGTTCTCTGAGAATGGAAATAATTGGTCAGAACTGTCTGCAAAGTGGAAGCAGAAAGATCAGGGAAAAGAGATGTTTGCTTATGCGTCTGGCAATTTCCCTATTTTCTGCGCATCCAGAAGGATTAAGTCTTTAATATAATAGAGATGGACCCTAATGAAGACATCTCTGGGAACAGGGCCAGGGACATTTTTGTCTGTAGGGAGCCTAGGAGTTCTATTAATGGTTAGGTGTCCGAGCTGGATTAATAATTTAAACATAGTCTATAATAATAATAATCTTTATTTGTATAGCGCCAACTTATTCCGCAGCGCTTTCAGGCATGGATAAATGCAAAACAATGCAACAATTGCAACAATTACAATGTGAGATACATTGGGTTAGACACAAATGGGTTGAGGGTGGTACAGGAGGTGCAGGGGTTGGGGAACACAGGCAATAGGAAATTTCATGTACAGATCATTTATTAGAAGGCAAACAGGGTGGGGCACCATAGGGAGGGGCGAGGACTAGGTCAGGAGATTTGGTATGCTTCCCTGAAGAGGTGCGTTTTTAAGGCACGTCTGAAGTTTCGTGCATCGGGAATTGTCCGGATGCCTTGGGGTAGAGCATTCCAGAGGATGGGTGCTGCTCTGGTGAAGTCCTGTAGATGAGCATGTGAGGTTCGTATTACAGGGGGGTTTAGTCTGAGTGTGTTAGCAGATCGGAGTGAGCGCGCTGGGTGGTGTACTGGCAGTAGGGAGGCGATGTATGGTGGCGCAGCGCCATGAAGAGCTTTATGAGTGAGGTAGAGGAGTTTAAATTTAGTTCTGCAGTGGATGGGCAGCCAATGCAGCGACTGGCATAATGCAGAGGCGTCTGAAAAACGACTGGATAGAAAAATGAGTCTAGCTGCTGCATTTAGTATGGATTGAAGTGGAGCGAGTCTACTGCGGGGGAGGCCAATGAGTAGCGAGTTGCAGTAGTCAAGCCGGGAGTGGATGAGGGCAACCACGAGCGTCTTTAGCGTGTCCGTGGTTAGGAACGGACGTATTTTAGCAATATTTCTGGAGTGCATGTGGCATGTTTGGGCCAGAGATTGGATATGGGGGGCAAAGGAGAGGTCAGAGTCCAGTGTGACCCCAAGGCATCGGGCATGCCGTCTGCATGTAAGTAGAAATTTTTGGAGGAGATCTATTTTCAGGCGTGCCCCTAATTTTGGATCTGTCCTCTTGATTGATCAGTTTAGTCTTGAGCTATTTCACTTTTTGTCTTCAAGAGAGTTAGGCACATCAACCAGCTTGTTTTGTGCTGCAGCATATTCAGCCATTTTAATCTCCGCACAATCAGTGCGGGTGCCCAGACTTCAATTGCTGGATAATTTTATCAATGGTAGTAGTGATGTTATGTTGCGGGGAATGTAACATATTTTTCATTATGGTGGTGGTATGTGGAGCTTCACATCGAAGGTCATCAAAGTCATAAGATGAAAAAGTCTGAGATGGTGAGATATGGCTTCTTTTAGTTGCAGGCCCTTTACTATCAGGTGAGGACAGAGGAGAATTTTGCACTCTGCTATTTTGAATATTAGGGAAGTAGTTGTTTAGAGAATGCTAGAAGGCATTGCAAGCAGGCATGTCTGGGATCTGATTCTCCACACAGATTCTTAGTTGGCAGCAGCACACGAACATACCTTAATGCAAGAGGGAGGATTCTGTATAGGGTGGGGGATGCACGCTTGTAACCTGGTTCTGGATCCTGAACCATATATTCACAAGCAGTCCATGTATGCAAGAGCAGCATCCAGAAGTACTACTGAAAGAACGTCGATACTCACATCCTTAGACAAAGTTAAAGCTTTATTGTGCCCATATACGACGACCACGTTTACACCGCTGTCCACGGTCTTTGTCAAGTCAAACTTGACAAATACCGCGGACAGCGGCCGAAACATTGTCATTGTATATGGGCACAATAAAGGTTTAACTTCATCTAAGGATGCGAGTATCAGTTTTTTGAAAGTGGGGTGTGGTTTTTCTTTTTTTTTTCTCCTTTTTTTGTCTTGTTTTTCCCTTTTTTTTCCCTCCTGGTGTTTTGGGGGCTCTGAGACTAGAAGTCCTCCTTGGTTTGGGTTTGTTCCATTATGGGTAATTGATAAATAAAAGTGAAAATGAACAGCCAAATATTTTGTTTTAAGAGAAATGCACACAAATATGAGAGACATTCAGTGTTTTCACATTTTGTCTGTTTTTCTCAGTTCTCATGCACTGTGATGTATCAGCAATGTGCGCATTCTTTTTGGTGAATGCTACTTCCGTAGAAAATTACCTTTTTTGTCTAAATAAATGTTCCTTAAAAAAAAAAAAAAAAAAAGGATGTGAGTATCAACGTTCTTTCAATAGTACCCCTGGATGCTGCTCTTGCATACATGGACTGCTTGGGTTCTGATTCTCTGTATGGGCTCATGGCGATTGAAAAAGTCTGGTAGCTTTTCTAAAGCAGTAGGCTTTAGCTTTCTCATGCTCATTTTTTTAGCAAAAGACACTTCACAGGTAGTAATAATTAAGAACTGAGGTGTAAGTGCACTAATTCAAAAGGTGTTGCTGCACACCATCTACGAGCAAAGCTGAAGTTATGTTTGAGAACATTATATGCAATAAAATCATTGCTGCTTGAACTATTCTTGTCACTCCTAATCCAGTGTGAAAAAAAATACAACTTTCCCTGTTCAGAATGCCAGAAGCAAGTAGTATTGTGGTTTTAGAGTTGAAGCTTTACTTGGTATAACGTTGAAAAGGGAGTATGGTTTTACTAAGACACTCTCACCGAGTGCAACTAAATAGATGTAGTAAACATAGTAGTCCACTAGGTGGAGGCAATACTTAGTATATTGCTCCTCTTGTCTCACTGCACCATCTATATAAGCTTGTGGAGATAAGCTGTAAGAACAAGCAGCGAATGAAAAGTTTATTTGTCCTAATAATTTTCTGCGAATGCAAGCAGTGCCTGACAAGCCACCATCAGGGTTGTTGGTTATCTATTTTTATGTTTTTACATTTTCTGATGATTTGGGCATTCTGAGATGTTTTAAGAGATGATATAAAGAGTAACATCCTGCTGATGCCAGATTTTAGCGATTGTGCTATATTCTGTATAGAGAAAAGAAACTTTTTTGTGTGTTTGTGTGGTGGGGAGAAGGAGAGAACTGCATCAGTAAAGTTAGAAAGGCAGGTGTTGCTTGATTAGACGGTAGTTAGCATCAATCTCTGTTCTAAGAAGTCTGCTAGGACCAGTGATACAGGAGCTTTTTGGGATTGAGGGTCTGATTAACCCATTCACAATCGCCTTCAAATCCCGTTTGGATTTATCTTCTACTTCCGAAGGCTATTCCGACAGACCTGACTAAGTGGGACTGCAAAGAATTAGCTAGGTAGAATATATCAAAGATGAATATTTTGCCATGTCTACTCTATCTTGTTCAGACGATTCCAGTAACTCTGCCCAAGTTGTTTTTTCTTTGACATATTTTATTAGAAAACAATGCACACAGTAGATGAGATGTAATTGCCCAAGTTGTTTTTTTTTTTTGCAAAGGTCATATAACTTTTTTCCTCCTCTGTTTGGGCAGATAAACCCCCAAGAATCACTAAGTCTATTTTAGGGAGAAGAAAGAATAAGGACAGACAACCTTTTCTATTATATGTCCTCTGTAGAAATGTGGATCCTAGATTGGTTCTCTCACTCAGATACAAAACTTTGGGTTCGTATAGAGGTCTACGTGTTCCCGATTCCATTGACAGCAATACAATAGTGGCAAAAACCTTTATGGTCAGAGTCACTATTAGCCACCCTCCTCTATCCAGCACACAGTTTCATGAAGACCTGTAGGTTATATCTTCATCAGTTTATTCTCCCCAGATGGTCGTTTGATGCCCATAATGGGTAATCCTGATTTTGCACCAGGTATGGAGACTGGTTCCTTCTTGGAAGTGCCTTGTTCTTACACCTTCGCCTTTTATCAGACCAATACCAACCTCTCTCTGAAGCTCTATGGAGACATTGTTCCTGCACCTGCTTGTTTTTTTTTCAGCAGCCTCTTGCAGTATATGGAGCTGACTCACTTTTAGAGAAGCATACATCATAGTTACAAGTCCATCACCAACTAACACCCTTTGAGTCATTATGTTTGTCTCTAAGCCACCACCCAGAGCTATCTCTATTTTTGACCTTGTGTTAAATACCGCATCAGGAAAGACCCACACTTTCATTACTAGCTGGGAAAGAGAGCTTGAGCAGTCCTTTCCCAAGTCTGTTCGAGAGAAACAGTTTATACTCAGACATAAAATGTTGCTCTCTTGCAAGTTCCAAGAAACCAACTACAAGATTAAGACATGCTGGTATAAGGTTTCGTTGGTAATGCATGCACTCTTTCCTACAACTCCGGCCAGCTGTTGGTGCTGGACGTGGGCTCAGGGTACAATGGCTCATATTTGATGGGAGTCTCAGATTCTGCAAACCTTTGGCTTAAAGGGGTTCTGTCACTAAAAAACAAAAATGCTATACTTATCTATTCCTCCCCCATCAGTCTACTTACCTGATCTTCACCTCCCTTATCTTCTCCTGTCTCCTGCAGTCCAGGGTGTCACATCACCTCCAGCTGCCTGATTCTTCTCCTTCCTGTGAGGTTAGGTACATTAGGTTGGCAGTCTGCCAATGTACATTACGCCACAGCTCACAGGCCAGCAGGAGGACTGCCTATCTTCTTCAGAGATTTCTCATGCGAGCTGTCTCTGAAATAGATTACAATTCCTTCCTAGGCAGTGAAGCTACAGCACAGGGATGTGACCTTCACTGACCCAGCAGAAAGGAGTTTGTGATAACCAGCCCTCATAACAAGCTGGTCCCAGCCTGCAGTGAGCTGATCTGGAGAAGCTCAACTAGGAGAAGACCCCTTTAAGGTTGTTGAAATAACAATCACAAGGATACTTCTTCCCAACACTCCTCTATATTAGGCACACTGAAGAGACTTTCAAAAGTTTGCTGAAATTCTTGCTAATGGCATCTCGTACAGTTATTCTGCAACTTTGGGAAATCTCCAGGCCGCCTTTGATAATAGAATGGTATCCGGGAATGGGGAAATTGGGCTTCAATTCTGAAGCCTCCGTAAAACCGGAGGGTCCGTGGCTGGAATGTGTATAGTCACCTGAATATCAGACATACCTTTAAAATGTGCTTAGATGTTTTCATGCCTACCATAAATCTTGTTTTTCTAAAACAAATATAGATTGCATTGCTCTTTTCTGGTCTTCCCTTTCTTTATTTTTGTAAACCGGAGACGCCCGGTATGCCTTTTTTTGCTTCCAAACTTTGTTTACCCAAGTTATTGTTACAACGATGTTCTGCTTTTCTATACGATGACCCCTCTGTAGCAGCAGAGTTTATTGTAGTTTTTTTCCCCTATATGCTGATGGAATAGGCTGCTTTGAAAAGACCCTGCTGCACAAAACGGTCAAGGATTTGACTCGTCTTCAGCAACTTCGTATTTTTTCCTTTTGTAAGTTTCCCCTGACCGTAATATGCCTGCTTTTTATTCCTATTATGTCATTATATTTTTCTTTGTATATTGCCAAAAGTTAATAAAAGAAAGAATACAAAAAAACACAGAGACTCCCTGGAGAGCTGACATATTTTTACAACACAAACAAAAACAAACTTAGCCAAAATAAATAACTAAAATTTCCAGGTTTTTATGTTAGTGTTATTATAATACACTATTTGTTTCTGTTTCCAAGTTTAGAGCACGTGACAATGTTGCACTAGACCAAGCCTGCACGACAGGCGGCCTGGCAGAGGATTGCTGGAGGCCTGCAGACTGACTAATGTCAAGAAGCTGGCCCTGGTCATGCCACAGTCCACGGCATACTCATGTCACGCTAGCAGTAAACTTTACCAGGTACAGACCCTTCCCTGAATAACAGACATGTAAATGGCTATGCAACGCAGCAAGAGGAGGAATAGCGGGCTTCAGCTGCGTGACTTGAATGTGGTGTAAATCCTCTCCCTCGTTGTGTGGCTGCTCACTTGACTGTTATTCGGCGAAGGTCCTTTAGGCCCCGGGAGCTGCGGTGCAAGGAACAGCGGCGCCGACACAGAAAGCAATGCAGCGGTAGCTTAGAATTTAAGAAGGCTTAAAAGAGCAGTTAAGCTTTCATATTGCAGTGATATACACTGTATTATAAAAGCAATATATATATAAAATTACAGCTCATGATAGTTTGTGACCTTACAGTTACATAGTTATCACATTGGTGCAGTGAACTGAGCACTTTTTGGAGAGTAAAATTTTTTGGGGTGACAAATGAGCGATAGGTTTTTAGCAGCTTACTTTGTAATCATTACCTTTACTTACAGCCAGATTACCTTTACCTACAACGTGAGCCACTGCAAACCCATCTGTGGTCCAAGATTTTACATTTTGTCCTCTACCAAGTTGTGCGGACCTGCTAGACTAAGAACTCATTACTGTAGTCAGATGGGAAAGATGCTGCCACCACTTATTCTAAACCTAGAACTAAACTAAGACGCTCACTGAATATACATTTGAGTTGTTTGCATAATTTATTCAATAAAATATTGTAAAAATAAAATAAAATGTGCATTCACAACTGAGGTATGGGGTCCATTCTGTTGCTAATCTTTTGAGTCATCAAACTTCTCATTGTTATGGAGTCTTTTTTTAACCTGCTCTTCGGGGCCGGTCGTGTCAGCACTTTCATCTTGGTTTCCTCTTTTTCTCTTCTGAATAAGAATACTTTCTTCCTCCCCAAGCTTTCCTTCTGGAAGTCCTAATGTTCGAAGACATACAATGGCTGCAGCCTGTTCTGCTAACTTCTTTGACTTGTCCCTGAGAGACGAATAAACAGGAAATGTTTTGATATTGTGAAAAAAAAAGCATTGTCTCACATTTATTTTCAATTTTTGGTGATATTTTTGTTAAATTTTCCGCATCATTACCTTTATTTAAATCCCCTCCCCTGGGGCTAGTTTACTGGTTTTATAAAAGACTGACACTTGTTTTGTTCTGTAGAGAACACTTCTCACGAAGTTATCTAGAGTCCATATTGTCCAATTTATGAAAGTGAAGCCTTTTCTTCAAGATCGGATCATATTTACAAGCAGTTGACCATCTTAGGCCGGATTTACATCTGTGTCAGAACTTCCAACCGGAGGTTCCGTCACAGATCCAGCTCAAAATACTGCAAGAGAAAGCGCTGCATGTGCTTTTTATATGATATCTATATGATGTAGTGTTTTTAAGATCCACCCAGGAGTCCAGTCATCTAATTTATACAGGCACTTCTGGTTTAGGTACAAGATTTTCATGTATTGGGATATAATTAACTAGTTGGACGACATAAGTGACCATAAAGGCATTCAAGAATTTCCAAGCCATTATAATTATTTTCCTGGCCCAAAACAGTAAAAACCAGACATAGATCTTGTTGTATGTCCTCGGCACAATACTGCCAATGAGATCTAACACACAGGCCAGGGAAGTCAAGCTATTAGAGATGAGCGAGCGTACTCGGAAAAGCACTACTCGCTCGAGTAATTTGCTTTATCCGAGTATCGCTGTGCTCGTCCCTGAAGATTAGGGTGCCGGCACGGAGCGGGGAGCTGCAGGGGAGAGCGGGGAGGAACGGAGGGGAGATCTTTCTCTCCCTCTCTCCCGCCCGCTCTCCCCTGCGACTCACCTGTCAGCCGCAGCGGCACCCGAATCTTCAGGGACGAACACAGCGATACTCGGATAAAGCAAATTACTCGAGCGACTAGTGCTTTTCCGAGTACGCTCGCTCATCTCTACAAGCTATCAGAAAAACTAAAGTTGTGCATAAATATTAAAGGGGTTGTCTCGCAGAAGCAGTGAAATTTTTTTTTTGCCCAGTCCCCCTAATTAAGCATACATTACTAAGCCCCCCTGTAAATGACTTTTCTAGCTGGTTTGTACTTACTGTTCCAGCGTTTCAGCAACTTATAAAAATTTTCCCAAGATGGCCGCCGGCTCTTTTCCCACCGCTTGCTGTAGCCCGACGTGCGCACTCCCGAGACGCTACCAGCTGTGTCTCCCTGACAACCAGACGCCCCGCAGCCGCCGACCGGACCCCTGGATTGAACGCGGCCGACCACGGCACACAGTCACCCACCGCCAGGCAGCAGGTAACCGGCGCAGCTCCCCCCCGGCACAGCGACAGCCCCCCCCCCGGCACAGCGGCAGCCCACCCCCCCCGGAACAGCGACAGCCCCCCCATCACAGCGACAGCCCCCCCCCCGGCACAGCAGCAGCCCCCCCATCGCAGCGACAGCCCCCCCCATCACAGCGACAGCCCCCCATCACAGCGACAGCCCCCCCCCTCCGGTGCAGCCCCCCCCCCGGCGCAGCGGCAGCCCCCCCGGCCCATCACTTACCTGGGCGGCAGGACGGCGGGACAGCTGGGCGGCTTCTCGGGACAGCTGAGCGGCTCTGCACCTTCCTCTAACAGAGAATGGTACAGAATGGCCGCTCCAGCGCGCTCCTGAGCAATGACAGCTCGTCTACGCATGCGCAGACGAGCTGTAGCGGGGAGCACACTGAAGCGGCTCGTGCTGAAAGGAGAAGACTGGACTGCGCAAGCGCGTCTAAAAAAGCAAGCTGCCAGCGAATTTAGACGGAACCATGGAGACGAGGACGCTAGCAACGGAGCAGGTAAGTGAATAACTTCTGTATGGCTCATATTTAATGCACAATGTATATTACAAAGTGCATTATTATGGCCATACAGAAGTGTATAACCCCACTTGATTTCGCGAGACAACCCCTTTAAGGTATCTCTCTAAAATGGGGAACTTTCAAACAAGGCCACACTAAGTGTAGAAAAGTACCTTCCTCAGGCTGACATCTGAAGTGAAGGCTCCAATCCTTTTAGGTTTAACAGGGTATATAAAGTAAGCTTTATTATAGAATTTAACTTTGATTAGGAAATCTTGAGCACTGATCACAGCAGAAAAGTAGTATTCCATCTCTTCCCAGTGCTCAGGCGCTAAGGTAGGAATATCTATACTTCACTCGGAGTAAGCTCTGTTAAAGGGTTCTGCCCCAACTGTTTGAATGAGAGCATAAAATTTGCATCACAATTTTTGGAAGATCAGGAGTATCAATGAGATTCTCGAGCTCAGGAAAGGCTACAACTGATGTTAGAGACCCAACCTTCGCTTTGAATACATGGCAAAGCTGAAAATAGTAGAAAAAGTGCTTAATGCACACTTTGAGCGTCTGTGACCCATCTACCACTGCATGGCGACCTCTTGTAAATGAGACTTTACACTGGCGGACTCATTTATCCCTTTAAACTTTCACTGAGTAGATTCTTATTCCATCTATAAAATGTAACTTTTCGTAATAAGTTACTCTAAAAACCAATTACACCGGGCTTCAACTAACAAACGCATATATTCAACAAATAACCTGATGGCGGGATGAATTGTCAATAAGACGGAGGTGTTCAATGGAACCTCTAAACACATAATATTCCTTGTTTGACAAGACACCAAAAACAAACCTATTTGGAGCTATACCAGGATAACAGACAACCTTTTAGGCTGGTGTCGCTGCAGAATTTTTAATTTTGGGGGCGAGGGGGATCTGGGCTAGGTTAGGGTACCTTATCAGATAGATGGAACCGCTACCTAAGCAAAAGTTATTGAACTCTACCTCCGCACCAGTTCAGCACTATTGATTGTTCTTGGTGAATCCTTTTGTAGAAACAGAAAAGGGGTTGTTTCAAAGAATCTATTTAAGCTTAGTAGTTTGGTTCCTGAGGAAGCTGTGTTATTACAGCAGAAACACGTCGAACCAGTACATTATTAGGAATGAGATAATAAACTAAATTATTATTAGATTAGGAACTAGAAAATCGCCACTAGTCCCACACATTGAAGCTGTGATTACCCATAAAGCACTGCCCTACTTGCGTACTGCAGTGTACAGTGTTGTCCTTTTCACTTTTCTTGCAGTTAGGCCTATTAGACCCTGCCTCTGGACAGTTTTCTGGGACAATGATTTGATGACACAGATGAGGTGAAAGTGGCTGTGAAGAAGTGGGTACAGCAGTGGACACATAAATTTTTTCCAAGGAGGATACCCAAGTGGCATTCAGTGATGAATACATTACTTGTGATAGAGACGGTTGAGTAGGTCATGTATGATTTGAATTAACTAAGTAATTTAATAAAAACTTTGACCACTTTTGAGATATTTTCAGTATGACCCATGTAATCATACGGACTGCTAAGTCTTCAAATGCAAAAGCTGCTGCTTATGCAGTTGGTTGCAGGTGAACCCTATGATATTATTAATGATGCCACAAGAATTCACCCTTTAAAAGGGGGACTTTGAAGCATACAACAAAAACAAAATCTGTGTCTTTTCTGCATGTGTATACAAATAACTAGTAACTGTGACCTAATGGGATGTTATCAGTGATCGATAGTGGTGGATCATCCTTCCATCTCGCAGAATCCTTGCCCCAATGTTTGGCTGTTATACCCCGCACTAGCTGCTCTTTGGCATAGAAAAGAAAATGCCTTACCTGGAAACGAAGAATGTTGGGTAAATGTAAGCAAAAAAAAAAATTTAAGGTAACATTCTCTTTTTCCAGAAGGTGGTTTCTACACGGACATAGAAAGGGGTTCTCTACTGTAAGAGCAGTGATACTGTGGAACTCTCTACCTGAGGATGTGGTGATGGCAAACTCAGTAAAAGAGTACAAAAGGGGCCTGGACGCCTTTCTTGACTGTCTCAATATTACCTTTTATCACTGATTGCTTCAGAAGGGTTACTGATCCAGGGATTTATTCTGACTGCCAGATTTGGAGTCGGGAACAAATTTTTCCACTAAAACTAGGAGAATTGGCTTCTACCTCATGTTTTTTTTTTGCCTCTCTCTGAACCATCATTGCAGGATAATAGGCTGAATAGGTGAAAATTTGCACTTCAGCACAGGGTTCAAAACATTCCATGTCATGAAAGAGTTCATAAAATAGCTAACTCAAACTTACCACAGAGTCGAACAATATTTCTTTTCATTCACAGTAACAACGGAGCGGAAAAATTTATCAAGTGTTCTCTGAACCTAAAAAAAAAAAAAAAAAAAAAATTTACGAAATATTTTCTTTAAATAAACATTATAGTCAAAATGTACAGCCTCAAAAAGGTGGCAGTAGCTCATGCAATGAAAATACAATTTTCCATATAAAAATATGGTATTGAAAAAAAACTTACAATAAGATTAATGCATACAGAAATAATGAAACCCTAAGTTTTATTAGCTCAACTTTAATAATTGGAATGGGTCCTGTTGTGCATATAGAAGTACAAACCATCACATCCAGCAGAAGGTGGCAAGGGGGACAAATGGGCTAGCTGCTAATTCAAATACACAGACTAAAGTAATATCACCACAGTTCTAATGAGAGCATAACTGGCAGACCCATATTTTAAAAGAAAAGACCGTGCCCCCCCCCCCCCCACTGCGGGACCCAGGGGTCATGTAACCGTCCAGGTTCCCTGCTACAGCAGAGATGTAGGGTCATACTAGACAATGGCCAGCTCTGCCGGTGACTGTCACTACAGGGGGTTGTTTTTCCTGTAACTGGGGCTCCTATAGACACCCCAGCTACAGTGGAAAAGTGTCAAATAAAAAAAGTGAATGTCCCCCATTGGTCTTATATGACGGGACATAGCACAAAACATAATTACATACATAAGTAAATAAAAATTACAGAATACAACAAAATATATAAACGTCCCATTTTGTCAGTTAGGTGGTGTGAAGTCCGTCTTCAGAAGTGAATCAAAGCACACAGAATATTGCAGTAAGAAAAAGGTTACCATCGTGTCAAACCACACAGCTGACATATTCTAATAGGGATAGCAGTAGTGACACTAGTTTAAGAAGGGTGGTGCAGATATACTCTTCTGGTTGACCTGAGGTTGGGTGGGAAGAGATGCCATTGCAGGCAAGATGGGACAGTTGCTGGGGCAAGTGTGTAATGCCTAGTATCATTTGAGAGGTTAATGAAATGTAAAAACACCTATGCACAATACTCTCTGGACATTGGTCAGTTGTCTTCAGCAACCGTAAGACTGGACAGGAGAGCATGCCTGTATGGCTCGTTAAAGGGATTTTGTCAGCAGTTTTGATACAAAACTAGTCACAGCATTTGTTAGGGGCATGGGGCTGCTATAAATGTCAATCAGAGCTGTGGATGGTGAAAGCATCTGAGAGACAGCCGCTGACTGGCACTGCCAGCAGCTCTGCATCTGCAGGTCAAGAGCAGACTGCGTCTCTGTAACGGAGGAGATGTGCCACCTTCTAATAGATTCGGTATAGGGGCGAACGATAGTAGTAATGACTGTACAGACAATCTACACAAAAGGAACGAGCTCTGACCAACATGCTTATTGTTAGCCAGTGCTCATTAGCGCCGGCAGATTATCTACCTATGCAAAACCACCCTTACAGCATGCATTACAATTACTGTATATACTCGAGTATTAGCCGATCCAAGTACCATATTTTTCGCTCTATAAGACGCACCTTTTTCCCCTCCACAGTGGGTGGAAAATGTCAGTGCATCCTATAGAGCGAACATGCTGAAATCTGACCTGTCCGAGAGCTGAAACAGATAGTAAATCCTTCTCACTGAGCTGCCGGCCCTTGGTATACAAACAGGAGAGCAGAGTGGCTGACAACAGCTGATTGCTGGGGGGGCGGGGAAACAGCAGGAGAGCAGAGCGGTCGACAACAGCTGATTGCTGGGGGCGGGGGAGTAGCGGGGAGCTGTTGTCCTGCTATGGAGCTGACAGGCTGATACACATTGCAGGTACGATCTGTAGCAGCGCCCGATGCTCGTAGAAACAGCTCATTAATGAGAGGGAACTTCTGCTCCCCCTCATCAGTCAGCTGTAGGGGGATCATGCCATCTCGGTCCATCGTTGCACCCCTTAGGCTGGTATTTTCCTGAGCTCTCTGGTGAGGTTGGGAAGGACGTAAAGCAGAGATCAGAGGACCTGTAGCCGGGGTCATTGTTGCTGCTGGACACCATGACATCTGAGCAAATGGACAACACTTATCTGTTGGCTACATAGCAGAGGTGGGTGAGAGCTGTATGTATGGTGTATATACTTGTGCTTAGTTATGCACACATTTATACACCATACATAGCCATAATGAGAAATGCCATGCAGGATCATGGAAAGTTGAGTGACAACTAATGGAATCATCATTACATTGTCACTCAGCTCTTCCAGAATCCTGAATGCCAACTGCAGAGTTATGCAAGCATGTATACAACATGCATTGCTATAACTAGTCAAACATGACATTCAGGGCTCCTGGAAAGCTGAGTGATAAGTAATAAGATCACCATTACATTTACACTCAGCTTTTCTGGATTCTGAATGGCAGGTTGACAAGTTTTATATACTTCATTCTGAGTTGGTACTACTGCTCTTTATTCCTCATGTATTACCCAACTAACTGCCTGCTCTGGGGGAGTTCGAAATATTTTTTTCCTATTTTCCTCCTCTAAAACCTAGGTGCGTCTTATAAAGCGAAAAATACGGTATAAGCCAAGACAATAAGTTTCACCACAAAAAAAATGGGAAAACTTATTGACTCGAGTATAAGCCGAGCTATACTTGACTATATACTGGGTAAAATAAAAACCCTCCATACTCACCTCCCAGCCGGAGTCTGTGTCTGTGCGACAAGCTGCCTGAATTCTCCACGCTGTTATTCCCCGCCGTCCTCTCTGCTTGGCTCTGTCAGTGCTGTGTAAGTCAGCGCTGGCGCTCGATCCAATCACAGCGCTTACTTACACAGCACTGACGGCAGGGGATTTGAAAGCCGAGCAGAGAGATAACAGCAGGGAGAATTCTAAAGCAGCTTGATTGGCTGTGAATAATCGAGCACCGGCTGCGATTGGCTGACCCTCGATCCAATCACAGCTCTTACTTACAAAGCGCTGATGGCGGGGGATGACAGAGCCGAGCAAAGAGGACGGTGGGGAATGACAGCGGAGAGAATTCAAGCAGCCTGCCGCACCGCCGCCGGAGACACAGACTGGGAGGGGAGCATGGAGGTTTTTTTTTTTTTAAGCCTTCCCTGACTCGAGTATAAGCTGAGGGGGGCTTTTCAGCACAAAAAAATGTTCTGAAAAACTAGGCTTATACTCGAGTATATACAGTGATATACAACATGTATCATAGCTTCTAATTTATTTTATAATGCATTCACATTTTTTTCTGGATCAATACCTGCATTTGCTGAGTCAAGTTGTAGTCTTACACCAGATGGACATCATACAATAGAACTGGACAAAACCAGGCCACATGTACTGCACTGTGTAAGGAGAGGGGATGCTTGTGACTATTATAGAAGGGATTACTGCGGAGGCTGTATACCTACTAAGTATGTATGTAGAAAGATACTGCTGAAAGGCGGAATGCCCTTTGTAGGAGCTCTCAAGTCAAAGAGATGGACTGCGCCAGGCTCTAATTACCCACAGCATGTTAACGGACAGTTCTCTCCCTATACACAAGCAGAGAGAAGAACCGTCAGTCAAAATGATGCAGGTATGGAGAGGCTGGCATGGCCTGCCTTTTTGACTTCAGCACTCTGTTCTCGAGTCAAACTGGCATAACGCATACAACAAGGGCACTGTGCATATCTGTCTTGGGGTTACATGGAGCCGGCCTTAAAGCATCTCGGTACTGGCTGATGATATTTGGAATTACCTCCTAGACGACATTTGTCCACATGTGCCATGCAGTTTTCTACTGTAATAAAAACAAACTATCCTACTGCATCTACATCAAACTAACTATCCTACATTAAAGGAGCTCATGTAAGCTCTCAAAACCCTACTTGCTGGGTCTTATTAGCTCTTCCGACCTTACCTCTAGCAGTCTACAGTGCATTATGTTTTCTTACCACTGTGTATAACATTTACAGCATAGAAGGCCTACCTTTCTTTTTATTAGGTTATCACATCCTATGGCCGAATGCACACGATCAGGTCGGATTCCGCAGGCAGGACCCCACAGAAAAATCTGACTCGGTCCCCGGATATTTTTTCTTCTATACTGCGGATGTGCTGACTGGCGCAGTACAGATGTGACCATGTCTTCCCTAGGCGATGACATGAACCCCATGGCCCTTCGGCAATGATGATAGCAGAAGGGCCACCGGATGGAAGGCTTCTGCTGGAAGCCGTCCGCGCGGTATACGGTTCAAAATAGAACATGCTGCGATTTATCCCCGCGAGCGGAAAATCAGGATTGATTTCCGCTTGCGGGCATGGAAACCCACTTTTACATAGCATGCCGTGGCAAGTATTTGCTGCGGAATCCGGAGACAGTCACCTGCTCCGGATTCCGCAATGCTTTTGTGGGCTATTGCTGTCCATGTAATTATAACTAAATGGCTATGTAATACGTAATTTTGCCGAAGAGTTAATGAGCAGTGAGACACATTCTCTGGGCAAAAAGATTTTGAAAAAGCATAAAAAGACAAAAGAAAAAAATATATATTGTCAATGCTTCTCTGGGGTAGAATGCAGGCTCTAACTTACCACCAAGTGCAATGAATTCAAAGGGTAGAAATACTATTAGCCCCTGTTCAGACGGCAGAATTTGCAGTGGATTCTGCACCAAATCCACATAAAATAAGGGTTAGTTGAAGTTGACAGCAGATTGCAATTGTGTAAGCATACCCTTACATTATTACTGTCACTGTAACATTGTATATTTTCAATGTCACTTTTTAGAAGTAAAATGACATTGTGTCTGATGTTGTAGAATTGCTTACTAATTTACTTATTAATTAACACAAGATGGGGCCTCCTGCCCCATCAAACCATTGGCCTACTTCTAATACATTGATGACATCATTATCATTTGGACCACCACCGAACAAGAACTAATAAAATGCATTCCACCCCACCATAAACCTGACATTAAGCTAATCATACACTGAAATCAACTTTTTGGACACCACCATAAGGATTTCAAACAACTCAATACAGACATCCCTATACCGGAAACCGATTTATCGGCCCACATAAATCAGATGGGACAGTTCCCAACCTAAAACACATCCATTATCTACAGCCAGGCCATCGGATACAACTAGATCTGCTGCAACCCAACAGACAGAGATGAACATTTGTACCATCTTAAAAAGACATTTTTAAAATCAGGGCTACCATCCCACCTCAGTTGATGATCGAATCACCAGAGCCACCAGGATACCCAGAAATCAACTACTCCAATACACAAAGAAAGGAAACGGTCGTGTACCTCTAATAGTTTGAGAAACAAGGAAAAAACTGAAAGCGAGGATGAGGTCTCACCGTTACACAATTAAAGAAAGAAAGACAGAATTACCTGTGGCTGAGGACTTCTCTAGTCACATACACAACATAGAACACATGAAAGTCACCATATTAAAAGGCACAATTTCAAGTCACAAAGCCATAGAAGAATTTGGGAGGACACATTTCTAACAACTTTTGACACTTTCAACACGGGCCTAAATTATTCAAGAGGGCTCATGCGAGAATGGGAAGTATGAGAAATCTATAGCATAGATAACACGCTGGCTTGGTGACCCCCTAATACTAATTCAGAGACCATAAAACTTTCACATCTTTAGTACTGGACTATTTAAGTATTTATTTCTCTACTCATCCTGTTCTGGTAAAAAAATTAAGTGTAAATTAATCACATGATGTCTCTGCCTTGTCGTATGTATATGTGTGTATAATATATACATACATACACACACACACACACACACACACACACACACACACACACACACACACACACACACACACACACACAGACACCTCTTCAAATCTATTTCATTATGCCTGAGACAGAACCCTAAGTAAGTTTGAACGCTCGCTATAACGTCATGTATTTTTTTTTTTAGCCATTAAAAGGTATCATATCTACGACATTACTTGATTTCTCTTACTGAGAACAATCACATTATACTAATTGACATACACAGTAACTACTACACACGTCGATTCATGGGAGCTTCCAAAGTTGTTTCTTAATATTTTCAGTACATGTAGTAAATTTGCAGACTCTCTCTCTACTAGAAGTAGTTTGGTGAACTTACTGTACAGTAAACAGGCTGAGGCAACTTTTCTCTCCTGCACCACTCCAAAAGAAACATCTTAGGTGTAACCTGAGGAAGGTAGTCTTTTCTACGGTGGAGAAGAAAAGAAGCCAGTATTAAACAGACACAGAAAAAAAATAATTACTAAAACTAGTTGATCATGGCTGGGATGGGAATACTTGTCTTTTTGATGCAGCCAGAAATAAGGAAGCAGCTGAAGTGGCTGCTGTATGTTGTTTCCGTAACTTCCATAGAAGTGAATAGGAGTTCAAAAAACAGCAAAAGCATATGGAGTTTAGCTTCTCCCATAATCCCCACCGCTGGCCCTAGCACACAGAAGACTATTCCAATCTCAACCATGATTAACTGAGATGGAAATACACTTTTAAGGCATTTAAAGTTTTTGGTATCATAAAATCTCATGATGATATACTATGTTGTTGTTAGCCATTTAGTTATTAACGATCCTCGGCGACCCTAAAGGCAAGCTCCCTCCATGTTGATATACTGTGGTGAACATATATACATAACATTAAAGATGATGTTGTCTTTATATTGTGTTTGTGAACTACAGTCAGTGTATGCACTGGGAAAGCTCTTGGCACATATGCCAAATGTATCCATAAGCCCCATTCACCCTATATATTGTCATGGTAACTGCAACAGGTTGTATATCAAATCTATCAAACTTTACAGGAGAGACAAAAAACATTCCCATTCTGCCCCCATCATCTTGATTTGTCCTATAGAAAGAGAGGGAATTTGACGGTTTCTCATTGGTCTGTTGACATACGACATATTGCAGTTGGTGCAGTTCACTAGATTGGCCACCAGGGTGCAATAAACCAAAATGTTATTTATTTTTTGATATACAACCTATTGCAGTTACCACAACCATATGCCACAAGGGCTCCCTTTTTCACTGTATAGAATAGCACAGTATACAAAGCTATTCTATGTAGGTGGATCCAGTAAAGAAAATTCATATCGCATAGTATAAGTTTTTTTTTTTTTTTAAACCATGGGAGTCTATTTGCAATGGATGCCACCATATGACTATACAATGGCATACACTGCATCCTTTCATCAGAGGTTTATGTCTGTAAAAAACAATTAGCTTTTTATTTTGTGTGAATTTAAGAGAAGACCTTTAATGTCATTGATCAACAAACTCTCCCCCACTTCCATGGAACAGATGGAGATAACTAAGCACTAGACTTGGCTTTCTCCATGAATGTGATTGGAGTTATGAGTCTTGCATGTGCACTGCTGCACAATTTGCACGGACTTGAGGACCGCTATTCTCATGCTGCTGGGGATCCAAGCAGTCGGAGCCTCTGTAATCATAAACTTATCAACTATGCTGTGTATAGGTCCTTGTTCACACGGGCTACAAATCGCATGTATGTGAAACCCATGCTTTCCTATGGGTTAATTCACATGCGCAATGTTTTGTAGCATGCAACATCCCGACACAAAAACCTTGCAAGTCACACGATATGCACGCAACTCGTGAGGTTTTGTAGCCCACGTTTCCCTATGGAGCCTTCCTCTCTGTTGCATCACACGAAAATACGACTTTCATGCGATGCAACTTTGACAGTAGGAAATCCTACTGTCAAAGCCCTAACCTAAGCCCTAACTGCAGGAAGAAAAAAAAAGTATACATCACCTTAGAAGCACTGTCATCTCCGGTGTCTTCTCCCCAGGTTCCCAGCACTATTCTCCTTCATCTTTTCTGACCGGGAATTGAAAAATCCCCGCCTTCTGGAAGCGCTGCCTGATTGGCTGATGCTTAGCCAATTACAGCCAGCACAGCTATTCACTGAGTGCTGGCTCTGATTGGCTGAGCATCAGCCAACCAATCACAGACAGCGCTTCCAGGAGGCGGCAAGTTTTCAATCCTCGGGCAGAAGAGATGAAAAACAGTGCCTGGGACCAGGAAGAAGATGCAGCGGAGCCCCGGACAGCGCTTCAAAGGTGATGTATCTTTTTTTCCCCTCTTTTCTTCAGCTAGGGCTTATTTTCGCAGTAGGGCTTATATTTTAACCCCACTCCTCCCAGGAAAACATCTTTAAACACATTGCTGTATTTACAGAGTAGAATTTTATATTTTGTTATACGTTGTACTCGTACAGTTAATGCAGGGTCTGATTCTTTCAATTTTCTGACATATTATCTTATAAGTGTTACCTGAATTGTCCTAAAGGGGCTTACCTTTCAAACTTGACAGGCATTTGAATTCTGTCATGATTTTCCTCATTGTCGTCATCTGGTTCTAGATTCTCTTGATTGTTGATATTTAGGGATGCTTTCCTGGCTTCCTGAGACAATTGGCAGCTCTCGTAAAACGAACTCATTTCAAATACTTCACTAAGCAAGAAGAACAAGTAGAAACATCTCAATAATCCTTATTTTCAAAATCCTAACAATACTAGTAGCAAATAAACCCCAAAATAGACATTAAATGTTGTTAATGTTGTGATTTCTGTCATCAGCTAAAATTACAACGGCAATATTTGTGAATGGGGTATTTTAGAACTCATTCATGTGCTCTAAGAATAATCTGTGCAGAGGACTGACTGTGGTTTTTGGCTTGAAAGGATGTGATGTGGTGAAGTAGCTGTTAGTGATAGATCTGCTCAGGTCATTGCTACAAAGTTACTGCTGTTGCAGTTCATAGGGGAAGGGGAGTGCACAGACTAAGGGCTGATGTCCATTACTGTATTTTCACTGCATATTAGGCGTGATAAGCGTGGGAATGGATTCAACAGAAGTCAATGGACTTTCACTGATCCACGCACATGTGAGTGTAGACACTGCGTATCCATATGTACGAGAAATAAATCACAGCATGCTATTTTTCTGCGGACACAAGCAACGTGAGCCCTCATACATGGGTATAGGCAGAGTATGAAAGACATTGTGTATGAGGGTGGCCTTTTCGTACGCATCTCTGCTCTAAAACAGAGCCAGGAATTTAACAAAAAAGGCATATTGCACATCCGTCTGTGTATGCGATACGCAGCCATGTGCAGTGCACTCGCAGCCATACACAGTCTCTGACAGCAGAGACGTTCTATACAAAATCGCTAAAACACTTATGGACACGAAGCCTAACTTTTCTGCGTATACAAATATATGTGTTATTAGCTTTTACAGAAGGCTGTGTGTAAGATGAGATAAGTTCAGCAAGCAGATAGACTTTTTAAAATTAAAGGGGTTGTCCCGAGGCAGCAAGTGGGTCTGTACACTTCTGCATGGCCATAATAATGCACTTTGTAATGTACATTGTGCATTAATTATGAGCCATGCAGAAGTTATAAAAAGTTTTATACTTACCTGTTCCGTTGCTGGCGTCCTCGTCTCCATGGTGCCGACTAATTTTCGCCCTCCGATGGCCAAATTAGCCGCGCTTGCGCAGTCCGGGTCTTCTGCAGTCTTCTATGGGGCTCCGTGTAGCTCCGTGTAGCTCCGCCCCGTCACGTGCCGATTCCAGCCAATCAGGAGGCTGGAATCGGCAGTGGACCGCACAGAAGAGCTGCGGTCCACGGAGGAAGAGGCCATCTTCAGCGGTGAGTAGAGAAGTCACCGGAGCGCGGGGATTCAGGTAAGCGCTCCGGTGAGCTTTCTTTACCTCCCTGCATCGGGGTTGTCTCGCGCCGAACGGGGGGGGGGTTGAAAAAAAAAAAAACCCGTTTCGGCGCGGGACAACCCCTTTAATTAAGTCTGTCGTGTGTGTACACGAGGAATAACATTTCTAAGTATTACAATATATGACTTGAAGCCTGCATTTTTCTCCAGTTTTCCCTCTGCAGGCTACATTGATTGATTCTCAGCTTTCTTAGCTGGTGGATGTAGACTAGGCACTATGATGCCTTCTATACACTGCATTTCAAGAAAAAAACTATTCTGATTCCTAACTACAGATAGATAACAGCATTATGGAGGACATTATACAGCAGCACTGAGCAGTATAGCTGTGATTTCAATATCTGTGTAAAAACATAGTAATTAGCTGCAGCAGTCTGTGTGAGTCTCTCCATTTGTTTCCTCCTGCAGCAGCATCCTCTGCCCTTCATAGACTTCTATGGGCAATGAGCGACAACACCCACCTCTACTTCCTGTAGACTACTAGATGCCACACAAGATTGCAGCAGTTTTGTATCAAAAGAAAAGCATGTCTAAATGGTATGTCCATACGAGACCTAATTTCAATAGGAGAAAATCAACAGCGAATTTTGTTACAGATTGGTGTCGAAATCTGCATGTGTTACATGTGGACTGTGACCCTGATCCACTGTGGACATCACCTCCTCATTTGAAGGGTGAAGTTCGTTGTGAAAATCCACCATGTATTGAACGTTTCACCTTCTCGATACCAAAAACACTAAGAGAAGACATGGATCTATTACGGCATGTAAAAAGACAGGAATTAGGTTTACCTGTTAATTCCTTTTCTGGAGTCATCCTGACAGCATACACATGGAGGATGTCCACTGGACCCCTGTTGGGACAGGAAGCGGAAAAACATACAAAAGGCACCTCCCGCCACCAGCTCACCAGTGTGTACCAAATAACTACAGTGACCCGGCTTTGCTTAATCACTCATTTTTAATAACGAAACTTATAGTACAATACGTTACTTCACGTAGAGAAGGATAACTGAAGGGGAGGGAAAAGCCCCTATGCTGTCAGGATGACTCCAGAAAAGGAATTAACAGGTAAACCTAATTCCTGTCTTCCCCTCGTCATCCTGACAGCATACACATGGAGGAATACCAACAATCACGGGCTTTAGGGAGGGACCACTGCTTGCAGAACTTTCCGCCCAAAGGCAGTGTCCCGGCTGGCCCCCACGTCCAGACGGTAGTGTTTTACAAAAGTATGGGTGCTTGACCATGTGGCGGCTCTGCAAATCTGGTCGGTTGTCGCCTGGGCTCTCTCCGCCCAGGAACAGGCGACCGCCCTAGTAGAATGGGCTCTAACTTCGCCCGGGAGTGGGATCCCTTGGGATTTGTATGCCTCTTCTACGGCCCTCCTGACCCACCGCGCTAGGGAGTCCTTAGTAGCGGCCCCTCCTCTGCGTGGACCCTGAATTTGAATGAAGAGGTTATTAGATTTCCTAAAGGTATGTGAGACCTCTAAGTACTTCAGAACTGCTCGTCTCACGTCTAGGTTATGGAACCTCTGTTCCGTAGTGTTCCGGGGTTCCTGGCAGAAGGAGGGAAGTACTATTTTTTGCTCTCTGTGAAAGTCCGTAAGGACTTTCGGTTGAAAGAAGGGGTCGGGTCTAAACTCTATCTTGTCCGGGAAGATGGTCATATATGGGGTTTTTATAGAGAGAGCTTGGATTTCCCCGATCCGCCTGGCGGATGTAATGGCCACTAGGAAGGCAACCTTATATGAGAGGGTCTTAACTGAGAGTTCTTCCAGGGGCTCGAAGGGATGTGCGCAAAGGGCCTGTAAAACAAGATTCAGGTCCCATGGGGGCATGGTTCTTCTTATAAAGGGGTGAAGTCTAACTGCTCCTTTAAGGTATTTTTTGACTAGCCTATGGTCGGCTAACGGGAAGTCAAAGAAGGCTCCTAGGGCGGCCACCTGGACCTTAAGGGTACCAGGTTTTAGGCCCCTGTCCAGTCCATCCTGAAGGAACTCTAGAATCTTATTAATGTCTGGTTGTTGGAGGTCGTGAATACTGTGCCCCAACCACTTAGAGAAGGTGTCCCACACCCTGGTGTATATGTTCCTGGTGGACTCTTTGAGACTCTCACATAAGGTGGTGGTCACCCTCCCTGATAGGCCCTGGTTCAGATATTTTACCCGCACAGCTTCCAGGCCGCTAGTCTGAACTGTCGGGTTTTTGGGCAAATCAGGGGACCCTGTTGTAGGAGGTCGTCTCTCCACGGCAGATGTAGGGGCTCCTGTGTTGATAGAGCGGCCAGGAGCGGGAACCAAGGTCTCTTGGGCCAGAATGGGGCTACCAGGATAACGGAGCCCGGGGACCCCTGGATCTTCTTTAGAACCCGAGGGATCAGGGGAATAGGTGGGAAGGCGTATGTCAGGTCCCATTCCCATGCTTGGGATAGTGCGTCTATTCCCAGGGAGCCCCCGTCTGCCCCCCTGGAAAAGAACCGGGGACACTTGTTGTTCTCCCGAGAGGCAAACAAATCCACCTTTGGAGTCCCCCATCTTTCTGTAATCAGTTGGAATGCCTCTGGATGTAGTGCCCACTCCCCAGGGTCTATTCTCCTGCGGCTGAGGTAGTCTGCCATGGTGTTCTCTGGGCCCCTTACGTGGAACGCTGAAACGGAAGGCATCCGCTGCTCTATCCACCCGAGCACTTTCGCCGCCAGGTCTTGTAGTCGGGGGTTCCGCGTGGATCCCTGGTGGCGAATGAGGGACACAGTTGTTATGTTATCCGAGAATATTTTAATGGGTCTACCCCCGATCTCTGTCTCGAGGTCACGGATGGCCCTCCAGACCGCGCAAAGCTCCTTGTAATTGGAGGATTGAGTGGCCTCTTTCTGGTTCCAGACCCCCTGGACATAGTGACAGCCTAAGTGGGCCCCCCAGCCAGTTGCGCTCGCGTCAGTGAAGATGGATACTGGGGATGCCGGGTCCCAACTTGTGGACCTGGCGAGGTTGGAGATAGACGTCCACCACCCCAAGGAGGACCTTACTTTGTGAGTGAGGGTGACTTCCTGATCCAGGGAAGCTGGAGATTTGTCCCAGTTGCTCAGGATAAAGTCCTGGAGAGTTCTACCATGTAACTGGGCCCACGGGACTACTCCAATACAGGCTGTCATGAGACCGAGGACCCTCATGCCTCTCCTAAGGGAAACCTGGGAGGCTAACGAAAGTGCCCGGCTTTCGTCTTGGATCGTTTTTTGCTTTTCTAGCGGGAGGGAAGAGCACTGGTGGTGTGAGTCCAGGATAACCCCTAGGAACTTTTTGCTTTGTTCGGGCTGAAGATTGGATTTGTCGAAGTTAATGATCCAACCTAGCGACTCGAACAGGCGGAGGGTGAGGTTGATCCGGTGCTGGAGTTCCGAGGGTGATCCTGCTATAAGCAGGAAATCGTCGAGGTATGGGACAATTAGTACTTTGTCCGTCCTTAGTGCTGCTACCATCTCCAATACTAGCTTGGAGAATACCCGAGGTGCGGAGGAAATCCCGAACGGCAGGCATGCGAATTGGTAATGTGAGACTGACCCTTCCATCATCAGGGCGAATCGAAGAAGCTGTTGGGAGTCTGAGTGTATAGGAATATGATAATAGGCGTCTTTTAAGTCCACCGTGGCCATGACGCTATCTGGTGTGATTAGGGGGATCGCTGATCTTACTGATTCCATTTTAAATCTTCGGTATGTTATAGATTTATTCAGGTATTTCAGGTTGATTATAACTCTGTAGGCCCCGTTAGGCTTCTTAATAAGAAACAAGGGGGAGTAGCAGCCTTTGAACCGTTCCTCTACGGGAACTGGGATAATGGCCCCCAGGGATAGCAGGTCCCGTACCCCCGACTGGAGGGCCCGGGCCGACGCGGGTGACTGGCAGGGGGTAACCACGAACCTCCGGGGAGGGGGGGGCGGAAAGCTCAATTGTATAGCCCTCTGAGACCAGGCGAAGGGCCCAGGGATTGGAGGTTATTTCGCTCCATCTATTGGCGAACCCCCTAAGTCTGCCCCCCACCTGCCGGATCCCGATGGGCGGATTCTCACCCTTTCCGCCTTTGGGGTAAGACCAGCGTCCGGTTTTCCCCTTCCCCCTGTATGTTCTCGGGGGGACAAAGGGAGGAGGGTAGGAGGAGGAAGGCCGCTTGACGGGTCTGTCTGCTGGTAGCCCCTGACTTTTGTCTGAGGCCTTCTCCAGGAGTGTATCCAGGGAAGGTCCGAAGATGCGATGTCCCTGGAAGGGCAAAGAGCAAAGCCTGTTCTTGGAGGCATTGTCCCCTGTCCAGGCTTTTACCCAGACGGCCCTCCTGGCTGTGTTCGAAAGTGCCGCCGACCGGGCCCCGAACCTTACTGACTCCATCGAGGCGTCCGCCAGGAAGCCGGTGGCCTGTTGGAGGAGGGGAAGGCAGTTGGCGATATCTTCCCTCGAACCCCTTTGCGAGACCAGGGCCTGGAGTTGGTCTAGCCAGACCGTCATGGATCTCGCTACCGACGTGGCCGTAATGTTGGTCTTCATGGTGAGGGCCGCCGACTTCCAGGCCTTCTTCATTGCCGCATCCACTCGTGAATCCAGTGGGTCCCGCAACTGGGAGATGTCCTCAAAGGGGAGGGCAGCCTTCTTCGAGACCCTGGCGACCGCCAAATCCACCTTCGGGACGGTGTCCAAGAATTCAATGTCTTCCGGGGTGAAGACCATACGCTCTCTAAACTCCTTAGACAGGAAAAACTTGCGTTCTGCCTGTTTCCACTCGGTCAAGATGAGCTGTTTTAGGATATCGTTGACCGGGAATGATGGTTTGGGCTGAGGTATGAGTCCCCGGAACAGGGTATCCTGGAGGGATGGCTGCTGTGGTGCCTGTTCCTCCACCTGCATGGTGTGACGGACCGCTGTTAGTAGCTGCCCCAGATCCGCCGATGCGAAGAAGTACTTCCTCGTTTCTTCCATGGGCGGTATGGATTCTGAGGGGGAATCCTCTAAGAACCCTTCCTCCGAGTCTGATTCTTCTATCCGTGACCGCCTTACCCTTTTCGTGGGGGGCGGAACGGAAAGAGACGAGAGAGAGGCCTCGATCTCCTCGCAGATCATAGCTCGGATGTCTGATATGCCCGAGGGGCCTTCCTCCCGGACCACCTTCTCTGTGCAGGCTGCGCATAAGGGTTTGGTGTGTCCCTCGTCCAGTCGCCGCAGGCAGACTGGGCACTTGCGCACGCGCTTCTTGGCCTCTCTGCTCTTTTGTGCTTCTCTGTCCTAAGAGACGGAGACAGCAGAAAAAAAGGGGGGGTTTTCCAGCACCTGACCCTTCGTTACCCCTGGTGTGAGCCCCCGGAGGTTTACTCACCAGCGGGTTGCTCTCCGTGTCCTCTCTGGCCGACATCTTTACTTAGGTGCAGACCCGAATCCTGCTTTCTCCTTTTCTTCTTTTTTTTTTTTTTTTTTTTGATTTTCAAATTTGGCGCCTTTTTTCCCTGAGGCCCCGCCCCCCCGTGACGCGGCCGTGCTGACGTCATGCCGCCGCGCCGGACCCAGGGGATACACTCTGCGTCGGCTCTGAGGAGGGCGCATAGATGGCCGGGGACGTCGGATCGAGCGCAACCGCCGGCCCGCGCCGCGCGCTCTACCCCCCCCCCTCCCCTCGCTGGCATACCTGCTCATGCCGACAGGATCGCTGGAAGCCAGGGTCCCGGGCCGACGTCCAGAGCGGGTGCCTGATCCGGAGGAGGCTTCCAAGCCCTGCAGGTACGGGCTGTATCTTCCCAGTGCGACAACCCCACTGGGCAGCGCGCTAGGGAAGGGTTCCCCGCAGGGAACGTGGTGCTGGTTTTGGATCCTGCGGGTGAGGGTCCCCACGTAGGGTCTCACCCGCGCAAGCTCTGCCAGCCCGACCAGAGAGTCGTCCCCCCACGGGCGGACAGGCTGCATAGGAATTTTCTTCTTTCTTCTTGCCTCCAGCATACCCCTGGAGGCTTCCGCTTGGACTGTCCTGTAGGGACAGGAAGACACTGGTGAGCTGGTGGCGGGAGGTGCCTTTTGTATGTTTTTCCGCTTCCTGTCCCAACAGGGGTCCAGTGGACATCCTCCATGTGTATGCTGTCAGGATGACGAGGGGAAAAAGTGTGGACATAGATTAATTAGAGGAAGACACTAAATCATTTAAATGCCCCAAACAAGCATCCTCAATAGAGATGAGCGAGCACCAAAATGCTCGGGTGCTCGTTACTCTGGACGAAATTTTCGCGATGCTCGAGGGTTCGTTTCGAATAACGAACCCCATTGAAGTCAATGGGCGACCCGAGCATTTTTGTATATCGCCGATGCTCACTAAGGTTTCCATTTGTGAAAATCTGGGCAATTCAAGAAACTGATGGGAACGACACAGCAACGGATAGGGCAGACGAGGGGCTACATGTTGGGCTACATCTCAAGTTCCCAGGTCCCACTATTAAGCCACAATAGCGGCAAGAGTGCCCCCCCCCTCCCAACAATTTTTACTTCTGAAAAGCCCTCATTAGCAATGCATACCTTAGCTAAGCACCACACTACCTCCAACAAAGCACAATCACTGCCTGCATGACACTCCGCTGCCACTTCTCCTGGGTTACATGCTGCCCAACCCCCCCCTCCCCGCACGACCCAGTGTCCACAGCGCACACCAAATTGTCCCTGCGCAGCCTTCAGCTGCCCTCATGCCACGCCACACTCATGTCTATTTATAAGTGCGTCTGCCATGAGGAGGAACCGCAGGCACACACTGCAGAGGGTTGGCACGGCTAGGCAGCGACCCTCTTTAAAAGGGGCGGGGCGATAGCCCACAATGCTGTACAGAAGCAATGAGAAATATAATCCTGTGCCACCGCCATCAGGAGCTGCACACGTGGGCATAGCAATTGGGAACCTATGTGCCACACACTATTCATTCTGTCAAGGTGTCTGCATGCCCCAGTCAGACCGCGGTTTTTTATAAATAGTCACAGGCAGGTACAACTGGGAATCCCAAACTCCGCAATGGGAATTCCGTGTGCACCCACAGCATGGGTGGCTTCCTGGAACACACCGGCTGTACATAAATGTATCCCATTGCAGTGCCCTGGACAGCAGAGCTAACGTCAGATTAAATGCAGGTGGGCTTCGGCCCACACTGCATGCCCCAACCTGACTGGGCTTTTTAATTCATAGACACAGGCAGGTACAACTCCCTATTGTGAAGTCCCTGTGGACCGACAGCATGGGTGGGTGCCAGGAAGCCACCGGCGGCACATAAATATATCCCATAGCATTGCCCATCACAGCTGAGGTAATGTCATGTTTAATGCAGGTGGGCTTCGGCCCACACTGCATGCCCCAGTCAGACTGGGGTTCTTTAGAAGTGGACACATGCAGTTACAACTCCGTGTGGACCGACAGCATGGGTGGCTCCCTGGAACCCACCGGCGGTACATAAATATATCCCATTGCAGTGCCCAGCACAGCTGATGTAACGTCAGCTGTAATGCAGGTGGGCAAAAAATTAATTGGATTACACTGTAGGCGAGGGCCCCCAAAAATTGGTGTACCAACAGTACTAATGTACATCAGAAAAATTGCCCATGCCCAACCAAGAGGGCAGGTGAAACCCATTAATCGCTTTGGTTAATGTGGCTTAATTTGTAACTAGGCCTGGAGGCGGCCCAGTTAAAATAAAAATTGGTTCAGGTGCAAGTTTCAACGCTTTAATGAGCATTGAAACGTATGAAAATTGTTTACAAAAATTATATGACTGAGCCTTGTGGGCCTAAGAAAAATTGCCCGTTCAGCGTGATTATGTGAGGTTTCAGGAGGAGGACCAGGAGGAGGAGGAGGAATATTATACACAGATTGATGAAGCAAAAATGTCCCCGTTTTTGATGGTGATAGAGAACGATGCTTCCATCCGCGGGTGCAGCCTACGTATTGCTTAGGTATCGCTGCTGTCCGCTGGTGAAGAAGAGAAGTCTGGGAAAATCCAGGCTTTGTTCATCTTGATGAGTGTAAGCCTGTCGGCACTGTCGGTTGACAGGCGGGTACGCTTATCCGTGATGATTCCCCCAGCCGCACTAAACACCCTCTCTGACAAGGCGCTAGCCGCAGGACAAGCAAGCACCTCCAGGGCATACAGCGCGAGTTCAGGCCACGTGTCCAGCTTCGACACCCAGTAGTTGTAGGGGGCAGAGGCGTCACCGAGGACGGTCGTGCGATCGGCTACGTACTCCCTCACCATCCTTTTACAGTGCTCCTGCCAACTCAGCCTTGACTGGGGAGCGGTGACACAGTCTTGCTTGGGAGCCATAAAGCTGGCAAAGGCCTTGGAGAATGTTCCCCTGCCTGCGCTGTACATGCTGCCTGATCTCTGCGCCTCCCCTGCTACCTGGCCCTCGGAACTGCGCCTTCTGCCACTAGCGCTGTCGGATGGGAAGTTTACCATCAGTTTGTCCACCAGGGCCCTGTTGTATAGCATCATTCTCGAACCCCTTTCCTCTTCGGGAATGAGAGTGGAAAGGTTCTCCTTATACCGTGGGTCGAGCAGTGTGTACACCCAGTAATCCGTAGTGGCCAGAATGCGTGTAACGCGAGGGTCACGAGAAAGGCATCCTAACATGAAGTCAGCCATGTGTGCCAGGGTACCTGTACGCAACACATGGCTGTCCTCACTAGGAAGATCACTTTCAGGATCCTCCTCCGCCTCCTCCTCCGGCCATACACGCTGAAAGGATGACAGGCAAGCAGCATGGGTACCCTCAGCAGTGGGCCAAGCTGTCTCTTCCCCCTCCTCCTCATGCTCCTCCCCCTCCTCCACACGCTGAGATATAGACATGAGGGTGCTCTGACTATCCAGCGACATACTGTCTTCCCCCGCCTCCGTTTCCAAGTGCAAAGCGTCTGCCTTTATGCTTTGCAGGGAACTTCTCAAGAGGCATAGCAGAGGAATGGTGACGCTAATGATTGCAGCATCCCCGCTCACCATCTGGGTAGACTCCTCAAAGTTTCCAAGGACCTGGCAGATGTCTGCCAACCAGGCCCACTCTTCTGTAAAGAATTGAGGAGGCTGACTCCCACTACGCCGCACATGTTGGAGTTGGTATTCCACTATAGCTCTACGCTGCTCATAGAGTCTGGCCAACATGTGGAGCGTAGAGTTCCACTGTGTGGGCACGTCGCACAGCAGTCCACCGACTGGCAGATTAAACCGATGTTGCAGGGTCCGCAGGGTGGCAGCATCCGTCTTGGAGTTGCGGAAATGTGCGCTGACCCAGCGCACCTTTCCGAGCAGGTATGACAAGTGTGGGTAGCTTTTCAGAAAGCGCTGAACCACCAAATTAAAGACGTGGGCCAGGCATGGCACGTGCGTGAGGCTGCCGAGCTGCCACCAGGTTATGGCCGTTGTCACACACGACCATGCCCGGTTGGAGGCTCAGCGGCGAAAGCCAGCGGTCGGTCTGCTCTGTCAGACCCTGCAGCAGTTCGTGGGCCGTGTGCCTCTTCTCTCCTAAGCTGAGTAGTTTCAGCACGGCCTGCTGACGCTTGCCCACCGCTGTGCTGCCACGACACGCGACAGCGACTGCTGGCGACATGCTGCTGCTGACACATCTTGATTGCGAGACAGAGGTTGCATTGGAGGAGGAGGAGGGTGGTTTAGTGGAGGAAGCATACACCGCCGCAGATACCAGAACCGAGCTGGGGCCCGCAATTCTGGGGGTGGGTAGGACGTGAGCGGTCCCAGGCTCTGACTCGGTCCCAGCCTCCACTAAATTCACTCAATGTGCTGTCAGGGAGATATACTGGCCCTGCCCGCCTGTGCTTGTCCACGTGTCCGTTGTTAAGTGGACCTTGGCAGTAACCGCGTTGGTGAGGGCGCGTACAATGTTGAGGGAGACGTGGTCGTGCAGGGCTGGGACGGCACATCGGGAAAAGTAGTGGCAACTGGGAACCGAGTAGCGCGGGGCCGCCGCCATCATGCTTTTAAAAGCCTCCGTTTCCACAAGCCTATACGGCAGCATCTCCAGGCTGATCAATTTGGCAATGTGCACGTTTAACGCTTGAGCGTGAGGGGTGCGTGGCGGCGTACTTGCGCTTGCGCTCAAACAGTGGCGCTAGCGACGCCTGGACGCTGCGCTGAGAGACATTGGTGGATGGGGCCAAGGACAGCGGAGCTGAGGGTGTGGGTGCAGGCCAGGAGACGGTAGTGCCTGTGTCCTCAGAGGGGGGTTGGATCTCAGTGGCAGGTTGGGGCACAGGGGGAGAGGCAGTGGTGCAAACTGGAGGCGGTGAACGGCCTTCGTCCCACCTTGTGGGGTGCTTGGCCATCATATGCCAGCGCATGCTGGTGGTGGTGGCTCCCCAGCTGATCTTCGCGCGACAAAGGTTGCACACCACTGTTCGTCGGTCGTCAGGCATCTCTGTGAAAAACTGCCACACCGTAGAGCACCTTGACCTCTGCAGGGAGGCATGGCGCGAGGGGGCGCTTTGGGAAACAGTTGGTGGATTATTTGGTCTGGCCCTGCCTCTACCCCTGGCCACCGCAGTGGTTCGGCCTGTGCGCACACCCTGACTTGGGCCTCCGCGTCCTCGCCCGCGTCCACGTCCTCTAGGCCTACCCCTACCCCTCAGCATGCTGTATTACCAGTAGTGCAGAAACAGAACGCTGTAATTAAATGTGCCACTTATTGGCCTGTGGTTGGAGGCTGACTTCGCTTACGGAACGCACAGCAGAGCCAGGAAATAATTTTGCGCAAGCCTGCTGTAACACTTAACTGGCTGCGTATGAATTAGGACAACTACCCCCAGCACAGACCCAGTACACTGAGGACAGTCACAGGCAGCCCAAATAGATTTTTTTTCCCAAATGTTTTTGGAAAGGCCCACTGCCTATATACACTGTATATGTCTTCTCTCTCTGCGTCACCACTACTGGCCCTGGAGTATGTAAAATAACTGCAGACTGTTGCACTGTGGACTGGAATACAGCGGTGATGTAACAGCCAACACAGAGCCAGGAAATAATTTTGCGCAAGCCTGCTGTAACACTTAGCTGCCTGCGTATGAATTAGGACAACTACCCCCAGCACAGACCCAGTACACTGAGGACAGTCACAGGCAGCCCAAATAGATTTTTTTTCCCAAATGTTTTTGGAAAGGCCCACTGCCTATATTCAATAAATATGTCTTCTGTCCCTGCCTCACCACCACTACTGGCCCTGGACTATGTATAATTACTGCAGGGCGCAATGCTTTGCACGGCCGATATACAAAAAAAAAAAAAGTGCAACACTGCAAAAAGCAGCCTCCACACTACTGCACACGGTTAGATGTGGCCCTAAGAAGGACCGTTGGGGTTCTTGAAGCCCAAAATACTCCTAACACTCTCCCTATAGCAACTCCAGCAAGACAGCACTTTCCCTGATCTCTGTCAGAACGCATGTGTGGCGAGCCGCGGGAGGGGCCGATTTATATACTCGGGTGACACCTGATCTCGCCAGCCACTCACTGCAGGGGGGTGGTATAGGGCTTGAACGTCGCAGGGGGAAGTTGTAATGCCTTCCCTGTCTTTCTATTGGCCAGAAAAGCGCGCTAACGTCTCAGAGATGTAAGTGAAAGTAACTCGAACATCGCGTGGTACTCGTTTCGAATAACGAGCATCTCGAACACGCTAATACTCGAACAAGTATCAAGCTCGGACGAGTACGTTCGCTCATCTCTAATCCTCAAGTCTAAAAAAGAAAATCATATAAACCACATGAATAATCAGTATATAGTTATGACATATGGTTGCAACTGAACGCAATATAATATACATGTCATTTCTGGTACTGCTCACATGGTGTTGAAAACAAAATACTTTTTTATACTTTTACGAACGTCATATCTTTTTTAGATCTGCAGTTAATTGGTATTCCACATGAAATTGTTCATACTTTAACCTACCACAAGCCCACACCCAAAAGCACAATACTTAAGAGCCAATAGTGATCACCCACCCCATACGATTAAAGCTATAAAAGTAGGTGAGCCTTTGAACTTTATAACGTAATAAAAGGTTATTCTCCAGGGTTGTTACGGCACGCTACTAAAATTGTTGACCAAAAAAATCACACACAGATCTTCTTGCTAAATCTATTGCCCCTGACAACATTTCTTTCAGAACCAGGAATAAATTAGCCGGTTTTGGTTCTTGGTTACAGCCCTCAATTTAACCAAATAAAGGGAATCAACCATGAATATCTGCCCGTGTTGTTTGAGGATAAGAACCCTCATAATATTTTAGGAACAGTTGTAAAACTGGCAATAGTAAGGCTCCTACTTTGGCTAATATCCTGTCTCCCAGTTTATTTAGTTCTCCCCAGCCCACTGTCAATACCTGGTTACATCATAAGGGATTTTACAGATGTGAGGGTCAGCCATGTAGAACCAGATTGTTCACCAAACCTTTCAAACAGTTTTATAACTCGGACAATTCCCAGGTTTTTTCCAATTAAGTGTTATATGAACTGTAATACAGAGATGAGCATATATGTTCTGGAGTGTGTTAATGCTAATAGGTTTTATGTTGGCTGTACCTAAAAAAACCCCAAAAAACTGAGGACATGGTTTTTGGAGCAGTTAAATGATGTAGTGTCTCGCTCTTAACAATCTATGTATAATGCATCCAAACCTTTTGTTACATGTCATTATAGAACCAGGTCTTCTCTTCATGTTTTTCCTATTAAGAAGGTGAAACATCCGATATGGAGTTGGGATTTGAGACATCTTCTGTAAAGAGTTAGGGCATTTTGGATTCATAATATGAAAGCTTTTGGATTTAATGTTAGAAAATGTGCTACATGGCCTCTTTGCCTTGAGTGATCTTTTATGATATTTCTGTCTTTTTTCTACTGATTCTTACAGTCTAACCTATGATATTGATGCAGTCATATTGTTGTGTTAGTCACATATGATTTAATATTTTTGTTTTCATAATGCTTTTTTTTCCTTTTGGTCAATCGGAATATTCCACAATCACTATGACATTTTGTAATTGTTAGGATTGTTTTGTTTTATGTTTAGTTTTCATTATTCTTTTTGTCATACGTTCTATCCCTGATTGGGTTTTGTATTAATTTTTTTAAATTCTCGGATTAGAGTTACAATTCTGTGTATTCCTGTTTGTTTTTATTTAGAGGACGATATTGGTGAATGAATTATAACACTGGATGCTTGTGCTAGCTTAAAGGGGTTGTCCCGCAGAAGCAAGTGCAGTTATGCACTTCTGTATGGCCATATTAATGCACTTTGTAATATACATCGTGCATTAAATATTGGCCATACAGAAGTTATACACTTACCCCCTCCGGTGCTGGCATCCCCGTCTCCATGGCAACTACCAAACTTCTCCTCTGGTCGCCGCAACAGTCGCGCTTGCGCAGAGAAGAATCCTCTTCTGGAAGGTCCAGGCTCACGAGCTGCGTCCTGGCTCCTCCCCCTTCTCCGCATCATCGCGTAGCTCCGCCCCCACCACATGGTGCCGATCAGCCAATGAGGTGGCTGTAATCGGCAGTGGAGCTCAGACTAGAGAAGAACATCCACGGTGCACCATGGGAGAAGACCCGCAGTGCACCATGGGAGAAGACCAGCGGTGCACCTTGGGAAATGACGGAGGCCATCTTGGAAGAAGATTTTTATAACTTCATGAAACAGCTTCATGGTGAGTAGAAACGCTCTAAAAAAACGATTTACATGGGTAGTTTGTGATGCTTGCTTAACATGGGGGACTGGGGTGTGAAAAATTTTTCGTTTTGGCTGCGGGACAACCCCTTTAAGTAGCACCACTGCTCACAACCCATCGGTTTCTGACATATTGAACATGTGCAGGTAAAGCAACTAATGGTACAGTCAACGTAAAAAAAATCGACAATGAGGAAATCGAATCGGTTAAAGATTTCCTCTTCCTCGGATCCAAGACTGACAGCAATGGAAAATCATAACCATAAACCAAACAAAGAATTGCACATGGCCATAGCACAATGTAAGGAATGGCAAGGATATGGAAGAGTAAAGATATTTACATTGCTACAAGGATCAGTATGATAAATGCAATCGTGTTCTCAATCTCCACCTATGCATGTGAAAGTTGCACAAAAAATAGTAATAGTGGCAGCATAAACTAGAGTAAAAAATAAAATGTATCCTTTATTATTCCACGGTCATCATAAAATAGATAGGCTACGTTTAGGCCAAAATTTGGCCTTTATCAAGCTTGATCCATTTTAGGATGACCGTGGAATAATAAAGGATACATTTTATTTTTGACTCCAGTTTATGCTGCCACTATTACTATTTTTCGTGGGACTGTATATTTGGCCGCCTGGCTCTGGCCTCTTAGTGTGGCTTGCATTTTCTCCAACTCACTCTGCGGAGGCATTTTGTGAGTGCTGCTGTGTTCCTATTTTCTATTGTATGTGAAAGTTGGACACTCAGGAATGCAGACAGAAGGAAGATTGATGCTTTTGAACTATGGTCACCAACAAGATGGTCATAGAGTGTATCAAACCAAAAAAGTATTGCTAGAAGGCAAAATCAGCAAACAGCCGCTCTCATACTTTAGACATATCATGTAAGCCACTTCTCTAGAACTATCATTAATGCCCGGCACACTAAGTGCGTTAACGGTCATCGGCTTTATGTTGGCTGTACCTAAAAAAAAAAAAAGAAAAAAGAAAAGGTATCAGCCTTGAACAGAATCAAGGCTGATACAAACATGCACATGGAAGGATTGAAAGAGGCAGCAAGGATAGGATAGCATAGAGAACGTTGATCCATAAAGTGACCAAAAGTCAGCCTCCACTGAACGGATACTCATCATCAGATGACTTGGATGTTTTACATTTGCTACATACCATTATATAGTGGGACATGTCTGTGCTGTCCTTTGCAGTTTGGAAATGGCTAATAACCTGGGCTTTTCTCTATACACTAGTCATGTGACTGGACATTAATCGTTCTTGATGCAAGTGCAGTGCACTCCAATCATTCTTCCATGTATTCTTTGCATGGCGCTGGAATTGACTGATTTATTTATTTTTAAAAAATAGCTGCCTTCACCAGCGTATCTACCAGCACTAATCTACAAAAAGGCAGGTTCTGTTTAAAAATACAAAAAAAGGGGACTTTGATTGTTCCTTCCTCAAAACATTCATATTTATCATGATTAGGTCATCTATAGTAATGGCAGTGAGGCAGGAAAAGGCGAGAATCAGTAAGATGAGCACATTATAAAGTTAGTCATTTTTGAATTCTAAGCAATTAGAATGGATAATTATACCATCAATGTACGGCTGGGTGTTGCATCCGACCTGTGATCCCCCCCATGGATCTTCAGAATGATTTGCTGATTTTAAACTACACAGGGGATTTCCAAGCTAAGCATCCATAGGGAGCTGCAGCAGGCCCCATTTACTTAAATGGGACCTTTAGAACATAGGAATAACCATTTAGTTATTAATTATGGAGAATTCATTTAATGTTGTGTTCACACATTACGGAAATGCTGCAGATTTTCTGCAGCAGTAACAACACATTAAAATCATTTACTATTAAAGTGAATGGAAATAAAACAAATCCTGTTCACCCGTAGAGGACACATAACGCTGCAGATTTCCTGCTCTAATAGTACTGTAACGCTAACCTGTGGTTTTGCTGCAGATCCGCTGCGGTGATTCCACAACGTGTGAACGCACTCACAAAACAAACAAAACAACAAATCTGATGTTGTTAAAACTCACCAAATATCCAATGTTGATTGTGTTCCATGAAGTTTTCTCCCCAGAGGAGACTCAAGTTGGTCTCGCATCATTTGGCACAGGCAATATTTCGTATTTGTGTAATGATTGTTATACTTAACTGCCTGTTTAGAGAACAGAAATATGACTTATACCATAAAACAATACTAACATTGGTAAATTATACGGAGTCTGTTAGAGCCATTTACAAGCACGCAACTAAGTACAGTGATGGATAGAGGTGTCGAAAACATCAGTAAACATACCTTTTTTCGTCTGCATCATTGGGGACACAGCTAGCAGCTGCTGATTGGAGGCGGACACTAAGCAGACAAACGAGTTGGCTTCTCACGCTTGCTATATACCCTCTGCAGGTACTCCGCTAATCAGTTTTTAACTTAGAGCAGTGATGGCGAACCTTTTAGAGACCGAGTGCCCAAACTGCAACAAAAAACCCACTTACTTACTGCAAAGTGCCAACACGTCAGGGGGCGGGGCTTATCACAACGTATGATTTTACCCCCGTCGTTCTAAAAAGGACAGGGCCGCTTCAAAATAGACAGGGTGCAGATTTTGACTGCTTTTCGGACGTGGAAATACTGCAGAATGTCCTCAGCGGAAATTTCTGTGGAAAATTCTGCAGCATTTCTGCATCCAAAAAGCAATCAAAATCTGCACGCTGTCCATTTTAAAACAATCCTGCCCATTTCCGCTACATGTAAACATACCCCAGCTATAATAGTGCCACCCCCCCCCCCCACACGCGCGCAGCCCGAGCTTCAAAATAGTGACACCCCCCACCCCCCGCAATAATAGTGACCACCCCCAGCGGCCCCAGCAATAATAGTGACCACCCCCAGCGGCCCCAGCAATAATAGTGACCACCCCCAGCGGCCCCAGCAATAATAGTGACCACCCCCAGCGGCCAAAGCGATAAAAGTGACCACCTCCAGCAGCCCCAGCGATAATAGGGCCACCTCCAGCAGCCCCAGCGATAATAGGGACCACCTCCAGCAGCCCCAGCGATAATAGGGACCACCTACAGCAGCCCCAGCGATAATAGGGACCTCCTTCCCCCATAGCGGCCCCAGCAATAATAGTGACAGCCCACAGCGGCCCCCAATATAATAGTGACCCCCCCCCCCCCCACAGCGGCCCCCAGTATCACAGCGACCCCCCCCCCACAGCGGCCCTCAGTATCACAGTGATAACCTCCCCCAGTGGTCGCCAGTATCACAGCGATCCTCTGCAGCGGCCCCCCAGTATTACAGTGACCCCCCACGCGCAGCAGCCCCCAGTAGCACAGTAACCTCCCCCTGCAGCGGGCCCCCAGGTTCACAGCGACACCCCCGCAGCGGCCCCGCAGTAGCACAGCGACTCCTCTCTCACAGAGGCCCCCCAGTATCAACGGGTCCTCCCCCCCAGAGCAGCCCCGCAGTATCACAGTGACCCCCCCACAGTATCAGTGACTCCCCACAGCAGCCCTCCAGTATCAGTGACACCCCACCGCGGCCCCCCAGTAGCACAGTGACACCCCACAGCGGCCCCCCAGTAGCACAGTGACACCCCACAGCGGCCCACCATTTCTCTCCCCCCCCCCCGACCCACATATTAACCCCCTCCTCCTTGTGGAAGCGCCACTCCTCCTTTGTCCATCACGCCCTACAGCAGCGCTGATAGCAGTGAGCTGCTGAACGCCTCCTCCCCCTGCTCTCGCGGAACCTGATTGATTGTTTGGGTTGACTGATTCACCAAGCAACCAATCAGGTTGCTGGAATTGATGATTAGGGCAGAAGTTGAGAAGAAAAAGTTAAAGTAATATGCGGCGGGGATCAGTGCAAATAGGAGCGCTGCCTATTGAATGCTGGCAGTGGAGCTGCGGCCCCTGCAGGTATTCACTAACATGGTGAGCAGCTGATGGTGACGTGTGCCACCTCTGGCACGCGTGTCGTAGGTTCGCCACCACTGGCTTACGGTCTGTAGGAGGCAGACCTCTTCAATCAACGTCTTCAGGACTACAGGGATGTGGGGACAGGCCAGGCAGCTCGCTACCTGTTCCCCACAAGGAGGGCAGTTGGCAAGTGTCTATCCTTCTCCAAGAAGCGACTGAAGGTTGACGGAGCAGTATTACTCTCCCATCTACCCCTACGCAGGAGGCCGAATGGCCAGACATTGCTGTCCATTGTTTGCCCTATCTGGAGAGGAAAAGGCGGCATGGCTGGTGTCCAGTTCATTGCGCACCAGCCAAAGGTCCCCCGGGGAAGCCGTCTCTCTCCTCCCTGTGAGGTATGGGTAGCTTGTCGGGGGATCCTGCTGGAGGCAAGGAAGGAAGAAAGAAGATAGGCAAGTAAGAAGGAGCAGGTAAGAAAATAGCTTCCCTTGCTGTCCTGCTCCTCTACCGGAGTCCCCTCCTATGTCACGCTGCCTGACAGGCTGCGTATTTGTCACATTGGGTATTTGCCGCCATGCAGTTTGTGTTATGCCTACACTGGCCGCCTTGGGGCCATGTAGAGCTTGCTGCTGGGATCTGTTGTTTCTTAGTAGCTCAGCTTCACAGGTGTAGCAGATTGTGCTGGCTGAGTGTGGTGCTTCAGTCAGTCAATTCCCAAAGTCTATGCTCATGTATATATGGGAATGACATCCAGTCAAAGAATATCTTGTCTTGTTTTACCTAAGTATAGTGGTAGGCCAGGGGGGTTTGCTCTGGCCAGGGTGCCTGGGGGCTGTAGCTCCATCTACTAGCTCCCCTCCGGTCATCTCTGACATGCTGAACCACTATTGGTCCCAGTCCCTCTTCAGGCGGTCTCAGAAACAAACCAACATCTGTTTCTTTCTTAAAGGACTGTGCTGCTAGCTCAGTCAGCCATGTCCATGCAGACATCGGTCACTCATGTCGTCGGTGCATGAATGATTCTGTTGATGCGGAGTCCGTCGCTGACCTTAAATTTTGGCGGCAGAACGCGTCATGTATTCTCCCCTTTCAGGGATGTCTGGGCTGCTGCCGTTAGGAGTACTCTGTAGTCAGAGCAGTCTAGGACTTCGCTCCTACAGTATTTCTCCGCATAGCCTTCCTAAGCAGGTAAGAGCGTCATCCGGGAGACAAAGTAATCAGACAGAGTTAGTAGCGCGCTGCGATCTGATCCTCCTGCGCTATTTCCTCCTGCAGGATTGCTTGCAGAATACCGTGAAGCAGTATACACTAATACGGATTTCAATTCTTAGCGCTCGCCCTACCACCTCCAGAGGGTTCCACAAAGGGAACAGCGAGACTCACGTCAGGGATAATTTGGCAGTTATTCCATGTTTTAGGGTGACTGATTGGTGTCATGCGGTGGCAGTGACATCTTGGTAGTGAGCTGCCCTGGCTTGAAAACTCAGACATGTTTTTTCCTAGACCTAGACTTCTTCAGGGTACGTGGGCTTCATGCGGAGTCTCACAAGGCTGATACTAATGGTATTTTGGAGCCATGTGTCTCCATCTTCCACTCCCTCTGGTAGTGGTAGCTCCCATGTATTCACCTGGGTTGTCAGAAGACCCAGACGTTCAACTAGGTCGCCTACTAGAGGGCCCCCAGCTCTTTTAAGTTTACCCCTTTTCTGATAGTGCCGATGTCACGTTTAGCCCGCCCAGACTACTCGTCTCTCTTCTAAACAGGAGGCACTATTGGGCAGAAGTTTCTTGGTCATCAAAAGAAGGTAGTTATCGTCTGTTTGCATGTTATCTCACTGCATGTGGTATCTTGGCTTCACACTGATGGTCTAGTCCCATGGGATGAGCCAGTCACAAGTGGGCTCAATCGTTATTCGCAAATTTGCCGCTCTCTAGTGTCATAGTTAGTTGCCCTGGCTCTCTGCTGGTGCTCCCGACAACACAAGTGGATCCTTGGATTTCTGTGGTGATTTCTTCAGACTGGCGCTGCTTCACGGCAATTCAGGGTTACCATGCCAGAGACATCCTATATTCAGGCTGTGCTACAGCACATATATCTCGGACAACAGGTGTCTCGTTGGAAGCTCCTCGTCGGGAGCCTTTTTCACGGTGGGGGGATGAGTCAGTTTTCTCAGGCCCCTTTTATGCTCCATCTCTGAGCATACTGGATGCCAAGGCACCCATTAATGCTAGCCGAAGTTAAAGAGCGGATTACGCTTCTTTACACGTGCGGCTTCTTATATTTTCCCACCCCCTTGGATACTGCTCTTGAATGTCCAAAGCTGTGTCCCCCAGTGATATAGACGAGAAGACTAGATTTTGTAAAGAACTTACTACAAAATCTCTTTCTCATCATATTCATTGGGGGACACAGCACCCACCCGATGGGGGTTCTTTTTTTGTTTGTCTATGGTTGCACTGGCGCCCTCCTAACTTATTTTAAGCACTATACTTTCGTAACAAGCCCCACTGGGGTCCTCCTACTGCTTGCATACAAAATTGATTAGCTGAGTACCTGCAGAGGGTATATAGCAAGCGGGAGGTGCCAACTCGTTTGTCTGCTTAGTGTCCGCCTCCAATCAGCAGGTGCTGTATACCCAAGGTCAAAGCTGTGTCCCCCAATATACATGTCGTGAAAGAGATTTTACGGTAAGTTCTTTACAAAATCTAGTTTTTATTGTAGTACTGAAATATGGTGCTGGAGAGGAGAAACTTATTTTTTTTTTTCACTCTTACACGATTGCCGTTATCCATTGGATAACAGCGATCGCGTGACCAGGGATCGCATACCGCGGTCCCCCCGTGAAAACTTCAGGCTCTGAGCTATCTTTGATAGCCAGGAGCAGAGGGATTTTAAATTTCCCAGGCAATCCTCAGCTTCTGTGCATGCGTCCGCCATGTTGCTGACGGGCACATGCGCAGAAGCCAGGGAAAGGCCCGTGGATAAAGATCTCACCGGGAGACAAATCCGGGGGCCTTAGGTAAGTAATTTTATCTCCCCTCACGGATACAATCCATGAATTGAGATGAAACTAACTTGTTAAAAACTTTTTTACTTCACGTGATCTTCGTTCTCCATTGGATAACGGCGATTATGTGACTGGGGACCGCATATCACCGACCCCGGTGACATCTCCTTGCTCTCGTCTACTTTTCATAGCTGTAAGCAGAGAGATTTTACATTTCCCGTGCTCTCCAGCCTTTTGCGCATGCACCCGACATTTTGTCAGCTGGAATGCATACGCAGGGGCTGGTGGCAGGTCCATGCAAAACCACATTATTATGGGATATCGCGGAAGCCAGAGGTGAAAAGTTTCACCTCCCCTCACACAACCGGTCCGTGAAGAGAGATGCAGCTTTATCTTTTTTAACCTTTTTTGTTACATTTATGCGATCACTGTTATCTGACGGATAACAGCGATAGCATGACCAGGGACCGCTTACCGCGGCCCCTCATGCAGCTCCAGGCTCTCAGCTACCTCAGGTAGCCAAGAGCAGGGAGCGGTCACATGCAGAGACCTTGCGGATTTGGTCTACAGGGCAAGCATGTTTTTACGGCCCTATAGAATTATAGGGGTTAAATAATTCAGTTCTGGAATAAACTCTACCACTAATGGCAGGTGGGGGCTTTGCCAATGATGAGTGAAGCAGCTTGTCCTTCTTTCCACAGGATCGGGGCCAACTTGTTGATCGGTGGGAGTCCTAATGCTGAAACGCACACAGATCATTCCTCCTCCCCAAGGGCTTACTGCATCCCCTGCAGTGATGAGGAGACTGAATGGAATGCTGGTCATGCATTTGTGCGCTGCAGCTCCATTCTCTTTCACGTGCAGCAAGCACTCGCCTATTCTGGTTAGCCCCATTGAAAAAAATGGAGCATCAGCCACACATGCTTGGCCTGCACTCTATTAATTTTGATGTCACTACAGGGGAAGAACCGATCTTGCAGTGACAGGCAGAGGGGAACAAGGGAACCACCTGTATGAGATTGATAGGGGTGTCAGAAGTGAGACCCCCACCAATCAGCAAGTCATCCCCTATCTCCTATAACTTGTGATCCTGCACACACCCCTTAATGCCCAAAGCTTGAAAACTTGTCAGGATGGAGGCTGCCCACTTGGCACTTTCAGCCTCATTTGCATATTAGTTAAAACCTTTATTAACAGTTTATGCATAATAGGACCTGTAATTATTTGTATGGGGTATATGGTTCTGACAGACTGACTTTAAATGAAGCGTCACTCTTAATTATCATGGTCAAAATTCTGTGCTAATCCATTCATAAATCATTTAACATTTACAATAATGGTATAGAACCAAATAAACTTTCAAAAATTATTTTTAAAAAAACCAAAAACTTTTAGGCTATTATTTTAAACTTCATGTGACCTTGAGTTCTAATGCTGAATAGTAAGAGCTTATTCACCGGGGCATATTTTCTGTCCGTACATTTCACAGCCAGCACACGGACCTATTATACTCTATGCGCCATACTCCTAGGAGGGATTTTTCAGCGACGGAAAAAAAAATTTCTGCATGTCCCATTTTCGTCTATATCAGATACTGAATCAATTCTTTGCCATTCTTTCTGCCAAGAATACATATTACCAATTTATATACAGTAAATGTAATCTGCAAACACACTTTATTAACTTTTTCAACTTCATCCATGTAATAGGCATTGTGGCCTGTGACAATCTGTCAGTTTCTAGCTTTCATTGTCCCATAACATGTTGTAGAATTAAGGTAGTGGCCCGGTATTTTTTTCTTTATCTATGAGGTTCATGGTATAACAAATTGTACACTAGTCTTCAGTAGGGATGAGCGAGCGTACTCGGAAAAGCACTACTCGCTCGAGTAATTTGCTTTATCCGAGTATCGCTGTGCTCGTCCCTGAAGATTCGGGTGCCGGCACGGAGCGGGGAGCTGCAGGGGAGAGCGGGGAGGAACGGAGGGGAGATCTTTCTCTCCCTCTCTCCCGCCCGCTCTCCCCTGCTCCCCGCTGCGACTCACCTGTCAGCCGCAGCGGCACCCGAATCATCAGGGACGAGCACAGCGATACTCGGATAAAGCAAATTACTTGAGCGAGTAGTGCTTTTCCGAGTACGCTCGCTCATCTCTAGTCTTCAGTCAGAATTACGCCATATAAAAAAAAGATCTAAGAAAACTACTCACGTGTCTAATATAATCACGCATGACATCTTCCAGAGGCAGGGATCCCTCTTTTCTGAAAATTGAGGGATTCCACATGGCTGCTCGTGCCACCATAACAGATGATGCGGCTGTGACAGATCGAAATGCTTCTATGTCTTGGTACTCCCGGATAAGTTCCTGTGAGCCTCCACTTCAAAGGAAGTAATTACATTCAGATGAAACAACATATATCAAACAAAGGATAACCAAATCTTGCAAAACACAGTGAGGGTGGCTTCACTCATGGGGCGTCGGGGTTTTTTTTCATGCAGCTTTTTGAGTCAGAGCCACAAGAGGATTCAAAAGATATGTGGAATATAAAAAAGTCTTACACCTATCGTTCCTGCTATATACACATCCGGTTTTGGCTGATAAAGCTGCATGAAAAACTGCCACGAAAAACTGTGTGAAACCATAATTAGAGTGCTATTATACAGCCATAGGGAATGCTGGCATTTACTGGTAATTTCTCGGTTGCACCTGAGCTTGCAACTTGAAACAACGTCAAGCCTAGGTAAAACCCAATGGTACATCATGGCTGTTAACACTGGTTTACTAGCACCCTTAGGGCTTATTCACACGAGCGTATATCGGCAGCCGCTACCATCTGATCATCAATGCATCAAATCACACACGGCCGGGCGCTTTTACATCGGGCAGCAAAGATAGCCCTGGAACTATCTTTGTGTCTGGAATACGTCTGGTGATGCACAGACTCCAATGGGAGCCAATGACAGCGGCCGGAGAAGGGAGGTGAGAGAGAGTTTAGCAGCATGACTGCGAAACTCCCTCACCCTTTTTTCCTCCCCTCTGGCTGTTTGCAATGGGAGGGGCGGGGTGGAGCTACGCTCCATCCCCTCCCATTGCTAGCTGCGGACAAGGAGCAGGTACTTAGCTGCGCCCCCATCTCACCCACTCCCATTGCAAATAGCCGGAGGGAAGGAGAGGCAAGGGGGAGGCAACGGCATTGCGGCCTTGGCATATATGCGTTGGGCCCATGCTGTCTGAATGGGAGCACAAATGTTAGATGCGCACGGAAAACCGCCTACGCTCGTGGGAAAGAGCCCTTAGGACGCTATTACACAAGAGCCATTAACCTTCGGGTAGAAGTGCCAATTGCCAGACTGCACTGGTGCGTGCAGGTTAAGCTTGGCAATTGTCGGGAAAATGCTAGCAGTAACTGCTAGTACATGTTTAACAGCAGTAGATATAACTATAATTAGGTGATTAACCTAATAAATTTTCAAGTAGTTTTCCATGACAGCAAGTGATGACACCGCTGTGATTGTACTGGCACAGTACTTCTGCTGACCAAGTGCTGTGTAGATAACTGCAACACATGTGAATAGAGATCAGCACCAGGGTGGGTGCAGTTCTATAGAAAATCTCTAAGGATGCTCTGCTCTACTAGCTTTGAGACTCCTTCTAAGTATTCAAAAGTGTCCTGGCAATCAGACCTCCACCGACTACATAATGCACCCCCCCTGGTGATATACAACTCAATCCTCACAGCTACTTCTAACGCAGCATCATGTCAATGCTCAAGTCACCAGAAATGCACAAAAAAAAGATCCAGGTCAAGACGAAAGGTTGTAGATTATGGGGTGAACTATTTGAATCATTTTCATGTATAATGAGACAGAATAAGCAGAGTCATCTCATTACTGTTAAAGGGCGGGCAAGTTAATAACAGTTTTATTGCATTGCTAAAGGCCTAGATAAGGGGGCGTAGCAACACTATGCTGTACACAGATATGGTTCTGCATGCATCTTTATCACTCCCTGGTCACTGGAGAATGGGACTGAACTAATCACTTCCTGCAGACTGTAATAAACTATGACATTTCTCTGTCAAGTGAGTTTCATTCATTTCACTGCCACAAAGCACACACATCCTGCTTCAATGTCTACCCAGACAATACAAGAAAGTTTTCCCAGTTATCACTTTGGTTATCCAAGAAGCACAACTTACTGAAATTTAGTGACCATTTACCTACTTTCCACACAGCATGGGAAAAACACTTGTGATACTATCACAGTGCTGTGAGGACATGGGCTCAGAAGCTGTGCTTGTGCCATCAGAAGCAGGAGTGAGCTGTAACATACACCTGACACAGCCGGGACCAGACCTCGCTTCTATCCTGGAGATGTAACCCACCCAACCTCGTGGATGCACAGTCAATTCTGATACAATCACAGGTTTCCAATAGGCTACCATGACCCCTAGGTCTGCCATGCTTAATAGCAGTGCCTAATAGGCTGTCTGCAACACGGACATGCATAATATACTGTAATAGATTGTGCACGGAGATTAAAAAAAAATACTGCTTCAGCTTCTGTCAACTCAACGTATCAATATATAATACATCGTAATACAGAAGTATTACGTTCTATTACAAAAATATGTTGTAATTTATCATATGTTCAAAACACTTTTAAAAGATACAGAGCTCAAAAATGTTTTTTTTCCAAAAAGGAAGGACTGTGCTCACTATACAATCTTTTCTTGCAGTTTTCTTTAGGAAACACAGGTAAAGTCTGTTGCCATTAGAAGACCCTAAGGAAATACGTTGGACCCTCCTGATCTAGCTATACTCAGACTAAAGGCACTGAGCTAATCACTTTTTAACAGTAGGAGAACACAGTAACAGATGTAAGTTAACCAGAACAAAAATACTGCTAAGAGGCAACACATCCTCAGAACTATGGGAAGGTGCGGTGTTCCCCAACGAAGACTATGCAAAAGACATTTTACAGAAAGTAAAAGTATTCTCATTTCTTGTATGTATCATTAAGGGAAACAGGAAAGCATGAAACAGCCTAAACTAGTTCATTGGAAAGAGGGCCCACCTAGAGGTTTAACACTACAACCCTATGTAGAGCTTCGTAAAGAAAACTAGACTGTCACACCATGTCTGCCATTTTGGAGAAGTGTTCCAGGTGCAGAAGCAGACTTTATGGATGTAATTTTGCCTGATGGAAGAGGTACGTTTTGAGAGGAGGACAAGTCAGTCGAGGGAGAGCCTGGGGTGAGAGGCAGTCACATTTATAAGTGACCCAGCTTGTAAGCTTTTATTTTTTCCAGATGAGGGGAGTACTGGTTCTGAAGAGGAGATGGTGCCAGTCCCCCCATGGGTAAAAGGCAGAGCTTAGTGGGATTCCAGGAGCAGCTGCAAATACATATGGTGCAGGAGTCGGATGGAAGAGGATACAATCATCTGGCATCTTCCCAACATTGAGAGGGGAAAATCACTCCACCGTTTCAGCTCTCCCAGGATCTTATTATCAAAGGTGGGTATTTTAAACAATATAAAGAATCTTGAGATCGACTGATATGGACTCACAGGCACTTCAAAAAGATCGAAGCAATACTGACCGGATTATGACAGTTCCTCCGATATAGGTCTGTATAAAAGTCATAAAAAACTTGGCTAGGTACCCCTTTGTACTCATTTTTTTCTTCAGTCAATATGTCTTTGAAAATTAAAAATTGTAAAGAGTAGAAAATGATGGACTGTGGGTGCAACGCTTGTCATGTGAAGCGCATAAAAGCAAAGAGATTAACATAATTTCTTCCTTATTAACTAAATTATAGCCAGCACAAATTACACAGTCCCTTCTTCAGAAATGGCCGGAAAGAAATACGGGGATGTTACTGGATATTCATGTCCAGGAAAGAAGAAATGACGCCACTCGTTAAGCAAGTCAAAAGGAGTCTGGATGCCTTTCTTGGAAGAAACTTCAGAAACAATGTAACAAGTGTCAGGGAAATATGCAAATAAGGCCGCCTGCAGATGGGCGGAAATTCCGCCGCGGGATTCCCCGCAGAATTTCCGCCTGTACACGCCTGCATTAGATTGCATTACAATACGCAATCCTATGCAGACGGCCGCGGTTTGTCTGCGCGAAATCCCGCGCAGAAAACAAACCGCGGCATGCTCTAATTCTGTGCGGGGTTTGCAGAGCCCCGCATAGAAACGTTACTCACCGGCCGCTAGCTCCGCTCTGTGCATGCGCCGGCTGCCCAGCAGCCGGCACATGAAAGAGCAGGAGCTGCGGGAGCGGGTGAGTTCTGCGCTGCTCTCTGCAGGTGCTCGGGTCCAGCTGTGAGAATTCTCGCAGCCGGATCCGACCCGGCCGTCTGCAGGCGGCCTAAGGGAGATGGAATAAAACCTTTACAGTGCCACCTATTGGAAAGCAGCATTCCTTCAAGCCAAAGTCAGACTTTTTATACAAGCCTTGTAACAATGACTGGGAATCTAGGTGCTCTCCCTAAGGAGAAAAGATAGCGTTTCTGAGGACCGGATCGTCAGGGAAAACATGCCAAATAGCATTAAAGTTTCATGCCCCTGGTTTATTCCCTTCTTGTTCGGGCTGAGAACCTTTCAGACCATTCTTCTTTGTACATCAAATAAATATCTTGAAAACAGTAAGTAATTAAAAAATAATGTATTTTAGGAACTCGAAAAACTTTTAATTTAAGCGGTGATTAAACATTATTAACCTACAACCGGAAAACCACTTGCATACTATGACATGGGTTTCTTTTACTTACTTGGCAATAACTGGTATTGATACAACCTCAGATATCGCCTTGATGAAATCACAGTGAACAGGATGCTGAGGTCTTTCCTCCTTCTTTCTTTAAGTAAATATAAAAGAAAAAAAGAAGACAAAAAAACTTTCAATTATCAATAGGAAATAATACTTTATAAACCATTAAATAACATTTTCTAAATGTATTTAAACAATATGAAAAGGCACACTGGCAATTTCTGAAATATGTAACCATAAAACAACAAAGTGAATCTGATCAGGTTTGTTAAAGCAACCCTCTAGTCCGAGGCCAAATTTGAAGGTAGATTGGGGGAGAAATATTACTTCCTGCTCTCGGTTTGCATCATTTGCTGCAGGTCTGCAGATTACTAGGTCCCTCTTCTGTCTAGGATGGCCAGAGCACCTCTCTGACTACCCCAGGCACACAGTCCACTGGTAGTGCATCAGTTGTTTGAGTCACTCACATGAGCAGCGTTGGCAAATCCGAAAACGATGAAGTTTTAAAGTCTACTGATGCACAATGTGCATCGAGTAGTCAGATAAATGCTGTGGCAAACTTCGAAGACTGAAGAGAGGCTCTGTAACCAGTGGATCCTAGACAGAACAGCAAAAACTGAGGGCACCACGTAATATTTCTCCCCCTTAGTCTAACTTTAAATTTTGTCCTGGGACCAGAGCGTTGCTCCTGTCCAATACCCAAAGGCAAAGAAGTTGTCAGCAGCACAATATGAGTACCATATGGTTTGAACAGGTATCCTGCACACCCACTGGGTTTGGGATCCAAGCCAAGCCGCTCTTTAGTACAAATGTTGATGAAGTAGTGGAAACAGCAGATCAAGGTGCAAAGCAAAGAAATAAAGAAACTTCATTGCTTTGCACCTTGATCTGCTGTTTCCACTACTTCATCAACACAATACCCAAATACCCACATGTAAAAAGTCAGCATCATAAGTGCATAATGTATAATCTTGCTGTTCAATCAGAAGTCAACTAAAATTTTTGCAACTCATTTCAAAACATATTTCACATACAGAATAGCTTTTTACGTTGGCAATTTATTATCCAATAAACGTATCTTCCAGCACTGCACAATTTTCCTTAAAATCAAATCACTTAATTTATAACATAGTTAAAAAATCCTGACTAATAGATGCACAAGCTCGCTTTACAATGTGTTTCCAGCGTGTGCATGCTCTTAATCATGGCAATTCACATTGAAAGCCCTATATCAGATTGTAAGCTACTCCCACTTACGTTACCTGATCATGAATTTCCAAATACCAACAATTACAAATACATTTAACCACTAAATCACAAAGACTGTTTGCGCCTTAACGACTAATTTTTCAGGAGTCGCATTCCTAAAGTTATAACACTTGAATTTTTCCGTTGACATAGCCATATAAAGGCTTGTTTTTTTGCGGGACAAATTGCATTTTTTGAATCGTTTTTGGGTACATATAACGTATTGTATAACCCAGGGGTCCCCAACCACCGGGCCGCGGACCGGGACCCGGCCGTTGGGTGTTTAGCGCCGGTCCGCGGCACCGCGGGGAACTTTTGCTCTAAACACAAGGCCCGCGACCGAATCCGGCCCGCTGCCTTGTGCTATGTGGCCCGCGGCGTGCCGACGCTGCTGACCACTGAAGCGATTACCAGCAGGGGCACCGCAGCTCCCCGCTGGTAATCGCGCTGATCCCGGCACACACACTGACATCTGTGCAGGAAGGGATTCTCTTCCCCGAGTCCCCTGCTCATTAGTTCCGCAGGAGAGGACTCGGGGAGGAAGCGTTCTGGGCTGACGTCAGGGCAAGCAGACAGAGAGCGACAACAGGGAGGAGGTAAGTATATGGGTTGGGGGGCTGCCTATTACGGGGGGGGGGCTACTTATTACACGGTAAGGGGCTGCCTATTACTGGTGGGAGGGGCTACTTATTACTGGGGGGGGCTGCCTATTACTGGGGGGGTACTTATTACAGGGGAAGGGGCTGCTTATTACTGGGGGGCTGCCTATTACTGGGGGGGGGGGTACTTATTACAGGGGAAGGGGCTGCCTATTACTGGGGGACCTGCTTATTACTGGGGGGGGGGCTGGTTATTACTGGGGGGGACCTGCCTATTACTGGGGGGGACCTGCCTATTACTGGGGGGGACCTGCCTATTACTGGGGGGGACCTGCCTATTACTGGGGGGGGGGGGGACCTGCCTATTACGGGGGGGGGGGGGACCTGCCTATTACGGGGGAGGGGGGGACCTGCCTATTACGGGAGGGGGGGACATCTGCCTATTACGGGGGGGGGGGGGGGGGGACCTGCCTATTACGGGGGGGGGGGGGGGGGACCTGCCTATCACGGGGGGGGGGGGGGGGGGACCTGCCTATTACGGGGGGGGGGGACCTGCCTATTACGGGGGGGGGGACCCTGCCTATTACGGGGGGGACCCTGCCTATTACGGGGGGGGACCCTGCCTATTACGGGGGGGGGACCCTGCCTATTACGGGGGGGGGACCCTGCCTATTACGGGGGGGGGACCCTGCCTATTACGGGGGGGGGGGGGGTGTCTGCTTATTACGGGGGGGGGGGGGGCTGCTTATTACGGGGGGGGGGGGGGGGGCTGCTTATTACTGGGGGGGGCTGCTTATTACTGGGGGGGGGGCTGCTTATTACTGGGGGGGGCTGCTTATTACTGGGGGGGGGCTGCTTATTACTGGGGGGGGGTCCGCTTATTACGGGGGGGGGGGGTCCGCTTATTACGGGGGGGGGGTCCGCTTATTACGGGGGGGGGGCTGCTTATTACTGGGGGGGGGGTTGCTAATTACTGAGAGGTGGGGGCTATAAATTATATGCTGCCCTATGTGTGTGCTACAGGGGGGGGGGGGGGGGGGATAGATTATATACTGCCCTGTGTGTGTACTGCCAGGACATTCTAAATGTCATAATTAAATAATAATGCACTAAACTCCAACTCCATAACCCCGCCCATATAACCAAAGCCCCGCCCATGTCCCGCCCCACCCTGCCGGGCCTTGTAAAAATGGTCTTGCTTGAAGCCGGTCCCTGGTGCCAAAAAGGTTGGGGGCCACTAGTATAACCTATTCAAATTTAGTTTTTTGGGGGGTTCGGAGGAAAAAAATCTGCAATTTGTTTATTTTATTTTTACATCGTTCAGTGTAAAAAGTGAATAATGTGAGAACATTCTCTCAGGTCAGCACAATTCTGGCAATACCTATTTTATGCAGGTTTTTTTTCATGTTTTGTACACAAAAAACTTTTTCTTTCTTTTTTAAAGATTTGCTTTTGTGTTGACGCACTTCAAGAGCCATAAGATTTTTATTTTTCCATTGATAGAGCTCTACAAGGGCTTGCTCTTTTTCAGTACATTTGTACTGCAATGCATTATCACACAAAAATAACGATCGCAGGCCTTGGCAGCTTCGGATACTAGTGTTTGGCACCCAGTTGCCATGGCAACCCGTCGGCTCTCCGCAACTACATCATGGCGTGTGAGGGGTTAACAACAGGGGATCAGTCTCCTCACTGATCTCCATTGTTCAGGTGGGAGGATGGCTGATAGTCACAGCCAACTCCTGTTGCGGGATGGCGCAGGCTCACTTCTGAGCCCATGTCACCCACAGGACATAAGTTTACATCCTGTTGCTTTAACTACCACCCTGCCAGGACGTAAACTTACGTCCTGCGGCATTAACGAGCTAATATTTTTTTAAATAACTAAAGAGATATTTTACTCCACAGAGCAATTGAACTTACAATTGTTTGATCGCCTGGGCAATATACTGCAATACTTCAGCAGTAAATTGTACTTTTGCCTTCATCCATGGCAGGCCTGAGAACCTTCACAAGGTCCCAAGCCACCAAAACACACCTCATAACCTAGTCATGGGGTTATAAACTAAACAAATGACGAGGGAGGAAGGTAAAATAAATTACATTACATATGAAGGAGAATGCACTTATATCTAGATTGAAGGTAGGGGTTTCCCTGCCCCACAGATGTAAGACTACTAAATATAGTAAGGTTCCAAACACTTTAATCAGATTATATGCCTTTCAGAGCATCCACTGCAAAATTCCCCTTAACCCATTAAGGACCTGGCACAGTAAATTTACAGCACCTGGTCCTGGGCTTAAAGCACCGCGATAGTAAAATTATGGCGGCGCTTTAAGCCCCCTATCTCTGCAATCAATCAGAGCCAGGAAGGTGTTATCAGCTGTTGGCAACAGCTGATAACCCAGAGAAGAAAGCAGAAGGGGTTTTTAACACTTTCTGCCTTCTGCTTCCCCGAGTACATAGTGCTCAATGAGCACTGCGTACTGAAAGAGAAAGTACAATGTAGCTTTCATATCGGGAGCCCGGGGGGGGGTGTGGTGTGGTGGTGGTCATGTGACCACTGGGGTTCCCTGCTATAGCAGAGCTGGAGGGTCATACTAGACCCTGACCAGCTCTGCCAGTGACTACTGTCACTACAGGGCTTGCTTTCCCCTGTAACTGGGGCTCCTATGGATGCTCCAGCTACAGTGGGAAAGTGTCAAATAATAAAAAAAAAAAAAAGAATGTCCCCCAGAGGTCTTATAAGACACATAGATAGTAAAAAACATAATTAAATACATCAGTAAAACAAAATTCCAGAACACACACAACAATATATACATAAGAAAAAAAAACAAAAAAGCCGACGCCAACAAAAACAGTTGCCGGATGCGCCCTGTAAACCAAAACCATATATCCTATATATCAAAACATCTGAAATAAATAGAGGAACCCGTTCCCATACTTTATTTTAGCATAAATATACTAAATTTTAAAAAGACAAAAAAAAAAATTAAAAAAAAAAATTATTTTTTTTTTTAGAATTTTAGCTCCAATAAATCTAAAAAACAGAAATAAAAGTCAGTGAAAAAGATAGGTCACAGAAAAAAAACACAGTAAAAATAATTTTGGGAGCTAAAGGAAACAAAATTGGGCAGTAAAACCACCACATGGGTAAAATCCCTAAAAAGTGTCTGGTCCTTAAGGTACAAAACAGCCTGGTCCTTAAGGGGTGAAGATACAAAAAAAAACAAAAAACACATGACCTGCTCCATCAAGCAATCCAAATGATATAGTCAGTGTTTACTATGACAGCTAAAGGGTTAGAGGCTGGGATCGGTGTTGTCGGCAAGCTTGGCTACTTGTCAGCTGTGTTTTACAGCCAACACCAGCTCCATGCAATCCCTGCTCACATCCATGGTACATGTGCAGCAGATGGCACCAAGGGATTAAGAATGACATATCTAGCTCCGCTTAAGTATTTTTGATTTAGCTAAATGTTGTGAAGTGGTGCTAAGGAAAGAATTCTGCAAACATCCACTTGTCATTGTCCACTGTGTTTGGGTATTGCTGAGTTCGCCAATACTTTACTATTTTCTTTTTTAGAACTTACCAGATGTTTTTTGTTTGGTCACTCTCTGACAGGTTTGTATGTTTGCACTGCAACGTCTTTGCACCACATATTGAGAGAGATTAAAGGCCCATTTAGACGGATCATTTGTTGGGCAAACGATGTCCGACACTTGTCCGCGCACATACTAGTATCGCTGGCTCACAGTGGGACAGCTGGAGATTTCTCTGGAAATCTCCTCCTGCCGCCCCGCTGTAAGCCAGCGATACTAGCTCCCGTGCAGGTGCATGGGAGCTAGTATGTGCGGGGACGAGTGTCGGGCACAGTTTGCCCCGACACTCGTCCCGTCTAAATGGGCCTTAAATTAACAAATTCCAAATACAAGTTCAACACTTGGAATCACTGCCACAACTTTTATCTCCTTAAATTTGATGTGAAATAAGAAGGAACAGACGGCACTGGACCATGAGACTAGGTCAATAGTTCAATCGATTTTCAGCATATGAAAATAGAGGAATTATGTAAAAAATGCTTAACTTCCTGAATTGTTAATGCAATATTTTTGTTAAACCGCTAGAAAAAGTGAAAGTCTATATTTTAATTTGTATCTTGACGGCTTGCAAATCTACTGTGGTGGTGTACAGTGGCTAACTTATGAAAATTGTGTCACTGTCCAAACATTTCTGGACTCACATGTATGTAAAGGTAGCTATACAAATTGATGTTGGTCAAACAGATATGACTACAGGGGCATCCCTATTTTTTCCTAATGGTAGAAGACGGGGCTGTTGGATTTCACCATGCCTGAATCTTTTGTTGTCAGCGGACATAAATCACCACCAGAGATGTCTGGCATTGGCTTAAAAACACAAAAACGCTTGGTTATGGAGAGGGATAACTGTTGACAGTTCTTTTAACCTAAAAAAAACCTAAATTTAATCTCCAACTACACAAGATGTATTTACAGTATAAAAGCCTATGCTTTTCCAGTAAGTGGTTTAGGTATAAAAAAATATATATATTTCTCTCAAAAACAAATCTGAGCAAGTCTTAGTAGAAATAAGAAAAAAATCAACTGGGATCCATCAATATGATGATTGAGAAAACGGTTTACCTTCCATGAACTGCAATAGCAGCAACACCAGTTCTCTCAATTATCTTCGCCAGATTGACAGTTTCTTCAAGCTAAAAAAAGGACATAAATCATACAAATATTACAGACATAACAAATACCACTAAAAAAAAGAAAAAATGAAAAAACAAAACCATAAGGAGAAAATTAAAATGCTTTCTAAATAATATGCGTTGAGATTAACCCCAATCATATGTGTATAATAGATGTTGGGGGTCAGAGTATGGAGTAGGCTTAGCAGTTGAGCCCACTCCATAAGCTGTGAGTGCCACCTACAAAATACAAGTAATAACTGGCCACCATGACCATAAATTGAAGAGAACTCCGACTTTGGATCTTTAATAGAGATGAGCGAGCGTACTCGGATAAGCACTACTCGCTCGAGTAATTGGCTTTATCCGAGTATCGCTGTGCTCGGGGCTAAAGATTCGGGTGCCGCTGCGGCTGACAGGTGAGTCGCAGCGGGGAGCAGGGGAGAGCGGGCGGGAGAGAAGGAGAGAAAGATCTTACCTCCGTTCCTCCCCGCTCTCCCCTGCAGCTCCCCGCTCCGTGCCGGCACCCGAATCTTTAGACCCGAGCACAGCGATACTCGGATAAAGCCAATTACTCAAGCGAGTAGTGCTTATCCGAGTACGGTCGCTCATCTCTAATCTTTAACCATTAAAACACATGACCATTGCATTTAAATGGTTGGATGGACGGGAGGCTGCAGTTCTGTTATGGCTTTTAGCCCTGCTATAAATTGTGTTAAAGCATAGATTGAACCACACACAAGAGAATGACTTGGTTTTTAAAAAAGTATGACATTGTGATAATGGGAGATTTTAACTATTAAGACATTAGTTGGAAATCTCTTTCAGGCAAAAGTAATGGATCCAACAAATTCTTATCCGCTCTTGCTGGCAATTTTATCTTCCAAAAAGTAGAAGAGAAAACGAGGATCTACTATCTGGGACTTTATTCTTACCAACAGGGAGGAAATGGTTGAGGAAGTAAGAGTGGCTGGGAACTTAGGAAGCAGTGATCATGCTATCCTTGAATTTTGCATAAAAAGGGGAGGAAGACCTGAGAAAACTCAGACCTCAGGATTGGATTTCAGAAAGGCAGATTTTAATGCACTCCGAAAGAGGGTAGGAAGAATCCAATGGCAGGATGTTCTTAAGGACTGAAATGTTCAAGAAGGATGGAAAATTTAGCGAAATGAAATTCTCAAAACAGAATCGTTAACAATCCCTAAAAGAAGGAAGAATGGGAAGCATTTAAAGAGACCAGGATGGATGAACACAAAACGCACACACATGCTAAAAAGCAACAAAAATAATGTGTATCAAATGGAAAGAGGGGGCCATATCTAAATAAGAATATAATGTAGTCTGTAGAAACTGCAGGAAAGTGTTAGAATAGCTAAAGCTAGTAATGAATTGAGGCTTGCAAGAGAGGCCAAATCAATAAAATGGATTTGGGGGTATATCAAAAGCAAAAGTAAAAAGACAAAGATGCTGTAGGATTTTTACAGGATGAAAATGGTGATATGCTCAAAAATGATCTTGAGAAAGATGAACTTTTAAATTCCTTTTTTTAAATCTGCTTTTCTCAAAAGTAAATGTATCAACAACTGATCTTCCAACTGCTATTGAAGGAATAAAGGAATCCAGGCTATGAATAAACAGAGATAGAGAGGGAACATTTAACTAACTTACATGAATTCAAATCTTCAGGTTCAGAAAAATTACATCCTAGGATACTGAAAGACATGGCAGGGGAAATTGATGAAGCACTCCTTGTAATCTTTGAAAATTTGTGGAGTATCCAAAAGTAGAGATGAGTGCGGCAGCAGAATATTGTAAAAATATCAAAACTTTATTCCTCCATTGTGCATAAAATAACGACGTTTCGACCAGTAATGCTTATTATCATTTGTGGAGATCAAAAGTCCCAGAAGATTGAAAAGGGGCAAATAATGTCCTTATCTTCAAAAAAAAGGGAGGAAGGTGTACCCAGGAAATTACAAGCCTGTGAGCCTGACTTATATACTGGGAAAGATCTTTGAACAATTTATTAGATCAAATTTATGCAAGTACTTGGATGAGAATGCAGCACTTAACCAGAACCAGCAAGGCTTTGTAACAAACAAGTCATGCCAGAATAATCAAAATTTTCTTTTATGGGCAGAATCGCCAACTGGGTTGATCAGGTAACTGTGGTAGATAAAGTATATCTTGTCTTCAGAAAAGCATTCGATCAAGTATCTCACACCATCCTTATTGAAAAAATGACCAAATATGTGATTAGGTATATTCACAACTGGCTGAGTGATCGTACTCAAAGAGTGGTTATAAAATGGATCACATAAAATTGGAAAAATGTCTCAAGTGGGGTACCACAAGGCTCTGTCCTGGGCCATATGTTGTTGAACATTTTTATAAGTGATCTAGAGGAGGGAATTGAGGGGAAACTCAACAAATTTGTCAACAACATAAAGCTAGGAGGAATAGCTAATGCTACAGAAGAAAGACAGAGGATTCAAAAAGACTCAGACAAGCTTGAACTGTGGGTGGGAAGTAACAGAACGGTATTTAACAAGGATAAATACAAAGGCCTACATCTTGGCAAGAAAAATGAAAAAAAACAAAACACAACAGCACGTGTGAAAAATACTTGGGTATACTAATAGATCACAGAATGAACATGAGTCAACAGTGTGATGCAGCACCAAAAAAGGGCAAACACGATTCTGGGATGCATTATTCCTCTACTCTTCTTTAGTCAGACCTCATCTGGAATACGGTGTCTAGTTTTGGGTACCCAAATTGAAAAAAATAATGTCTACTGTGCACTCTTGTGGTACACTGTACCACAACATGATTTTAGGTCTGTGCATATGTTACAGACATTTAGAGAGCAGGCTCTGAAGTTCTCTGTGCAGAGTTTTTAGAACCCCATTCACATGCATCCTACAGCAAAAAGTCATGTATTTAAGTTGTTGAATCTGCACCACAAACTTGCAGTGCTTCTACAGTTGAATGTGGCTTAACAGATCTGTCAAACAGGTTATAACAATTCATTTATTCTTGAGCATCAAGATAAAAAAAGCAAAAAAAAAAAAACAGTAATAAGAGCATGAGATGGCAGCCAGATAGGAATAAACTTTATGATGTTAAGATAAAGGTTAAAGCTAAAACAAAAATATCTTCAGGGACTTTTACACTGCAAAAGGTAAAAGCAGTCATGTCTACCAAACACGCTTATTGAAATATTAAGTAGCCATGCCTAAGGTAAAAATGTATAAAAACAGTGGTCAGGGTAGCATACTGAATATGAATATACCCCAGCCATTTAGGGCTGAAAGAGAAAGAACTAACTTAGCAAAGCGAGTTCCACAAGGAACAGGGTTCTTCTCAATAAAGCTGTGGCCACTAGGATCTGCTTCCTGGAGCACGAGATGCTGCCAGCAATATTACAAGCTGACTGGGAAGGGGTGGTAGTTCTCATCATACTACCTGCCTTTGCCAAATAAGTTCTGTCTCTTTCAGTCCAAAGTGATCAGGGTGCATTAATTTGGAATACTATCCTGAGTGTCATTTACCGTATTTTTCGCACCATAAGATGCACCTGACTTCAGGATGCACCCAGATTTTAGATAACAGAAAACAAAAAAATATGTCATGCTAATTAAAATCTCCTTGGTGGTTTAAAGGAGTGGAGGGATCAACATAACTAACTGTGATCCCATGGTACGAATTCAAAGTCTCATGCAATGGCAAGCAGTAAGTTTTGATAGGGTTCTTAACCCCTTTCCGCCCCATGACGTAAGGGTATGTCATGGGAGCGGGGTGCTTCCCGCAAAATGACGTACCCTTACGTCATAGGGATAGCGCGAGATCATAGCAGATCTCGCGCTATCCCGCAGTGGGAGCCGGCTGTCACTAGTAGCCGGCGTCCCGCTGTGACAGTGAGAGGCCCGCTGTTAACCCCTTCCCTGCCGCGATCTAAGTACATTGCGGCAGGGAAAGGGTTCACAGAGGGAGCGCGCTCCCTCTGTGACTCCAGCCGGCTCTCGCGATAACATTGCGAGAGCCCTGCTGGTTGCTATGGCAACAGGATGCCAGATACTGGCGTCCTGTATTGCCATAGCCTGTGATCGCTATAGTAAGCGATAAGGCATGGCAGGAGAGAAGTCCTGCCATGCCTTATCGTAGCAATCTGCAGTGCTGCAGTGTAAGTCCCTCAGAGGAAAAAGAAAAAAATTAAGGGTTTTGAAAAATGGAGATGAAAGAATACCAAAAATCGTTTGGTCCTCAACGCCAAAATAAGCCATGTCCTTAAGGGGTTAAAGACAGGGCACTTTAAACGGAGAAGTGAGAAATGTGAAGTATAATATATTTTACTGAAGAAAGAATCGTGGAGGAAACTTATGGAAGGTCTGCTGATGATACTTTTGAAAAGTTATAAAAACTCATAAATAACCAATGTGGAACAGTCTTGAGTCCAGACACGTGTGGGGAAATCTACGCTTTCTGTATATTGCTCTACTATGCTATAGGACAATGGGTTATTCAATGCTAGTTTCATGAGAGCAGGGGGCTTACACACAGGGAAACAATTTGAAACAGAAGTTCCTTGTGTTGTACACTCACTCCTGAACAAGGATTATTCAATAATTGAGGGCAGGATGGTGCTAGCAGCCGGGGCTGGCTTACTGATAAAGCGTCCAGGTAGGAGGATCAGATGGTACACTGTGTGGCTCACCCAGGAAAGGCAGCAGGAGTCCTACGATGCGGTAGGTAGCTCCAGGGGAGTCTTTTTTTGCGGACCAACAGTGACAAGGAGTTTGGGTCGTGTTTTCATAAATGGAGTGCCAAAAGAGTAAGATGGCAGTTCTGAGCAGTCAGGCATAACTTATGGAGGCAGTTATCATTTCGTGTGCCAGGCAAAGTGCTGTATGAACACTCTGCCGAAACAATAACGGAGTGATTGGGGATGTCTGGCACTATCACCATCCTCCTGACTCTTGAGTATAAGACGCAGGAACTTTTTAGTAAGATAGTCTTATAGTCCAAAAAATATAGTATATGTTTTAACCATATACATGCCTGCTGCTGCACCAAGATTTGTGGGATCCTTGTTAGATCTTCAGCTCCCCTTTAATGCATGTCCTGGTAACAGGGGACATATAGATTACTGTGTACATTACTGTTGTCTTTCCTGTACCTTGGGTTTATTGGGGGAGGGGGCCCACTTAGGTGGTTCTCTTCAGAACATAAGGCGAGTTTATTTCTTCATATATTTTCTTTGTCCTTTTCCATCTGGGAGTGCTGTCCCATTTTTTATTTTAACTTGTTTAGGACCAGCCACAGTAAATTTACAGCACCTGGTCCTGGGCTTAGAGCACCGCCGATAGTAAAATTACGGCGGTGCTTTAAGCCTCCTGGCTCTGCAATCAGTCAGAGACAGGAACGGGTTATCAGATGTTAGTGACAGCTGATAACCCGGAGCAGAAGGCAGGAGTGGTTTTTAACCCTTCCTGCCTTCTGCTTCCCCGATATACAGTGCTCAATGAGCACTGTGTGGGGAAAGTGAAAGTAACATGCACTTTCACTACGGGAGCCCCGGGGGGTCTTGTGACTTCCCGGGATTCCCTGCTACCGCACAGCTTGAGGGTCAAACTAGACCCTGGCAGCTCTGCAAGTGAGTAATGTCACTACAACTGTTGCTTTCCCCTGTAACTGGGGCATCTATGGATGCCCCAGCTACAGTGGGAAAGTGTCAAATAAAGAAAAAAAAATTATGTAACTGTCCCCCAAAAGGTCTTACATGACGTCATGGGGGACATAGATGGTAAAAAACATAATTACATACATAAGTAAAACAAAATAACAGAATAAAACAACAATAAATACATAAGAAAGAGAATAACACAAAGCAGACGCCAACAAAAACCGTTGCCGTATGCGCCCTGTAAACCAAAACCATACATACTATATATCAAAACATCCGAAACAAATAGAGGAACCCATCCATTCCCATACTTTATTTTAGTGTAAATCTAAAAATAATTTAAAAAAAACTATAAATGTTAAAAAAAAAATCTTTTTTTTTTAGCTTTTTACCCCGAATAAAACTAAAAAACGGGGGGGGGGGGGGGGGGGGGGGGGGGGGGGGCGGGGGGGGAGTCAGTGAAAAAGATACAAAAAAAATAGCCCTGTATGTCATGGAAAAAAAACGCAGCAAAAATAATTTTGGTAGCTAAAGGAAAAAAAAAAAAGAGCAGTAAAACCGCCACATGGGTAAAATCTAGAGATGAGCGAACATGTCCGTTACGGACACATCCGCACCCGGACACCGGCTTTGCCGAACACTGCAGTGTTCGCGCGTAAAGGTCCGGGTGCCGCCGGGGGGCGGGGAGATGCGCGGCGGCGCGGGCGGCAGTAGCGGGGAACAGGGGGGAGCCCTCTCTCTCTCCCTCTCCCTCTCCCCCCCACTCCCCGCCGCACCCCCCCGCGCTGCCACGGCGGCCCCCGAACTTTTTCGCCCGAACACTGAAGTGTTCGCAAAGTTCGGTGTTCGGGCGAAAAAGGGGCGGGGCCGAACGTGTTCGCTCATCTCTAGTAAAATCCCTAAAAAGTGTCTGGTCCTTAAGGAACAATACAGCCTGGTCCTTAACCCATTCCCGCTGCAGGGCGCAAGTTTACGTCCTGGCAGCGGGGGTACTTCCGCAACAGGGCGTAAACTTACGTCCTGGGGATAGCGCGGGATCACATATGATCCCGCGCTATCCCGCAGCGGGAGCCGGCTGTCAGTCACAGCCGGCGTCCCGCTGTTAACCCCTTCCCTGCCGCGATCTAAGTAGATTGCGGCAGGGAAAGAGTTCACAGAGGGAGCGCGCTCCCTCTGTGTCTCCGGTCGGCTCTCGCGATGTTATCACGAGAGCCCGGCCTGTCGCCATGGTAACAGGATGCCAGACACTGGCGTCCTGTGTTACCAGTGCCTGAGATCGCTGTATAAGCGATAAGGCATGGCAGAGCAGTAGCTCTGCCATGCCTTATGACAGCGATCATCAGGGCAGTGGTCAAAGTCCCCCAGGGGGACACAAATGTTGTAAAAAAACAAAGATTAAAAAAATGAATTAAAAAAGAAGTTAAAAAAACCATTTTTTAAAGCTTTTTCTCAGATTAGCATAAAAAAAAGGTAAAAAATAAAATAAAACTCCACATATTTGGTATTGTCGCGTCCGTAAAAACGCGTACAATAAGATGCACTTGCTTTTGACTGTGCGCGGGAAAAAACGCAAAAAAAAAAACGCTAAAAAACTGAGGCAAAATGCTGATTTTTAGCATTTTACCTCACTAAAAACGCAATAAAAGTGATCAAAAAAGCCGTATGTACCCCGAAATGGTACCAGTAAAAACTACAGCTCATTTCGCTAAAAATAAACCCTCACAGAGCTCCGTACATCAAAAAATAAAGAAGTTACAGGACTTTGAATGCAACGATTTAGGGAAAAAATTTTTTTCCAAAAAAGGGTTTTTATTGCAGAAAAAAACTTTAAAAAAATGCAAGAATTTTGGTATCGTTGTAACCGTACCGGTCCGCAGAAAAAAATGGAACGTCTCATTTATGCTGCATGATTAACGCTGTAAAAAAAAAATTTAAAGGGGTTGTCCCGCGAAACAAAGTGGGGGTAAGCACTTCTGTATGGCCATATTAATGCACTTTGTAATGTACATTGTGCATTAAATATGAGCCATACAGAAGTTATTCACTTACCTGCTCCGTTGCTGGCGTCCCCGTCTCCATGGTGCCGTCTAATCTTCAGCGTCTAATCGCCCGATTAGACGCGCTTGCGCAGTCCGGTCTTCTCCTTTGCTGAATGGGGCCGCTCGTGCCGGAGAGCGGCTCCTCGTAGCTCCGCCCCGTCACGTGTGCCGATTCCAGCCAATCAGGAGGCTGGAATCGGCAATGGACCGCACAGAAGCCCTGCGGTCCACCGAGGGTGAAGATCCCGGCGGCCATCTTCACAAGGTAAGTATGAAGACGCCGGACCGCGGGGATTCGGGTAAGTACTATCTGTTTTTGTTTTTTTTATCCCTGCATCGGGTTTGTCTCGCGCCGAACGGGGGGGCTATTGAAAAAAAAAAAAAAACCGTTTCGGCGCGGGACAACCCCTTTAAAATCTACGGCAGAATTGATGCGTTTTCTCTCCCTGCTATCATTAAAAAAAAAATTTAAGTTTTATAATATAGTTAATGTACACAAAAATGACGCCGATAAAAACTACAGTTCGCCACGCAAAAAACAAGCCCTCACACGGCCGCGTCGACGGAAAAATAAAAAAGTTATGGCTTTTGATAAACGGAGAAGAAAATCCGCCAAAATTTGTTGTGTCCTTAAGCCCAAAATAGGCCATGTCATGAAGGGGTTAAGTTTCATTGAAATAGTAAGAAAATGTAGAACAGAGTAGATAGAATATAACATAGCTCTTACTGTAGGAAGGATGCGGATTTTACATGTCACTGGCTTGGAAATTCCATTCACTAATGTTTTCAGTATCTGTGGAAAAATAAAGAGCTCAATTAAAAAACACATTACGGTCATTCGAAATACTTTCATACAGTCATGTAAAAGTACGGGCATCACACGCAGGCTTTTAAACATATAATTAACATTCATTCTAGAGTACATAAACATACAGGATGCAATAAAAAAGAGCTTTTTGTTTCATTAAAAGAAGGTCACGATTGATTCATATACCTGACTCCAGTATCAGGTCTAGAGCTGCATGAAATGATTACTTACATAAGTTTTTGTCCGTCCCCCCCATCCCCCTCAAGAATCACAATCAAGAAGACGAGCTAATGAACAATCCATCTTTTGGCTGTACATCAACTGTTTGATATGTCCAATATATATTTTTATGAAACTTGATTAGGTAAGTTCTGGCATATATAAGAGAATATGGTATATAATGTAAACACACAACAGGCAAAAAAGATGATTAAGCTGGATGCAATTAAAAAATCCAGAAATCCAATTTGCTGAGCCTTTACTTAAATATGTTGGGGGCTGGATTTGTATTTGAATGATAGGTAGGCTGGTACTGGGACTCATCACTCCCTCTCTTACTCCAGTATGAGGTTTCTCTGTCAGCTCAGGTGACTCCACTGCGCTTATTAGTCAGTCTGGATCAGAGCTTGGGATACACACGGGCATAGTGTGGAGAAGTCTGATCATCTGCTGTATATTATTGCTGTTTCTAAGGGCACCTTCACACTTGCGAGAAAAAGGCGCAAATTTTGTGCAATGCGAGAGTGAGTGAAACACAGAATTATGAAACCAATGATTTTCAATGGTTTCCTTCACATTAGTGATGATTTCAGTCGTGCGATGTTGCGGTGTTTTTGTTTTTTTCCCTCGCATGTGCTATCTTTCTGCGGCTTTTATCGCCTATGTTTCTCTATGGACCCTACTTTTTATCACATCGCAAAGCACGAACTTGCGTTTATCATGGAATTTGATTTTAATATTAGAAATTCCTATGGACTTCTGTTTTAAAAAAAAAAAATCAGGTCTAAATCGCGTGAAGAGACGCGTGAGAAAATCACAAGTGGCAGTGATGGTTTTGCAACAAAATTCAGTGCTGACACTCAAAAAGGACAGGGAAATAAGTCGCCTTTTTATCACAATTTTCTTGCAGCGATATCGCCATTACCAGTGTGCCGGAGCCCTGAGAACTATGCCCTTGTAGAACTGCACCCCTACAGCATACATAGCAACAATATGAATTGTGCACAACTGTATAATTCATTACATCATTTGTACAGGCTGCTAGAAGCATTTTTCACTTGTGAATAGAACCGTGCGACTAATTTAATTAATTAGCTGACTTTTATTAGAATCATGAAATCAATATTAGCCCCCTGTCCTAGGAGTGGTGGGTAAGATTAGGCAGAAGGCAAGCGGGGTGTGCAGGATACAGGTCAATTTACCAGTGTACAGGACACTGATGAGCTGGAGAGACAGTTTAGGCATGAAGCTTAACCCCTCAGTGACCAGCCCATAGTCTTTTTACGTCCTGCCCAAGTGGGCTTTATTCCCTGAGGACGTAAAAACATGTGTCCTGCAGAGATTAAAGCCACGTGGGCTCTGGATGTGAGAGCTCCATGCTGTCGGTGCCCGCAGGTAGCCGACAGCATTGAGCTGTCATCCACCGGATACCGGCGATCGCATTAAAGTAAATAAAAGTTTTTTTAAAAGTTAGACTATCAGCTCCCCTCATGGAACGCTTCCATGAGGGGGGCCGAAAATGCTCACTGGAGTCCGGCTTGCTGCCGATTCGGTCTGGAGCGGACCCTCCGCCATCTTCTGCGCATGCGCGCCAAAGGAAACATGGCGGCGCATGCACAGAAGAGTAGATCGGCACAGGAGATTTAAAATTTCCTGGCTACCTTCAGTAGCCGGGAGACAGGAGATGTCACCGGGGACTGCGGTCCCCTGATCGCCGGCATCCAACCGAAAAGTTTAAAAAAGTAAAGATTTCAGCTGCAGTCATGGATCATGACAGCAGCTGAGAATACTCACCCCCGTCCTCTGCGATGTCCCGCGGCCATCTGGAGCCGCCACGGGCTTGTGCATGCGCGCCAAAGGGAAAATGGCAGCGCATGCACAGAAGCATGGATCTCCTGGGAGATTTAAAATCTCCTGTCTCCCGGCTACCTTCAGTAGATAAAATTATTTCCATGTATAGCAACAGAGAGAAATGAAGCATGCTGCGATTCTTCTTCCGTGAGTGAAAACTGCAATTGCTTTCCGCTCGTGTGCATGAAGAATCACTTTACCATTGCATGCTATGGGCGGTATTTACTGCAGAATCCAGAGGTGGTCGCCTATTCCGGATTCCGCAATTCAAATCTGCCCGTGTGTATTCACCCTAAGTGATAACCTTAGTGGTCAAAGTAAGCCAAATTATCAGCTAAAGACAGGAGATACCGGAAAACAAATATGTGGAGCATTGTTCCCAGGTATTTGAGTGATGATAAATTAATCCGAGTGCACAATATTTAGTATTGTTATACACAGGAGTGTGAGAAGGTTTAACATTTTTTTTTCAATTCAGGACACTGAATTAGTTAGTAAAAAATTCAAATTTCCTTCATTTTTTTAATTTTTACTTCTGCCCATTTTTCTGTATAGAAAACATAAAATTAAAAGATAATGGCCCTGTCCCGGTATAATAATAAAGCCTAATCCATGCTACAAACATTCGAGTAAAAAAATATGGTTTTGAAAATATGAAATGTTAATGAGGACATTTCGGCATCAAAGGCCTTGGTAACAAAAAGGGGTTTTATCCATGCGTGTGCTGCAGAGGTGCGTGTATGTCAGAGACCATAAGAAAAAAAAAATACATACAGTGGAGCAAAAAAGATAAAAGTAGGACAAGTAGACAGCTTTCACAGACATTTAATGTGGCACTACAATTTGTGTCAATGGTCAAAACAAGAGGAGGCACTAGGTTTAGCAGTTGCTCGTAACCCCCTCCCCAATGCTAGTATATGAAGAAAGGAGGCACTACCCTAGACCAAAGTTAGTGACTTTGACTCGTCTACTTCCTTAGATTGCTAAGGCACTAGGGAAGTATGAAATATTTCCTTTCTTAATTTTTGTTGTCCCTGGGGTGCATCTTAAAGTCCGTAGCATCTTATAGTCAGAAAATATAGCAACAGATTCCCTTTATTTGAGTAATTTCAGTTACTTTAGAGATGAAGCATTAATCACTTACTTTCTCAATTTTTTCTGGACTTGACAGAAGGGCTGCTCCCATGCCACCCTAAAACATACAGAATTTCATAGTAAAAGACAGGTTTGATGAACAGATTTTACAGCATACATCACATCAATTAGAGGAGCTTAACTAAGTAAATTGACATACGGCATGTTGTACAGTGCTAACGGACTAGAATATAGCAACTCACTGGTCCCCTTCAAACTAGTACATCAAAAGGACACACTTCACTGAGAAACTGTAGTGCAACCATGCAGGTCCTACTATCAGATTGGATGAATATGGGACTAAAACATTACTTTTATTCAAAACATTTAGAAATATTGTATGCTCAAATCAGGTAATGTCATTAAGGATGTATGCTGTAGTTAGCCAGGGCAATAGTAGTTTAAGCTTTCATTGCCTATCCAATTCATAAATCTAATGCTTACTCCAATGACATATAAGAGCCCTGGAGTACAGAAATGCATTCTGTACAGGCCCGTATTTGCCATTAGGCACTGCAGGTCCAGCGCCTAGGACGGCCGGGCAGCATTAGTAGAAGAGCACAACCTGCACATCAGTCACTGTTTTAGTGTCTCCTGTCCCTCCACTCTCATGATGAAGCGGCAGTGGAAGCATGTGGGCTGCATCGCCTGCCTCCCTCTGACCGGTTTATGGAGTGGCAGGCGTTTATGCTGCAGCTTCACTATTCAGCGCTGTTGTGATACCTGCCATACCGCAATTTGTCAAATAAATGAATGATAATCCTTTCAAATCTCTCATTCACATGCCATTTTCATACATGCAGAACTCTATTTTCTCACCTGGGGTAGAAGGAGATTCAAATTATTTGCAAACCACCTACAGGAAAACGCAGTTTTACATGCGCGAAGCCTACACCCACCACATATACATTAGGGCAATCCCTGTGGGATAAATTACTAGGATGAAGCATAATTGCAACAGGCAATCTGCCTTTCTAACAAAGAATTATGCTGTCTGCAATAAAGAACAGAACCCCTGAGAGACAGACTGTGGCATTACAATACTGTATCATTTTCTTAATGCTGTTGAATTGAACAAACATTATCAGTCTTCTCCAGATGACGATTTGAGAAGCATTTTGGTCAGGGTTACAATATAGTGTCAAGAAGGGCCCCTAACCTTCCCTATGTATTATCACCTAGCATGTTGCCAACAGAAAATGAAACCTCTACATTGCTGGCCCACAAAGGGTTTTTACGGTTTGGATCACAGCTGTACAAAACGTGTGAGTATGTAAAATGTTCATCAACACAACAGATACCATTAATATATTAAAAGTTACTGTAACAGCTACAATACTATTTGTGTCATCCAGTGCACTGAATGCCATTTATCCTTTGTTGGTAGGACATTTAAAACGTGAATTTTGGAAGACCTCAATGACATCACCAAACCAGGAATTAGACCCATCTCTGGTGCTTCCTGACACTTTCTTCACCAACATAGGAGGTTAGTTAAAATCATTTACAGTATTTGCAATTGAACATTTACACAAAACAGAAAAGGGGAGGTAACTTAAAACGTATTTTGTTTGATCGAGAAGCCCATTGGATTTTCACCCTAGACACTAGAGCTCCCCAGGGTAGAAATACTAAAAAAAAAATAAAAAATGTTTGATGAAGTTTCTGTTTTCTGATTTAGATACAGTACATATTTAGTTTGTTCCCCAAATTATGTCACTTTCACCACTGAAAAACGAACATGTATGTCCTCCCCGTAGTTCTTGAATGAACAAGGTATGCTCAAAATATGTCACATGCCCTTTGTTACACACGCCTTTATTTATGCTTCCAGCCAGTATGTGTATTTAGTGACAAAATGGGAGTTGCATTAAAGGAGTTGTATGGGTCATGTGATGTGTATTGCAGTGTTCTTATAACCAAAAGACCCTTTAAATACCATTTTTTGTGTTATTTTGGACAGGTCCAGGACTGAAATATTTGTGTCTGCCCTATAAACTAGCACATGATGTGTACAGCTGTATAGCTAATATCTGCTTTATTAAAGGCTGATGGGTTGCATATGTATTTAGCTCATGCACGATGCGACAGCAAACAATTTACAATGAAAGTTAAAACATAGGAGTGTAAAACACTGAACGACAAGTGAATGAGAGCTGCATGATTCTCAAGAATCATGCAGTATAAACAGGCTGCTCAAGCATGGACGAGCTGGTGATGACCTCATCAGCTCGCTTCGGCAAACGAGTCACGAGGTTCTCAATAGTGTCTAAAATGGGTATTAGATGTGTTTGATCTGTATGCATTTTGCTAGGTTGTAGATACTTGATAAGTTGCCATGTTTGAGCTATAAGGTCACATCCGGGTTAATGGAGAGGAAGTGCTTGGCAGCCATGTTTGGAGCACACGGGGAGGAAAGGTAATATATGTTTATGTTCTCACATGGGATTTTAACCCCATGGGTTTACAATTTCCATGTTGGCATTGTTGCATATACTGCTGTTAACTTAGTATGGTAACAGCTACGACTAAGGACGGATGACCGAAACGCGTCAGTCACTTAATGCATTTGCACTCTGCTTTTAAAGGATCTATTAAAAGTTAAAGTTTTTAGTTTGACCTGATGAGCTGGACTTTTACATATATGAACACTGTTGTCTGCTGCAATTGGAGCGATTTCTGTATGCATATCTGATGGAGCTGGCTTTTTAACACTTGAACCAAGTATATCACGTACCAGGCAATGCTGAGACTACATGTTAAAGGGGTTGTCCCGCGCCGAAACGGGTTTTTTTTTTTTTCCAACCCCCCCCCCCCGGTCGGCGCGAGACAACCCCGATGCAGGGAGGTAAAGAAAGCTTACCGGAGCGCTTACCTTAATCCCCGCGCTCCGGTGACTTCAATACTTACCGCTGAAGATGGCCGCCGGGATCCTCTGTCTCCGTGGACCGCAGCTCTTCTGTGCGGTCCATTGCCGATTCCAGCCTCCTGATTGGCTGGAATCGGCACGTGACGGGGCGGAGCTACACGGAGCCTGCATTCTGCACGAGCGGCTCCATAGAAGACTGCAGAAGACCCGGACTGCGCAAGCGCGGCTAATTTGGCCATCGGAGGGCGAAAATTAGTCGGCACCATGGAGACGAGGACGCCAGCAACGGAGCAGGTAAGTATAAAACTTTTTATAACTTCTGTATGGCTCATAATTAATGCACAATGTACATTACAAAGTGCATTATTATGGCCATACAGAAGTGTATAGACCCACTTGCTGCCGCGGGACAACCCCTTTAATGTCCGGAGGGTCCTCATTAGTCTAAATTACAATATTTTTCTGTCTCGGTCATTTTTAAAAAGTCCTTTGGAGTATCAAAACTTTTAGATCCATTAAACGATCAGGAATACACAGGAGAAGAAGAAGAAGCTGGCTTCAGGTGAAACAATACTTTGCCTTTATTAAATGGTGCCACAGCGATTCAGACTAGACAGAACGCGTTTCAACTCACAAAGGAGTCTTGATCACCTCACCATTAAACGGTCATCCGGTCTAGAGAAATGGGTGTATCTAGCTTATTACTACAAAGGAACACAAGAATACTTTTTTTATAATGTGTAGTTAATATTACCACACACCTGCATAATAAATAAATACAATACAATCATGAGTTCTTCCATAGACTTGTATGGGTATAGCATGCGCACAGCACTATATAAAGAGTCAGATTTTTATTGCAGTGTCTGATCTTCAGTGGCAGAGTATAAGAAAAAAACCTCACCTGGCTCCCTGTCACGTCCCCTAGCAGCACTATAACTAAGTTTATAGTGCTGTGTGGACCTGACAGGTTCCCTTTAATGCAAATAGAGATCTCCATCAATTGGTAGCTAAAGGTAAACTGTCATGCACATGGTTCCCTATGAAAATTAAAATGTATTTACTTTGTACATTGCAAAACCAGGTCTAGCTAAAGTGTATGCTAACATTACGCCCCTCCAGCATCGAAACACTTGGCGAAGACATCTGCTAATGTGACATCGGTAACCGTAATCTCCCATCATATTGCATTTTGAGTCCACCAATTAGTTGAGGCTTATTGCTGTATACACAGCCCTTCAGTAAACCCCACAAGAAAAAAAAATAAAAAATCAGGTGGGATCGGGTCTAGTGATCTCGGTGGCTACAGATTTTTTCTAAATGATTTGTTAACCGAAATAACTTTCAATTTCCTTCATGCCTCCATTAGATGTGTGGCACATTGGGCTTTTGGTTGAAAGTTACCTTCTGTTAACTTGAATCCCATTTTGTCACCAAATCTGTGAATACAGGACTTGTCTCTACACTTTCTTCACCATACTTATATGCCCTTTGATATGGTTTCAATGAACCTGTTCATCAGTATTCACAAACCAAAAACACACGCTATTCAACTGACTACCGTATATACCGGCGTATAAGACGACTTTTGAACCCCGAAAAATCTGCTCTGAAGTCGGGGGTCGTCTTATATGCCGGTAATACCAAAAAAAAAAGTGTAAAAAAAAAAAATCATTACTCACCTCCCCCGGCGTTCTGTCGCGCTCCGGCAGGATGTCGCTCGCTCCTCGTCCCCGGCGCAGCATTGCTTTCTGAATGCGGGGCTTGAAATCCCCGCCTCCAGAAAGCTAATACACACGCCGTCAGCCAGTTACAGCCATTCAATGACAGCATTGAATGGCTGTGATTGGCTGAAGGCGCACGTGGCTTCAGCCAATCACACCCATTCAATGATGTCATTGAATAGTGTGATTGGCTGAAGCCACGTGCGCCTTCAGCCAATCACAGCCATTCAATGCTGTCATTGAATGGCTGTAACTGGCTGACGGCGTGTGTATTAGCTTTCTGGAGGCGGGGATTTCAAGCCCCGCATTCAGAAAGCAATGCTGCGCCGGGGACGAGGAGCGAGCGACATCCTGCCGGAGCGCGACAGAACGCCGGGGGAGGTGAGTAATGATTTTTTTTTTTCTCCACTGTATTACCGGCGTATAAGGTGAAAGTTGGGGGGTCGTCTTATACGCCCCGTCGCCTTATACGCCGGTATATACGGTACATGTTTGCTGCACCCAGAGCTAATGAACATTTGGTAGTCGCAACCTAATTTAAATTCACAGTTACAGTTCACTTCATTGTGTGGTGTGACGGTTTGATAGACATAGGGGAAGATTTGTGAAATTGTGTAAAACAAAAACTGTCTTTTGTTGCCTACAGCAACCAATCGCAGCTCAGCTTTTATTCCTCATAAGGTGTATTTATCATTACACTCTGGGATTACTCTGAGAGTAACCTGTAACAACATAGATTGAATCATGTGACCTGTTGGACTGCAGAGTGCTCATGCTTTAGCAGGTGCAATGATGAACAGCTTAAGCAGCAGGAGATCACACATCATGTGGCCAGAAGTGTGATTAAAATAGATCCCAGATAAAAAAGCACTTATTGCAACTGTTTTTTTCATGAACAACAATCTGAATGAGCCAATCAGATGATGATGATGTGATTGACCAAAAAACAAAAAAACAAAAAACAAATGCATGCATTTCTAGGTACTTTTAGGAAACAATTCTGTGCTTTCAGGACGATATGTTTAGAAGGTAGGCAAGTTCAGTAATAAAGGTTTTTTGGGAGTAAAACAAAAATGTTTTTCTATGACACATACAGAAAAGATACAGTACAAACAGAAGTGCACACACCAAGTGTGCTCTAGTAATGATGATCAACCAGAGCATGTGCTTCAGAAATGCTGCTGGCAATGATGAACAGCCAAAGCATGTGTTCTGCACTCCGAACATGCTTGGAGTACAATGATGCAAACGCCTACAGTGTGCTTGAAAAATGAAAGATGCTGTGTGATTAGTTGCTATGGGCAACAGAGGCAGATTTTCATTTAGACAGTTTTCAGAAATCTGCTCCACAATCTTGTTCCATGTCAATTTTCACAAAAAACCATAAATTATAAAAAGTTATTAAGTAATGTTGGGGTTTCCTAGCGAGAGAATCACCCTGTATAATGCAAGTCAAGGCATAAATAAAAAGTTAAAAAAAAAACACAACAACATAGTACCTTGGTGGAATATTCCTTTGGACAGCCCATGTTCACATCAATAGCAGCGACATCATTTTCTCTACACAAAAAAAAGAATATGGTATAATGATAAATATAGATTATAAAAAAGTTAAATCTTACAGCAGTCTACATTATTCAGGGTAATACGTGGAAAAGGGATTAAAAATAACCAATAAACAATATAGCTTTTGTCAATAATCAAATGCCTACACATTGTGAACTATAACCCATAATTCTGTCCAGTTTTACATTTTACTTGCATTGCTTAACGGGGTTTCCTTTTACTATTGATGACTTATTAGGAAAGGTCATCAATAGTTGATAAGCGGGGGTTGTCACTCAGGATCCCCACCAATCAGTTAATCCCCCAGGCCCGCTGTCAGTGCAGCCAGCGCTGGAAGCAGATAGAGCTGTCGGTATTGCAGCAGCCAGGCTTGGTACTGCAGGCACAGCTCCCATGGTGTCAACCTGGTGGTTAATCTTTGTTGGCATATGCAGCAGTGGACCCAGAGATCCTCAGTTTTGAGGCAATGACAGGAATGTTGGGCTGAGGGACGCTTAGGTCCTGAAGCCTCATGGAATCTGAGTGAGATTTAATCACAGGAAAGGGTTAATGTGTATGGGGGGGCGGGGTGCAAAGTTGAATGGCTGTCATTTGAGTTTCATAGGTTTACCAGAATGTATGCTGTGAAGAGCTGGAGTTGCCAGGGAGAAGGAGAGCACAGAAGTGAGCTGGGATTGGTTGGGAGAAAACGGCGGGAAAAGCCAGGTGAAGCTGCCTGAAGGTTACTGTCCTGGTAACAAGAGGAGGATGGCGATTAGTGCTGGCCGTTATTCATTTAAGGAGGAGCTGACAGGACAGGAGCATCAGTATGTTTTTTTTTCAGTACCTCAAGTTGTCCCACCTGCCCATATGTTTTTTGATTTTCTAATGGACTGCTTTTCTTGTTGCGGGCATAATTTTTTTAAAGGGGGGGGGGGGGGATTACCGCCTACCTTTTTCTTGAGGTGGCAAGAAAATGGAGTAAATTTGATGGTTGGTAGTAGACTGGAGCATCTAGGGTGAGGTCTACCCAGTATTTCCATTTATTTCCGAGTGATGATTTGAATTTTAATGTTTGATTTTAAACCCAGTTTTAAAAAATAAATGCTGCGGCCATTATACTCCAGCTGGTGTCCGTGTCATTTATGTGTTTACAGTAGAGCATAAGATTCCATGGTAGGACCATCTCTGTTGTAGTAAGCATTAATTGTGGCTCTCATCTCTCCTCCACATTTGCTCACAACCATCTCCAAGAACTGACCAACTGCAAATCTTTATGATGATTTTGGTTCCCAATGACCACATGGTGTTAAAAATAAGAATAGTTTTAAAGGAGTTTTCTGGCCTTTTTATAAACTCATAACCTGACTAAGGACTGTGCATAAATCGTCAGTAGTTGATCAACAGGGGTCAGCCACTCAGGACCCCCGTCGATCAGCTGATCTTCTGTTCCTATGTCAGTGCAGCGGACTGGACGTTGTCATCACTGCCAGTGGAGGAAGTAGGAGCACTGTCTTCAGTCCCATTGAAATCAATCGGAGCACTGTGCTCCTATTACACTTTCCTGCTCCTCGCATGGTCAAGCTGTCACGCCCTGTCCTGACCATTGTGTTTTATTCGTTCATAATCGCCCAGAATCCTTGACTGCCCATGGTGTTCAAAGACTTTTGACCGAAGTGTATATCAAAAGTAATGCCACTGTGTTTCTTGTAATTAGGCATATTAACCCTTTCCAATCCACTGTCTGACCTCTGAAGACATTATGATATAAGGCCATACAGCTCCGATGTTGGAAGATGTCCGTCGGGGTTCTCTTACTGTATATTGCCAATCTCTCTGCTGTCAGCGCCTAACCAACGTGTCACCTCATGCAGTACTGGCTTTAGCCAGCATATAGCGCCGTTGCATAACAGCCCCCTAGGAAAACCAGGATACAAAGTGGATTGTTAAGGGTTAAGATACATGGTTAATAGAAGTCCTAGGTTTGAAATAAAGAGGTAGGAAAAGGGTGAAGCAAACCTGGTGTATTTAAGGGTGTGGGGTCTGGTCAGCTCCTTGAGGTCAGAGAGACCTCAAGGAGCTGAAGAGAAAATAGTGTGAACGTGTGTGAAACAAGTTTCACTAGGGAGGCACTGCCGACCAGATAGATCCACCAAATGGTGGTCAAGTGGAGTGAGTGAAGATACAATACTCGCATTTAGGCGCTGCTTTCCAAAAAAATTAAACAGACACTGGGATAAAATTTTCCAACTTCTCTTTTTATTAAGGCCTCCTTCACACGGGCGACACCGCATCGCTGCAATTTTCTCGCAGCAATACCGCGATTTTGTAGCGCTACAAAGTCGCATGTGACGCTACAAAATCACGCAACTTTGTAGCATCTGCTATTGTCAAAGTTGCATCGCATGCAAACCGCGTTTTCGTGTGATGCAACAGAGAGCAAGGCTCCATAGAGAGACATGGGCTACAAAACCTCGCGTGTCGCGGGCATATCGCCGGACCTGCGAGGTTTGTGTGTTGTTTTGTAGCATGCTACAAAACATCTCATGTGTGAAGGAACCCATAGGAAACCATGGGCTTCTCATACATGCAATTTGTAGCATCGTAGCAATGCTACAAAATCGCACGACTTTGTCGCCCGTGTGAAGGAGGCCTTAATCAATTTAAACAGCAAATATGCATTTTGGGATAGGCCCTTTCATCAGTCAGGCTGGGAGAAACTTCACTGTTGGGGCTGGAGGATTTAACCCAAAAGCGCTGATGGCACCAGAAGGCGTTGAAAGCGTCCGATGCAATATGGATGAAACCCGCACGACTAAAGAACCTATTACTCTCTATGAGTTTATACACATGGGCTATTTTTCTCTCAGGCTTGGTCCAAGATAAAAAAAAGTCGCAGCATGTCCTATTTTTGGACAATTGTTGTTCTTGTATATGAGCACAATGGTATTTTTTTTTTCTATTTTAACTATTGGAACAGCGTACAATTTTTTCACGTGCATGAAAATTGCATGTACAGCGATGCATTTTCGAAGCCAAAATGCATCGCAAGCGCAGAAAAAAAAAAACCCACTCGCCATGTAACTACAGCCCTAGGGCTCATTCACATGTGCGCATTGTCACTGCGTATTTCCCATGCGTAACACGCGGTGAATGGAGGCAATGAAAGTCTGTACTTTCATTCTTCCATTCACACCTGTGTTGGAACTGCAAGGGGACACTGCGTATAAAAAACAGGAGAAATAAATGGAAGCATGCGCCATTTTTCCTCGTTTCATATAGAGCACTTGAAGAGGGGCTGCGTATTAAAACGATGCCCCATCGTAATGCCTGGGAATGGGGAGCGTTTAATACGCAGCCCCGCACTGTACAGAGCGGCCGATTTTGAAAAACGTCACACTGAGCATGTACATGACGTCAGAATCGCAGCCCGCACGCCATCTATGCTGACTCTAGGCAGGCACAGTGTAGGGGCTGTGAGGAGTACAATGCTGCAAGGCTCACAGCGTTGTACTCATACGCCCGTGTGAATGTGCCCTTATGTGCAATTTGTCTTAATCTTCACAAAAGCCTAGAACATGATGTACTCAAAGGGTACGTTATTTGGGTGTTTGATGTAGAAGTATCCTAGCAACAGTCAGCATTTAAATATAGAACTTCTCGGAAACTTTCACATAACAAACACAGTATTCATGGGAGGAAGAGGAAAATCAGTTTGCCTCCGCTTACTGCATCATTATCGGAAACATTATTGGAATAGTTCTGTAATGTGGGAACAACACACAGCGCAGGGGTTAAATAAGGAAAGAGAACATACCAGATTATATACATATATACACACACACATTATTATTATTGCGATGTACATCACACAGAATATGGCACAAGCATATTTTGTACTCCCGTAGAAGAAAGGTCACCACTCACATCTGTCCCTGCACCATTGGAGCTCACAATCTGAATTCCAAATTAACTTATTGGTATGATTGTAGAGTATTATCATGATCACATGCTTTTTAAACAATACTTGTATAGGATGATGGCATCATTGAACTATGGTGATCATGTATGTAAGTACATGTATCTACTTGTATTGTTAGTACAATGTAAATCACGGAGCTCTTAGCACTGCGCATTATAAGTGTAGTACGCTGGCTAAATATGCTCGTGTGAGTGATCCCATAGGCTGGGTTCACACAGGGCACATTTATCACAGATTTGCTGCAGAAATTCTGTGTGGACATTCAACAGAATTTCCGCATTTGCGGCAAAACCGCTGACCAGCTTAATTCGATCTTGCGTTTATTGTTGCGTATTATGTGCGGTTTTTCTGCACAAAAAAAAAATATGCGTTTAACCCCTTCATGACATGGCCTATTTTGGCGTTGAGGACCAAGCGATTTTTTGGTATTTTTCCATCTCCATTTTTCAAAAGCCATAACTTTTTTATTTTTCCGTGGACGCGGCCGTATAAGGGCTTGTTGTTTGCGTGGCGAACTGTAGTTTTTATCGATGCCAATTTTGGGTACATAGACTATATTGTAAAATTTTTTTTTTTTTTTTAATGATAGCAGAGAGAGAAAACGCATCAATTCTGCCATAGATTTTTTTTTTTTTTTTTACACCGTTAATCATGCAGCATAAATGAGACTTTCCATTTTTTCTGCAGACCGGTACGGTTACAACGATACCAAAATTCTAACATTTTTTTTAGGTTTTCCCACCTTTCTGCAATAAAAACCCTTTTTTTTGGAAATCTTTTTTCTATTCTAAATTGCTGCATTCAAAGTCACGTAACTTTTTTATTTTTTGATGTACAGAGCTCTATGAGGGCTTATTTTTTGCGAGACGAGCTGTAGATTTTATTGGTACCATTTTGGCGTACATACGACTTTTTTGATCACTTTTATTGCGTTTTTAGTGAGGCAAAATGCTAAAAATTTTTTTTTTTTAGCGTTTTTTTTCGGTGCACAGTCAAAAGCATGTGCAACTTATCGTACGTTACGGACGCGACAATACCAAATATGTGGGGTTTTATTTTTTTTTTACCTTTTTTTATGCTAATCTGAGAAAAAGCATAAAAAATGGTTTTTTTACTCTTTTTTTTTACATTTTTTTAAATTCATTTTTTAAATCTTTCTTTTTTTTACACTGTTTGTGTCCCTCTGAGGGACTTTAATTACTGCCCTGATGATCGCTGTCATAAGGCATGGCAGAGCTGCTGCTCTCCCATGCCTTATCGCTCATACAGCGATCTCAGGCATAGGCAATACAGGACGCCAGTGTCTGGCGAGTTCCGGCCGGAGACACAGAGGGAGCCGCGCTCCCGCTGTGAACTCTTTCCCTGCCGCGATCTACTTAGATCGCGGCAGGGAAGGGGTTAACAGTGGCGGGCGCATCTCCGATGTCCCCCCGCTGCTGCAGCGAGACGCCGGCTGTGAGTGACAGCCGGCTCCCGCTGCGGGATAGCGCTGGATCACATATGATCCAGCGCTATCTCCAGGACGTAAGTTTACGCCCTGTTGCGGGAAGTACCCCGCTCCCAGGATGTAAACTTACGCCCTGCAGCGGGAATGGGTTAAAGCTGCAAAGTTTTTTAAATTATTGCCAGGGTTTTTTAGTGTGCGAACATGGAGGCCTATGGACAAAAAAAAACACAGTGGAAACGTCCAAAGAATTGACATGCTCTGTCTTTAAAAAGCGCGACACAACAACAATTCAGCACTGCGGCAGTGCGGAAAAATTCCATTCTGTGAAAACAACTTTTTGCCAAAACACATTGACTTGGGTTTGCATTGCAAATGTCCCGCAGATAGGCAACGGAAAAACGCAGCAAATCCGCAGCAATTCCGCCCCGTGTGAACCCAGCCTTAGTCTTACCTCAAAAGACAAACAGAGCAGAAGGGTGAACAACCTGCCTGCCTGCGTCTGACTTGCACCCCATGATTCCCTTTTTTAAACAGAAGGATAGCATAACAGGAATATGAGAGTAGTATGTTACTATATGCAGCTTTTTTAAAACACAAGAGAAATCCAAACTTTTTGCGCAACGGAAAACAAACAACAATCTCATAGGTCACTTTGCATGTTACTTATGGATTACAGCTGTTAACCCAAAAAAATCTGTTTGGTTTCCCAATTATTCTTTACTTGCAGTGCATGCTTTCTATAAGTTAGGGCTTCCTCACGCAACCATAATGTAAAATCCATTGGTTTTTCTCTATCCTAGGAGCAAAATTACAGCAACACCGGAATGGAACCTGCTACACAGACATGAAGGAGTCCTTGTCTGTACTGTTACACAATAAGACACACATACTGTACACAAAAAAAGAAGACAAACTTACATGAATTTTGCAACAGCCAGTGCCCTTTCTGAATCGGCAGTCCCCTGTAGGAAAATGTAACACGTATAGAAACATAAGTTACAAGAAAAGCACAAATAATTGATTTCCCAGAGTTGTTAAATACACAAGAGTGACAATTTTGTCTTTCCATAGAAGATAAACTGTCGATCAAGGACAAAAGCAGGAACGGGTCGGGTTCCAGCTGCGGCATCCCGCAGGGGAATTCAACCCTGTGTACCTGTCAGTTGTCTTTGTGTGCAGGTGGACTCCTGTACTGCGGATGTGCCGGCCGTCATGAATGTGCAGTACAGATTATCCCACGTCGTCGCTAGGCAATGACGCGGATCCCACAACCCTTCCACAATGCTCACTGCGGAAGGGCCACAGGATGAACAGCTTTCATTGAATTCAATGGAAGCCTATTTTAGTGAGGGACCTGCATGGACGAACATGCTGCAATAGTTCCCCTGCAAGTGGAAAATCACTTTTGCATAGCAGGTAAATGGCAGCTATTTACTGCGGAATCTGGGGGCAGATGCCGGCCATGGATTCTGCAATGCAAATCCGGCCGTGTGCAGGCGACCTCAAGTATTAAAATCTGATGATTCAGAAAAAGCATTTTGGATTTATAAAATCTCAATAGGCAATATAAAAATGAAATGGTGTTAGCAACAGAAAAGCAAAATCACTGACAGCATTAAAAGTAATCCCCCAATGTTGTTATATATATATATATATATATATATATATACACACACACACACACACACACACACACACACACGGGAATAAATATATTTGTAAAGCACAAAGGAATGCTGAGATATTATTGGTTATTTTATGAAGAATACAAGTATTTACTAAAGCAAACATGCCCAGGAGAGCTGACAGGTGGTCTTGAAAGCTGCCCGTCCATGGGTGTTGTGATATCCCGCGGCAATTCTCCGCCGCGGGAGCCACAGCCAGGGAGCAGGAGCCAGCTGACGGCTCCCCGCGGTGAGCCTGTGTAACAGATAGGCTCACCGCGGAGGATCGTGGCAATTCACAGCATGCTGCGATTTACCGCGGCCGCGAGTGGAGAATGGCTATGATTCTCCACTCGTGGACAGGGGGGCTGCGCTTTCCGTAGCAATGCTATGAAAAGCGTTCACTGCATTCCCCGCGGCTGGATTATCGCCGCAGGGAACGCAGTGAAAATTTGCCCATGTACAGGAGGCCTAAGTAGCATTCATCTACCACCACCAGCTTCACACAGGTATACTAGGTTATAAAATATCTGTCGTGAACATCTTATATGAACACTCTTACCATCTGAAATACAATCCGATCTTTCTCCTTTTCACAAGTCTGAAAAATGACTCTCTCCGTGGGGGCAACGTAGTCCACTGTCTGGAGAACTTCTGCAGTTAAAACAAAGTACAATTAAAGTATACATTGCTAATGCTGATATTTAACAATACCATAAAGTGTTTTTGTCATCGTTCACATGTTGCTATTGAAACACAGTTTTAGCAAAATTGTGTCAAAAAAGCAACAGGTATAATAGACTGAAGCGTTTTTGGCATGGTTTTGTAAAAATCACGATATAAAAAAAGGCAATAAAACAGGAACCTGTGAACATTGCCAAGTTCGCGTATACCATACTGAGGTTTTAGCTTCTTCAGAAAAAAAAAATCTTTATGAAAATGGTGAGTGCTACACATTCCTTTGCATTACCCCATCACTGTAACAATACTGTCTGCTGTGATTTCAGAGCGACAATAATGGCCTAGATTGCAACACATAGATGCAGCGTGTGCCGGGGTTTTAACATCTGGCTGCAGTATTTTTCAGCACAAAAATGCTAAGAAATACATTATTTAAGACACAGCCAAACTGTGTGCGTGATTCCAGCCTAAAAGGATTGTTTACATGAGTAGGAATATGGACTCTTCATAAGGAACAAGGAATATCTATATCTATATAGAGACGAAAACCCTCACGGACTGACTCACCACTAATTCTCCAACATCCCGATGTCGTAGAAACTTGAAATTTGGCACGAGCATTGATTATGTCATATATAGGAAAAGTTACTGGGTCCCAACTCGATTATTCAATTCTAGCACAAAAGAACTAGCGTCCAAATTTTATGTACGTACGGAATCTAATTCTCTAACTTCCTGATGTCATAGAAACTTGAAATTTGGCACAAGCATTGATTATGTCATAAATAGGAAAAGCTAATGGGTCCCAACTCGATTATTCAATTCTAAGCGCCAAAGAATTAGCATCCAAATTTTATGTACGGAATCTAATTCTCTCACTTCCGGATGTCATTTTATATAAAGGAAACGTCGCATGGTTACCTCCACGTGGTGTTTCCTGGGTAACGCAAAGAACCATGCAAAATGGTGAACATATTTTTTTCCTCGGTATCTCTCAAGTAACCGTGACTTCATAAGATTTTCCGTGTGAACACCAGATAAACACCAGTACCAAATTAACTCGGGCGAAGCCGGGTATATCAGCTAGAGTACAATAAAAGAATGATAAAAAATGTGTACATTTGTCAAATAATAAAGGGTTTGCCCCACTTCTAACTAGCTGACTATCAAGGCTGTGTTGCCAGAGCTGTCTACTTGTGACAACACAGAAGTTCCATAGATTACTAAAGCGTTCCGGAGGAATAGCTGATCGGCTCGGGTCCCGTGAAGCAGAGCCCCGCTGATCAGCTATGAATAACCTTTCCGGAGGCATGCAAAAAATATGCTAAACAGCATAAAATGTAAAGATGACTATAACACTTTCCTGCTGTGTTGGCAGTCTTTTTGGTACCAATGACAGCTTGTTAAATCAGTGAGCTGACATGTCATAGAGCCCAACCATGGCAGTTATCACTACATACCACAGTGCCTTTACTATAGGCAGACTGACAGTCAATGGTGAAGTACAGAGGAGATCAGTGTGAAGAACAGGTAAGAGGAGTAGATACTAAAGTTTATTAGTTTTGAACTTTACACTATTTGAAAACCTTGGAAACCCTGTTAAACCTGTGACTTAGATCTTAATAAGAAAAGCAGGATTACAGAAAAACAATGTTGTGTCCATCACGGTTCCTGCCATCAAAGTATCTCTTTCCACAAATGATCTTTAATGACCACAATGGCACCATCATGCTTCAGATCAGCTGTCTATGACACAATAAAGCACGGAGAAGAATAATCTGACTAAGGCCAATTTCACATCTTCGTCGGAAGCTCCAGCTGGAGGTACCGTCACAGATGCAACTCAAAGTACCAGAAAAAAAAAGCGCTGCATGCAGCGCTTTTTCTTCCATTCAACAGCCAGGCGGAAAGCAGACAGACCCCATTATAGTCAGTGGGGTCTGTCTGATGCTGTTCGGTTCCATCCGGAGATGGAGCTGTTCTACCGCAGGGATTTGACTTTCCAGCTCCCCGAAGGAAACCGGACCCCCCCGAGTGCAGACATGAAACCATCCTAAGCCCGTCAACATTACAGTCTTTGTACAAATGCTATAAGCAAACAAAACAAATTAAAATAATGAATTCTTAAATTTAAACAAATATTCACCTTACCATTTACAACTCGCTTACACTGCAACATCTTTATATCAACCAGTTCCTAAAGGAAACCAGATTAAAGTCCATTATATACACATATGCACAAACATAACCATATCTGTGTAAGGCCATTTATAGTGTATATAAATATTATATATAATATATAATTTTATTTAACATAAATGAATGGTAATAATGAATTTTCTTTTAAGTGGCATATAGAAGATAAAAGGTCATGCACTGTAATTGACCACAATTTATTCAACATATAGATTTCACTGCGACAAAGGAAGATCTACTTAGAAATATTATCACTGAAAAATTCCTATAAAATTTAACTTTTATTCGTTTATTTAGATAAAAATGGTTAGGATCCGAGACAAACGCACATACAAATTTCTCTAGCCAAATTCTTATGCGCCAAGGGTACACTTCAGAGAGCAGTAATGGTTAATAGTCCCATTCTCCAAACACAGTTACTCTCTGACCCTATCGGCATGTATGATCTTAGACTAGTAGCGATGATTTCATCTGAGGGGTATAAAGATTTAAAGCCCCTTTGATCTACTTAGTTATGTCCAAAGATCATAACAAGAATTAGTGTCCAAAAATTAATTTGTCACTAGAACACCACAATGTTCAGCTTATTGCGTAAACAAAAATAGCTCTTTGTAATATAGCTCATAATTCAACAAAAATAGCTTTGTAATATAGCTCATAGCGTTTCTGCCGACCGAACAGCTTATCAGCAGCATAAGTGACCCAAGATAACATACTACCCCACATTTGGGGTTGTGCTAGAATTAAATAAATGCTGAATGAGCAGAAAAAGGTCTCAAGTCTAGAGCTTTAAAAAAAAAAAAGAGAATTAATATACACTATTAGTCTCTACACTGGTTCCTGATAGGTTAGAGAATAGGATACGATAACCCTACGGAAAAACAATCTTAGCTCAATTAGGACATAGTTTCCCGTGCTTCCAGAGGGACTATCCCTTAGTAGTCTAATTGTTAATAGGATCTTCTCCCTTTATGGAATCAGGAGGCATTCATCCCCTGGATAGTCTTTAGAACCCCACCTACCGTGTATCCCTGAAAATAAGACCTAGTAGAGGTTTTGCTGACATTCTAAATATAAGGCCTCCCCAAAAGTAAGGCCTGGCTCTGTCCCTGCTGTGTGAGTCTGCTGTGATGAGCTCCCCCTGGTGGCCGGAAGCTGCAATACCGTCCCTGCTGTACAAGTGGTCCAGAAACTGCTGTGGGTGATCGTTACAGTCTCAGGATAGTGTGTGGGAGCCAGGTACTTTACAGCCCTTATTTTTTGTGGCCCTGTGTGTGAGTCAGGCAACCAGTGTGTCACTTTGATTCTTTTGGGGGTGATCATTACAGTCTCCAGACAGTGTGTACATGCAAAATAATGCTAGTAACAAGAAATTCTTGATAGGAGTCACAGTTTGTCTGGTTATGCTGGTTTGTGATGACAACTACTGTACAGTACATAATAAATGTTCATTTTTTTTGTTCAACAATACATGTGAATTCCTTATGGAAAAATAAGACATCCCCTGAAAATAAGACCTAGCGCAGCTTTGGGAAGCAAAAATTAATATAAGACACTGTCTTATTTTCGGGGAAACAGGGTAGTGACCTAATACTGATATTATGGCATGCCTAGCAGAGTGAGAATTGTTGGTGAGGTTCAACAAAATAAAAAAGCAGGAACGAAAGAATATAGCCTCCAGTCTTGATGGTAGACTGGAGGTGTCGGATTTAACATCTGAGATGCTATGCCATGTTCCTGGCTAGACATGTAACCTAATACCTGCTCATGATTGAAAATAATAACTCCGTTACAAACCGGGCATCTAGCATGATGAATTGCCCGTTATGTGGCGACAACCGTTTATCTAACATAAGGTCACTCCTTGGTAGCTATCAGTTGGGGCATATTTCAATACTAGCTGAAAAATGATTGGCCTATCCTTCGCTTCTGGTTTAATGAGGGCGTAACAATGTAGTCCAGAGATCCACTTGAATGTATTAGTTACTATATTCCTTCTTTTATGTGTCAGCGAATAAAAACCTTCTCGTGTATTGTTTTTGTTAGTGATTATTTCACCCGTGTCACTTTTCAATACTATTATTGGGACCATGTTTCCATGTTGTATTGCCATTGATTGATCACTCTTTCAACTCTGGTCCGTCCATAGAGCAGCGATGTGATCCAGAAATCCACTTAAATATAACAACTGCATCCCCTTTTTTTATGCGTCAGAAAACTAAACACAGTATCTTATATTATTCCTGTATTTCCCCCCATGTCGTGTTTTATTACATGGGTTAAATACAGAAAAATAAATTCATTGGGTGCATATACCATGTATATCATAAATTAATAAAAGTTAAACTTTATAGGAATTTTTCAGTGATAACAATTTATTCAACAAAAGCCTTCACTTGATATACATCTAACTGAAATTAAAGCGGTTGTGCTAAGATGCACAACTCCTTTGACAATGCAGGGTCTCATTCTCAGCACCCCTGGGTCTTTTACAGTCAGTCTTTAAAAGGGAAGTCCCCAGCTGCTGCAGCCAATCGCATGCGGAGGTCCATGAGTGGCTGCAGCAGCCTGCAATGTTCCATATAATGCAGCTTGTTAACACAGTGTCAGAGGGGAGACCGGAGCAGTTATTTTTATATATGGGGAGACATTTTATTTTAAATGTACATAGACAACTCCTTTAATAGGAAGACACTAAATGTACAGTACTTAAGTATTGCAGTATATTGTATATAAGATCAGATGACTGCTGATTCAAGTCCTCTGTATGGACTCAAAAAAGATTAAAAAAGTTAATAAAGTTTTTTTAATTAGTAGTAAAAATATTCACAGTTGTCGCATCAAAAAATAAAAAAATAAAATGGTTATTTCTGCATCCATAAAAATCAAATTAAAAATAGAACTCTTAGTAACTCTTAAAAAAAAGAAAAAATTCATATGTGCCCCAAAATGGTACTAAGAGAAACTACAGCTTGCATCACAAAAACCAAGCCTCATACCAGTCAATCGTTATGTGGCTTGGTTTTAAGAGTTAACAGTTATGAGGGTCAGAAGACGGCAAAAGTCAGCCTTTCCTGGAGTCTCATTGAAGTGAATGAAGTGGCGGTGCACATGTGTGACCATGAACTGCCACACACTTCAGAACTGAGCTATGGCTGGGGTGTCTGCACGATAGGTAAAACTTGTTGTGCGGCTACGCCTCCAAGTTGTGAGCGCGGAGTACAGCATCTCAATGTAATATCCACAACGTGGAAGGTTATGTGCAGTCAAAAAAATATTAGAGGCTCAAGTGATTACTGCGCTCTGGGTGAATCCCTCACCCCCGTACGGTATATCAGACGTATCAGCCGACAACAATTTCCTATTTGAATCATCCTTTAATGGAGCAACGGAGATCAACAGAGGATAGAAGGCATGAAGAGCAATGGCTCTTCAGATAGGTGTGCAGTACCTATCATAGACCCCTTTGGTGTACAACTATTTCCATAAACTGTTATAGTCTCTGACATGCGGATCCAGGTCATATTTCATGGCTTTCAATAAGAAGCTGTAATGAAGGTGTTTCAGAGGAGTACGAATTCCAGCAGCCACCGATATTATTAGCCAATGAGAACTATATGTTACATGTTTGGCTTCTGCAAGTGATGGCAGTCTGGTTTTTGAACTAGTTTGTGCTGCTGGGACTTTCCAGGAATTGTGAAGCGAAGTCCTAACAGCGACTGAGCTGGAGCTTAGGCCAGTTTCACATAAGTACACATGTAGGGATCTTGCAACTGTATTATGTTTGGTAAAACTGACCTAAAAGTTTGCCTGATCCCAGAAATGTAAGAGGCAAATTTTGATTAAACCGCATCTGTTAAATATGTTACCACAGTGTGGGATGCATTGATATAACACTCCACAAACCCACCGATTAGTTGTTAGCTATACCTAGTGCAAAAGTGTGCAACCCAAGTTACTGCAGCTACTGCTCCCTGAAGTCATCATGTTAATGGGGAATAATGTAAAGCCATATAGTGAGAAGGCTGTGTTTGCATTTGGGCTTATTTCTGAATTGCAAGAGATGCGTTCTCAGTAATGAGCAGAGTGGGTAACTCCAGCTCCTAAAAGGGAACTTGTCAATGGAAAATGCAGTCCAGTCTGTGGGCAGCAGGTTATACAGCAGGAGCACCTGAGCACATTGATATAAGGTTTGTAGGAAATAGTTTAATAGAGCCTGTAAATTATACATTTTAAAGAACTATATACATTTGGCATCACCATTATTGCACTGATCAACAGAATAAGCGATAACAATTTTTACTGCACCATGAGTATCGTAAAAACATACCCCCAAAAATGTTCAAATTGCATTATTCCTATTTCATCTCATCTAGAATTTCTTCAAAGCTTTCCAAAACAATAAATAGTACATTACCGGCTACCATTTAAAACCCCACTCATCTTGGGGAAAAAAAAAGTTTATTTTGCCTGAAAAATGAAAAAAAAATTATGAAAATGGGAAGGAAAAAGTGAATACAAAGAAAAGAAAGGCCTGCAGAAGGAAGGGGTTGAACATGGTAGAGAAACAATGTGGGCTTGAAGAGCATCTTTTGGGAAAAAGGACTTATTAGCAAAGGAAGGTAAAAGATTCTACCAAGTGAGAGCACAGAGAGTGTTTATGAACTTTTTCTAGTATGAAAGGGGAAAAACATCTGAGCCAGAGTGTTTGCCCGACTGGGAGTTCTTTACAGCTTCGAGTAGGTCCTCCTCACATATTGGTGCTCCAGAAAGACCACATCAGCCTCCTTCAGGGACGGTAAATCTGAGTTTTAAATGCACCTCTGGATTCACTTACAGAAGTCCAGGCAATGAGTAGTGGGGCTGTTCAGGTCTTTGGAATAGAAGGGAGTGTAGTAGTCTTTAAATATGGTGGCAACACTAAAGCCAGGTATTAAAGGATCTGGGAAGTCATATGAATCTCAGACAAATGTATGTCCCTGATGGGTCCTCAGGGCTCTGGCAAGAGTTTTCCTACTCCTATTCCCAAATTTTGAACATTTAGACAACAGAATAGTATACCTTTTGCTTTATCAGGAAGAAGTGTGTAACAATTTTCAGCCCTGTGTGAGGGAGATTCTAATGTAATTTGATAGAGTTAATGTTTCTGATTCTCAAATTGAAACATCGCTTAAACCTGCTAGCATTTAAGACTTAGGAAATACAGAAAACAACACCGATGTTTCAGTGCAGCCTTCCAAAGTACGACAGGAGATTGGATCCAACTTCTCTGTTATTGGATGGATACTTGTGGGTTATGTGTCACCACTTTTTAAATATACACCATTCAATGCAGGGGCGTAGCTAGAGGCTCATGGGCCCGGGTGCAAAAGTTTAGCTTGGGGCCCCCTTCCAGACCCGTCCAACCGCCACTCCTTTTCACGGCTACTCCTTGTATATCACTTTTAGCTACATTACTGTTTTTTTTTAATGACCCATCAATGGATCATTAGTAATCAGGGGTTTTAGCAGATTTTTAAAACATCCAGAACACAAGCCTCAAGGCTCGCTTTGCTTCCCCAAGAAAGAAAAAAATAATTCATATTATATATATATATTATACACACACACACACACACACACACACACACACACACACACACACTCATTGGAGACAGCATAAGCTAACTTTTATAACATGTTTTTGGGGGGTTTCACTTCTCTACTTTTCAAAAGCCATAACTTTTATATTTTTCCACCAACATGGCAATATAAGGGCTTGTTTTCTGCGTGGCAAACTGTAGTTTTTATTGGTGTCTTTTGTGTGTACATAAAATGTATTGTAAAACTTTTATTCACTTTTTTTGAGGCCTGGGAGAGAAAACATCAATTCTGCCATTTTTTACGGCATTAATCGTGCAGCATAAATGGCATTATACATTTTTCTGTGGGTCGGCATGATTACAACGATACTATCTCACAGAACGCTCCTCGCTCTCCTCCCACAACTCCCCATCGTACAGATCCCCCGTCGTTCTCAACCACTCCACAGGACGCCCCTTGTTCCCCCCCACCCCCATGCCATCACACAGAACACCCCTTCTCCCCCCTCCACACAGAACACCTCTGGTCCCCCCCCCCAACACTCCTCATCACACAGAACCCCTCTTGTCCCCCTCCCACTCCCCATTACACAGAACACCCCTCGTTTCCCAATCACAAAGAACACCCCTTGTTCCCCCCCCACACAGAAAACACCTCGTTTACCAATCACACAGAAGACCCCTCGTCCCCCCCCCACTCCCCATCACACAGAAGACCCCTCGTTCCCCTCCCACTCCCCATCACACAGAAGACCCCTCGTCTCCCCCCCACTCCCCATCACACAGAAGACCCCTCGTCCCCCCCCCCACTCCCCATCACACAGAAGACCCCTCGTCCCCCCCCCACTCCCCATCACACAGAAGACCCCTCGTCCCCCCCCCCACTCCCCATCACACACAGAACACCCCTCGTCCCCCCCCACTCCCCATCACACACAGAACACCCCTCGTCCCCCCCCCCCACTCCCCATCACACACAGAACACCCCTCGTCCCCCCCCCACTCCCCATCACACACAGAACACCCCTCGTCCCCCCCCCCCACTCCCCATCACACACAGAACACCCCTCGTCCCCCCCCCACTCCCCATCACACACAGAACACCCCTCGTCCCCCCCCCACTCCCCATCACACACAGAACACCCCTCGTCCCCCCCCCCCACTCCCCATCACACACAGAACACCCCTCGTCCCCCCCCCCACTCCCCATCACACACAGAACACCCCTCGTCCCCCCCCCACTCCCCATCACACACAGAACACCCCTCGTCCCCCCCCCACTCCCCATCACACACAGAACACCCCTCGTCCCCCCCCACTCCCCATCACACACAGAACACCCCTCGTTCCCCCCCTCTCCCCATCACACACAGAACACCCCTCGTTCCCCCCCCTCTCCCCATCACACACAGAACACCCCTCGTTCCCCCCCCTCTCCCCATCACACACAGAACACCCCTCGTTCCCCCCCCTCTCCCCATCACACAGAGAACACCCCTCGTTCCCCCCCCTCTCCCCATCACACAGAGAACACCCCTCGTTCCCCCCCTCTCCCCATCACACAGAACACCCCTCGTCCCCCCCCACTCACCATCACACAGAACACCCCTCGTTCCCCCCCCTCCCCATCACACAGAACACCCCTCGTCCCCCCCCACTCACCATCACACAGAACACCCCTCGTTTCCCAATCACACAGAAACACCCGTCCCCCCCACACTCCCCATCACATAGAAACCCCCTCCCCCCCCCCACTCCCATCACACAGAACACCTCGTTTCCCCTCCACTCCCCATCACACAGAACACCCTTCGTTTCCCCCCCACACTCGCTATCACACAGAACACCTTGTTTCTCCCCACTCCTATCACACAGAACCCCCCCTGCCCTCCCCCCACACACAGACACTCCCCATCACACAGAAAACCCCTCGTTTCCCCTACTCCCCATCCCACACAGAACAGCCCCCCCCCCCTCTTAATCATACCGAGGACGTTCCCTCTCACTGACTGCACTTACTTTCACTATGGTCTGTGCACAGCCAGGTAGCTTCTCCTGCACATCGACGCTTTCTCCCGGACCTCCGCTCAGACTCCTCCCCCATCTGGTTCTCCAGCACTGATATCATCAGAGGGGAGGAGTCTGAGCGGAGGTCCGGGAGGAAGCGCCGAGGTGCAGGAGAAGCTGCCTGGCTGCGCAGAGACCATAGTGAAAGTAAGTGCAGTCAGTCAGTGTCGTGGAAAGTAAGCCCCGTAGGCCCCCAGGGGCTTAGGGGCCGGGTCGCAGTCGCGACCCCAGCACCCCCTATATGTACGCCAGTGATTCAATGCTATCTTGCAGACTATTGACGCCTTTATACCATCTGAATATTATTATAAATATTTATATTTTCAAGAAATTAAGTGTTTAATACATAGTGGTGGTGGTGGGGGGGGGGTTTACGCATATGTATTAGTAAAACATTTGTGAAATTAATTAAAACAGTAGTGACTAGAGATGAGCAAGTATACTCGCTAAAGGCAATTGCTCGAGCGAGCGTTGCCTTTAGCGAGTACCTGCCCGCACGAGACTGAAGGTTCGGGTGCCGGCGCGGGGGAGCGGTGAGTAGCGGCTGTCAGCAGGAGGGAGCGGGGGGGGGGGGAGAGAAGGAGATCTCCCCTCCATTCCTTCCCGCTCTCCCCCGCAGCTCCCTACCCGCCGCCGGCACCCGACCTTCAGTCTCGAGCGGGCGAGTACTCGCTAAAGGCAATGCTCGCTCGAGCGATTGCCTTTAGCGAGTATACTCGCTCATCTCTAGTAGTGACAGATAACCCACAAGCACCAAATGATGTACTAAAATGATGCTGAATGGACATAAATCCTTTCTCTGCGTGTAAGGTTCATAACTGTGACAACTGAATGTTCAAATGGAATCAATACGATACATATGAATAGTGCTACAGAATATCATTTTTTCATTAAAAAAAAATTAACTAAGGACATTGATTTGAATGATATACGATAATGTGGTTGAAGGTAAGGGTAAACATGGTGGTGAATTAATATTCTAATTAGGTCAATATGATAATAGTAATGGATATAATATGAAATAACAGAAAACTTCAGGATGAAAGATTAGAGATGGTGTAAATATTGGTGTGCAATAAAGGATGTAACGTGGGGTGTGAGGGAAAAGCAAAATATATATCACGGTGAAGTGCAACATAGAATAAGGCAAAATAATAAAACATGAAAAAAAAAGTGAACGGAATGTGTGTGAATGAATTTATATAAGAAAAAAAATAACCAAACAAAGAAATATATATATATATAAGTGGATAAAAGACAATCTAGAGACGTGTGACCCATCATATATATGGCTTTCGTGGAGACCCATTAGTGTCAAGGTGTTTAGCTTGAAGATCCAATACATTTCTCTTTTTCGTGAAACTTGAAGTCTATTGGCTGTATGGGGCGTAACTGAACAACTCAGAGTTGCAATCATGAAAAACGGATGCATGTCTTGACACAATACATGTTTCGAAATACCACAATGCTTGTGTGATACGACCCACATATTGCAGGTGATAGCGGCATGTAGAAAGACAAAACTAGATGAGCAGTTCAGAAACTATTTGATCTGAAACCGTTCTTCAGTTACATTACTAATAAAACTCATATTTTTGTTGCTAATGCTGCTGAAACATTTACAGTTTTTTCTGCCGCACCTGTAACAACACACCAGTTTTGGTAAAAGCTGGTGGCAATGTATAGGATGGAGTCTGGTAATTTCAATTTGTTAGGAGCTGTGGTGGCCTTTAACCCCTTAGTGACAGAGCTTTTTTTGCTTTTTTCCATTTTTGTTTTTTCCTACTCTTTTAAAAAATCGTAGCTCCTTTATTTATCCATAGACGTCGCTGTATGAGGGCTTGTTTTTTGCGGGATGAGTTGTATTTTTCAATGGCACTATTTATTGTATCATATAATTTACTGAAAAACTTTTAAATAATTCTTAGAGAGAAATGGAAAAAAAACGACATTTCACCATCTTTCGGTGCGTCCTGTTTCTACAGCACACAAATTGCAACAAAAACGACCTGCTATTTTTATTTTATGGGTCAGTACGATTGCTACGATACCAAACTTGTATAGTATTTTTTTTGCTGTAGTACTTTTATTTTTTTTTTAAGATATTCAATTTTTTTCAATTATTTTCTGCGGTCATTTTGTGCGCGCAATACGTTTTTTATTTTTTCGTCGACGTAGTTGAGCAAGGGCTCATTTTTTGCGGGATGTCCTGAAGTTTCCGATAGTATCAATTTGGAATACATACGACTTTTTGATCACTTTTTATTGCGTTTTTTCTGGGAGACAGGGTAACTAAAAAAGTGTATTTCTGGCGTTCTTTATTTTTTTTTCACCGACGTTCACCGTGCGGGAAAAATAATGCACTACTTTGATAGATCGGACTTTTACGGACGCGGCGATATCAAATACATATTTTTATTTTATGATTATGATTTTTTAATAATGGATATGGCAAAAGGGGGGTGATTTATAAACTTTTATAACTTTTTTTTTTTTAACAATTAAAAAAACTTTATTGATCTTTTTTTTTACTTTACTTTGAAGTCCCCCTGGGGGACTTTAACATGCGATGCTTTGATCGCTCCTGCAGTATGACGTAATGCTATAGCATTATGTCATACTGCTTTTTTACAGGCAGTCTATGAAGCCACCCTGTGTGGATGGCTTGATAGGCAGTCTGCTAAGGCAGCCCTGGGGCCATTCATTAGGCCCCCGGCTGCCGTGACACCTGCACGGCTCCCCCGATCTCACCGCGGGGGGGCCGTGCGGGACCCCGAACAGCGTTCGGGGGATTTAAATGCCGCTGTCAGAACTGACAGCGGCATTTAAAGGGTTAATAGCCGCGATCGCCCGAACGGCCGAGCGCAGCTATTGCCCGCGGGTGTCAGCTGTAATAAACAGCTGATGCCCGCACTGTATGGAGGGAGATAGCGGCGCTACCTCCCTCCATACACGTCCTGCAACAGCAGGACGTAGTTTCCCGATGAGGGGGGTCGTTAAGGGGTTAAAGTCCATGCCCTTCTGAAGTTGGTGCAGGCTTTTGGTGGGATGTGGTCAACATATGGATCTTGTAATAAGGTTGGCCAGTGTTTTTCCAAACTTTTCTGTCTCAAAAGTATGACAAACAATCAAAGTGGTTACAAAGTTCCGACTGTAATTGTGAGGATTGATTTTCTGAGTGTCAGACTCGTTGGTTGATGTATCATTGTTTGAAGGCTGCTTCCACTAGGTTTGAGGATATTTATTTTGCCTGAACCTTTGTTTTATAATTAAACTTTGTGCATTGAAGTCATCTATCTTGGTACAATTGTGTTTAAAGCAAACTGCCCATATGGTAGGTTTCCTTTCCATTTTCTGTAGTGTACACTCCTGAAATCAAAAAACTATTTCCATCAACAGGTTTCAAATACATTCTGGTTACCACCCTTTGTGTGTCTAAGGGTTTATTAAGACGGCCGTATATTGGCCGGGTATTCACACCTGGCTAATATACGGTGTTCCTCTCTGCAGGGGGAGGAGGCTGGAAGAGCCAGGAGCAGTGCACTGAACTCCCGCCCCCTCTCCTCCTCCTCTCCGCCCCTCTGCACTATTTGCAATGGGGGGAGGCGGGACGGGGGCAAAGCTAAATGCACTGCTCCTGATTCTTCTAGCCTCCTCACCCTGCAGAGGGGGACACCGTATATCGGCAGGGGCGTGAATACCCAGCTGATATACGGTTGTCTGAATAAGCCCTTAAGCTGTGTTCACACAGAGTAGAATTGCCGCATGGAAATTCCAAATGCATTTTTAAACCTGAGACTTAGCAACAAAGTTGACGAGATTTGCAAAAATGTAATTTACACGCTGCTGACAAGCTGCACGGAAACTGCCATGCTTTGTGCAATTTAAATACGCAAAACATGTAAATTGTATCACCGTTTCCGCTGCAGGCTCTCTTCTCTCCATGTAGAATTTCCATGCCGTCCCGCTGCGGACATTCCGCGAGACTTACATCCCGTGGGAACCCAGGCTTCAGATCAAGTCCAGGGACTACAGCAGATCCAGAGCATCTACACCACATAACTCTTTCGTGCCCCTCTTATTGGCAGTGTTCCATGTCAGCTAATAGACACAATCAGGTATTTAATGAATAGCCAGATGTGTTATATCTGAAAAAGAGGCTGTGCCTTGAAACGCATTTTACTGCTGATTCTTAGAGGGGTTTTCCAGGGAGCCATTGAAATTAACACCAGCCATGCCTGCAGTTACAAGATGGAGACTTCCGCTCCGACATCTGTGTATTTGCAGTGCTGACAGAATGCGCCTGCTCAGCTGATCATTCGGGGTAGCGAGCGACGAACCCCAGCCGATCAACTGTTGATGACCTATCCTGAGGATAAGACATCAATAGTATTTCACTGAAAAACCCCTTTCAGTTTTATACAATAAAGAATACCATTTATATTCCTGCTGCCACTCCGCTGCAGAGAGCTGCACCTGGCGCCAAATATTCAGACATTTCCCGTGTGTTGCATGACTTGTCATCCATAGGTTTAGACTGGCTAGCCTCACCTCCACATATGCATGTCCACCACCAATTAATCACAGACATGTCCTTGGCAAACCGAGAAACACCACCACAAGGTTGCTCCACCTTTCTCTTTTTTCAGTATTTACATTAAAACCAAGTCCGGGTATTCGATGGATATGGGTAAGCTTTTACCTGAGAATGCTCGGTTAAAATGATTCTGGGTAAGGTACCAGGTGAAAGTCCTAATCTCCTCCCCTGAACCATCCAAAATGAAGATCAAATTGTCAATATCTCTCTCATGGAAGATAATCTTGTCAATCATTGATTTGAGGAAATGTAAGTGTCCTTAAATTCTCCTACGAAAAGACTGGCAAGACTGGGTGCAAATCTAGTGCCCATAGTGGTATATTTTATCTGCTGATACAGTTTGGAGTTAAACATGAAGTAAATGTAGTTATTCTTAAGAATGAAGTGAATGCCTTCAGCAATAATTTTTTTTTCACCGTGGGATGGACTGATCGTGGGCTAAAATGGAGCTTATGGTGTTCACACCCAGGCTATGCGGAATATTTGAGTAAGTGATGTAATGTCCAAAGTGCCCAACAACACGTGGGTTTCCACCGGAAATCAGACAGTATTTGGATGAGAGGCAGAGTGTCCTTTAGGTATGACTCTAGGTGAATGACATACCATTCAAGTAAGATATCAATATATTGGGATTGGTTGCAGGTGACTAAGTTTACCCCAGAGGGGATGGGTCTGCCTGGGGTGATGGGGATATCATTATGGATTTTGGGCAAGTGGTGAAAAATGAGAGTACGTCGGTTTTCAATGATAAGAAAATCTCCCCGCCCCCCCCCCCCCCCCCCAAGAATACAGTCCATATACGCTCCCTGAATAAGGTCAGAAGATGGTTTCTAGGTGGAGGAGGTGGTGTTAGAGGACGGGGGGATACAGCTCTCGTTGTCAGACAGTACAAACATGGCTTTGTTGGTGTATGTGGATCTGTTCTGCAAGATAATGCCACCGCTCCTTATCAGCATTACAGAAGACAAGGCCAGGTTTGTCTCTAAGGGAATTAAAAGCTACCGTTTCCTGTTTGTATAAATTACTTTTGACAGTACATATTTCATTAACCCTTTGCAATCCAATTTTGGATTCAGGGTTTCCTAGGGGGCTTTCTCTTCCTGCCATTCTACAATAGCAGCATCTGCTGGCTAGAGCCAGTACTGCGGTATGGGACATGCTGGAGAGGCCCCCGACAACAGAGCGGCCAGTAGTATACAATAAGAATACCCTGCCGGACGTCTTCCAACATCGAAGCTGTACAGACTTCACTCAGAATGTCTTCAGACGTCAGACAGTGGATTGGAAAGGGTTAATGCTCCTAAAATCAGCCGACACCAGAGAATAAAACATGTTAATGTAATTACCTCTGTAGTGTATGGGGTAGAAGGAGCATTTTGGTTTCAGGTCCATAGGAAAAGGTTCCGGGGAGGTGGTAGTGGTGGCCATGCCTGTTCTATTTTACTGCATTTCAGATCATTGTTATTGCACCTCATGACCCATTGAAATTATGGGGTGTGTTAAAAAAAACGCTGCCGAACGTGTTTGAAAAACACCATTCGAAAAAGCGACGTTTAAAACATGGCGTTTTTACAGACGCCTGTATGAGAGCAGTCTTAACTGCTAAATCTGTAACACTCTTTTTCCTCTGAAACACTTATTCTAAAACTTTCTGGAACACTACACCACGAGACCATATGTCCTCTTCTCTGTCGATGGATGTCTCCAGCTCTGGCCACAAGAAACATCATGTGTCCCACATACAGTGCGCCTGCGCTGCACCTGAGGCATTATGCACAAGCGCTGTGAATCCTCCACTGCGGGAAGGACATCATGCACACGCACCATCGCCAATGCTGCACAGGAGCGCCATATGTGGAGAGCCTGACATTGCCAGTGGACGGAGCTGTAGATGTCCATCAACAGAGTATGGGACGTTTTTAAGCAGAAGAGCGAGGGATGGAACCCTGACCGCTGGCAGATGTGACCCACCTATCGGATGGGCTATGGCTTACTAACATGTGGCACAGGAAATCTTTCTGCGGCTAGATCTAAAGATGGGAGCCACAAGACAGAGAGGTAATGGTACCATTTTAATCATCATTTAGTCCACTCATGCTTCGGTATATGTAGTTTAATAGGCAAAAATTAGCTGACAGACTTCCTTTAAAGCAGGGGTCCCCAACTCCAGTCCTCAGGGACCACCAACAGGTCATGTTTTCAGGATATCCTATAGTAAGAGCACCTGTGGCAATGTCTGAGGAACCAACAATAATTACATCACCTGTGTAACACTGAGGAAATCCTGAAAACACGACCTGTTGGTGGTCCCTGAGGACTGGAGTTGGGGAACACTGCTTTAAAGGATCTGCTGTTAACCTCCTGGTGCCAGACATCACAGGGCACCTTCAGAGTTCTTGTGAAGTCCATAAGTCAATGGATCAAAACTGTTTTGGTGGTATGAGGGGCAACCTATACAACATCAGACATTTGGCTTTAACCCCTATCCTCCCTATGACGTAAGAGTACATCATAGGAGGGGGTTCTTCCCGCAAAATGACGACCCTTACGTTAAAGGGATAGCGCGAGATCATAGCAGATCTCGCTCCATCCTGCAGCGGGAGCCGGCTGTCACTAGTAGCCGGTCTCCTGCTGCGACAGCGGGGGGCATTGGAAATGCGCCCACCCGCTGTTAACCCTTTCCTGCCGCAATCTAAGTAGACTGTGACTTGAGCCAGCTCTCGCGTTAACATCGCGAGAGCCCGGCTGGTTGCTATGGCAACAGGACGCCGGATACCAGCTTCCTGTATTGCCATTGCCTAAGATCGCTATAATAAGCGATAAGGCAAGGCAGGAATGAAGTCCTGCTATGCCTTATCGTAGCGATCTTCAGTCCTGCAGTGTAAGTCCCTCAGAGGGACACACATTGTGTAAAAAGAAGAGAAAAATAAAGTACAAAAAATAAAAATGTTAAAAAAACCTTTTTTTTATGCTTTTTCTCATAAAAAAAAATCTAACATATTTGGTAACGACGCGTACAATAAATTGAACACGTTTTTTATCCTGCACTGCAAAAAGCGTTAAAAACGCAATAAAAGTGATTTTTATAAAAAACGTATGTACCCCAAAATGGTACCAATAAAAACTACGGCTCGTCTGGCAAACAATAAGCCCTCAGAGAGCTCCGTCCATGGAAAAATAAAAAAGTTATAGGACTTAGAATGCAGTGAGTTTAGAAAAAAAATAATAATTTCCAAAAAAAAGGGGTTTTATTGTGGAAAAGTGGAAAAACTTTAAAAAAATATAATAATTTTGGTATTGTTGTAACCGTACCGTCCCGCGTAAAAAAATATAGTGTGTCATTTATGCTACATAATTAACGCTCTAAAAAAAAATCTATGGCAGAATTGATGCGTTTTCTCTCCCTACGATCATAAAAAAAAAATAATAATAAAAGTTTTACAATATAGTCTATGTAACCAAAAATGGTACCAATGAAAACTACAGTTCACCACGCAAAAAACAAGCCCTTACACGGCCGCGTCGACGGAAAAATACAAAAGTTATTGCTTTTGAAAAATGGAGATGGAAAAATACTGAAAATCGTTTGGTCCTCAACGCCAAAATAGGCCATGTCCTTAAGGGGTTAATCTTAAGGCTGATCAATGTACAACATAGTATATATCACTAGAAAGACAAACAAATGCACACACAAGTAAATGCATAAATACAAAAAGTGTAAGATAATCAAATTGTTATAAGTGGCCCTGAGATTTTTGCTTACCTCACAGTACACAATGTCCGCACCATAATCTAAAGCAAGAAGTCGCATGGGCAAAGTACCCACACGAACCATAGGAGCCAGGATGGCTTTATCACAGAACGAAAGTACCATTATGGAAGTTCCTAAAAGAAAACAGAACATGAAGACGCTTTAACTGGCTACGCTTCAATATCCACTACTATAATATGCAATTGAGATATTGTTTAAGTATAACACCATTGTTATCAAGATGACCTCATGTGTTTGCAGGGTCACACTGTCACCACATTCAAAAATGTGAAGAATGGGTCGCAGGAAAAGTTCTTCAATACTGCTGCAATAAAAGGTTTGGTACCGTTAGCCAGTAGAGCAAAATGTGATTGCTCCCAGCAAGAGAAACCACGTAATCTTGTAGATATGATACCTTTTAATGGCTAACAAAAACACATGACGTTATAGCGAGCTTTTGAAACTCTCAGGGTTTGAAAATTATGCCTAAATAAGAACCCTGAGAGGTTTGAAAGCTCGCTATAACATCATGTATTATATCACACTGCAATTGGGCAGGTATTCTATCAAGCCACCCCATGGGTATGGCTTGATAGTCATTCTGCCATGATGGCCCTGGAGTCTTTCAGAAGGCCCCCCCCCCCCCCATTTGCATGGCATCCGCATGGCAACACGCGATCTCATCGCGGGATAGGGGGGGCTATAGGGACCCCCAAACATCAGTCGGAGGATTTAAATGCCGCTGTCAGAATAGACATCAGCATTCAAAGGGTTAACAGCTCCGCTGAGTGGCACGGCTTATTAGAGCTGTTGCCACTGAGTGTTGGTTGTAAGAAACAGCTGGCGCCCGCGGTGTATGGGCACCCTGTGATCTCCTTCTATACACACCCCGAACGTGCAGGACGTACCCTTACGTCCTGTGTCGGTAACACAAAATTGGATATTTTTTCGAAACGACTTGCAAGGAAGAGTGACTTTTATGCAAATAGCTTTAGTGCCTCAACCAACCTATACACCAAGCTGAAACTCCGCAGAACTTAATATAGATGACGTATGAACACTACGTAAAAATTTCTGCAAGATTGAAGGTGGTCGAACGGGGACTAATAGGCTGCCTTTCAACGGCAGTGACTGAATAACGCTAGTGATATTCCGCCACGGGGGAGGAGGGGGCGCACTGACAGGACTTCACGATGAGCCTATCTAACAGACAGGCTTACTGTGGAGAATCGTGGCAAATCGCTATGATTCTCCGCTCGTGGACGTCGGGCTGCACTTTTCATAGTTAGCCTGTGAAGAGAGTGTCATGTGAGGTCTTTGGGCAATTTATCGCCGCGGATCTCACAATGACAACTCACCCATGGACAAGCAGCCGTATGCCACTTGACATGGAATGACCCCATATACCATATTTTGGGGATTATAATATAACATATAACACACTTGACTATAAGACGCACCACAGGTTTAGACAACAGAAAACAAAAAATATTTCATACTAATTTAAATATCTTTGGGGGTCTAACAAAGTGGAGGGGCTACCTTCATTAACTTTGGTGTTCTAGCATATTAGAGAGGACTAAGGGTGAGCATTCAGCTCCTATTAGACCTAGTGTGTCCATTAAAACAATGGCGCAAGCACATAAATTCACATTCTACACATACAGCTCTACTAAATGCACAATTTTGCTGTGGTTCTGACCTCAAGTCTGAATACACCCTTATACTGCTGTGCACATATGACGACTTAGTAGGGTAGAAGGTGAAGAAGGTACTAGGGTAGAGAACGAAGCAAAATAGTGAAATTAGGTAGGTTGGTATACAATGAGGGGCAGGAACGCTATCTTTTCTCCCTAGGAAGAGCACCTAGAACAGTGCTGGCAAACCTTTTAGAGGCCGAGTGCCCAAACTGCAACCCAAAACCCACTTATTTATCGCAAAGTGCCAATATGTCAGGGGGCGGGGCTTATCACGACATATGATTTTACCTCCGACGTTATAAAAAGGACCAAGACGCTTCAAAAATAGACAGTGTGCAGATTTTGACTGCTTTTTGGATGCAGAATTTGCCACGGAAATTTCCGTTGAGGACATTCTGCAGCATTTCCGCCACGTATAAACATACCGCAGCATACCACATAGCGGCCCCAGTAATCACACACACACACAGCGGCCCCAGAGATAATAGCGACACACACACAGCGCTAGAGCAGTAATAGTGAACCCCAACAGAGCAGCCCAGCGGTAATAGTGAACCCCCTTCCCCCTGACAGAGCGGCCCCAACGGTAATAGTAACCACACACACACACACAAAGCAGCCCGGCAGGGTCACTGTTACCCCCCACACACAGCAGCCCCAGCGGCAATAGTGATCACCCTCCGCAGAGCAGCCCCAGCGGTAACAGTGACGTCCCCCAGCGGTAACCGTGACGTCCCCCAGCGGTAACCGTGACGTCCCACAGCGGTAACCGTGACGTCCCACAGCGGCCCCCAGCGGTAACCGTGACGTCCCACAGCGGTAACCGTGACGTCCCACAGCGGCCCCCAGCGGTAACCGTGACGTCCCCCAGCGGCCCCCAGCGGTAACCGTGACGTCCCCCAGCGGTAACCGTGACGTCCCACAGCGGTAACCGTGACGTCCCACAGCGGTAACCGTGACGTCCCACAGCGGCCCCCAGCGGTAACCGTGACGTCCCACAGCGGCCCCCAGCGGTAACCGTGACGTCCCACAGCGGCCCCTAGCGGTAACCGTGACGTCCCACAGCGGCCCCTAGCGGTAACCGTGACGTCCCACAGCGGCCCCTAGCGGTAACCGTGACGTCCCACAGCGGCCCCTAGCGGTAACCGTGACGTCCCACAGCGGCCCCTAGCGGTAACCGTGACGTCCCACAGCGGCCCCTAGCGGTAACCGTGACGTCCCACAGCGGCCCCTAGCGGTAACCGTGACGTCCCACAGCGGCCCCAGTGGTAACCGTGACGTCCCACAGCGGCCCCAGTGGTAACCGTGACGTCCCACAGCGGCCCCAGTGGTAACCGTGACGTCCCACAGCGGCCCCAGTGGTAACCGTGACGTCCCACAGCGGCCCCAGTAATAATGCTATTACTACTGGGACTGATATAGGGGCCCCTATTACTAATAGAATCCCCTATATCAGCCCCAGTAGTGATAGTGCCCCCCACAACCCATATACTTACCCCCTCCTCTGCTCAGCGCTGCAACTGGCATTGATTCCAGGTGCACAGTGTGATGTCAGTATGCTGCCAGATGCCTCCTCCCCTGCTCTCGTGGAACCATGTAGGAAACGTCAGGGGAGGGGGAGAAGGATCCTGGCTTCCCACTGATGTAACAGTGTGCGCCTGGATCAGTGCTACCGAGTGAACAACAGCAGGGGAGACGCGGCCCATGCCGATATTCACTAATGTTGTGAGCGTCCGACTACAGCGCATGCCAGCAGGGAGGGCTCTGCGTGCCACAGGTTCGCCACCACTGACCAAGAAAGTGATTGAGTGAGGAGACTTATAAGGTCATTCATGCTCTTCTGGGTAATATGCAAATAAAGGAGATATAACAATACCGCTGCAGCGTCACCTATTGAAAGGCAGCTTCCTGCAAGTCAATGTTAGACTCTTTATACAAGCCTTGTAACAATGACTGGAAATTGAAAGCCAAGCCAGAATCCATTTACAGACAGCTGTTTCGGGGGCATTTACCCCTCATCAGTGTGCAGTAGGTTTCAGGCTTGGCTAGCGTGAGGCCTGTGACGTAGGTCAGGAATGCTATAGGTATAGAATAAGACACAAGTAAAAATGTGCCCAGCTTGGTAGGTTGTGTTCAGTGGACCCAACCCCATTTCAAATGTAAAGTCATTTTCACACCACAAATAGCGGCTCCAATCGGAGTCTCCAGCGAAGACCTGCCCTAAAATCCTGGACGAAATAGCGCATGATGGAGGCCGGGCGGACCTCAATAAAGTCAATAGGGTTCGTCCACCAGTATTCGGTTCCATCATAAGACGGTATCCGCGTTTCTGGTCCTATGACTGAAAAGAAGAATGGAGAGCAAATCGCTGAAGTGAACACCGCCCAAGTGGCATGTAGCCAAGACCATTCATGGCACATTCACACACGGCGGAAATGCTGTCGATTTGCACAATTTCTGCATGGACAATCAACAACATTTGCAGTACAAGATAGTGCGTGGCGATGGGCGGCACGCAGCAGGTCCACAATATCACTGCATACTTGCTGCGCGCATATCTCTCGCTGGCGGCACGCTGTCAGATATGCTGTGCGACCTCGCCCTAATCGAGGAAGGAACCCCCCAAATATAAACAGCATAAAATCAGCAGCACGGTTTACGCATCAGACGAATCTGATTCATCTCCCGTCTCTCACCCACCGCCCGCTGCAGACCCAGTACCCCCTTCACAGCAGCGGTCTCTCAGCAGGTTACAGGGGGTTTCCAGGCGGCTTGTACTGATAAGCTATCCTATATATGGCTGGTCGGCTGCTTGGGACCCCAGCTGGTCGGGCGCTCGCTGTCAGCGCCACAACACAGACTGCTCTGACCGACACGGTGGCCGCTGCTGGGAACTGCAGGCACGGCTCTCATTGAATTCAACAAGAGCTACGCCCAAGAACGGGTCATCAGTAAAAATTGCGCAAAAACCTTTAACGTGTCCCGCAAGCCTACAAAAAATGCAACTTGGTGGCAAAAAGAGAAGAATATTAGGATGCCGGTTTAATGTCACAGCTGATCCGAGTCACAGAGGGGAATAAAGGCGCCTGACCCCCCTGACAACTCCCCAGAAGTGTGCCGCATCCCCAATACTGCAGCAGGGAAGTCACTATGGCAACCCCTGTAGCCCCCACAATGGCCGGCAGCCGCTGCTGTCACTACTCCTCACCTCTCCCTCCTCAGCGGCACGTGCGCTGCTCTCGGCGCTCTGTTTACGTGGGGCCACGGCGTCACTTCCAGCGCGCCTCTGACGTCACAGCAGAGCGACGACCAGCGTGCGTGTGGAATGTATCCACCTTGGAGGCCGAAGCTGGGGTGTTTTCTTCGCTTCTTCACCACTTCCAGTGATCTGCCGGTGATTCGGCTCCCCGCACGGACTCGGCAGTTCCTGGAGAAGCAAGAGAAGAAGCAGGGTCCGGCCGTGCATGTGCCCCGAGCTGGCAAGCTGCTCATCAGCTCTCGTAGGCGGGAGCTCAATCAGTTTTCCGGCGAGCGGTACGGGCGGTTGGAGCAGCCACCCCTTGTGAGCCGGGGATGGAGGCACCGAGAGTCGTATGGGGATCATTTTACCATTCTCAGACAGCAGGAACAGCGCCCCTGGCCGGAGACGGAGAACACCTTCCACTCCCTCCCTCTGCACCCGAGCCTGCTGTCTGCCCTGGATGCTCTGGACATGAAAACTCCCACCTGGATTCAGCAGCAGACGATCCCTGCCCTGCTGGCGGGCAAGAACGTGCTGTGCGCCTCTGAGACGGGCAGCGGTAAAACCCTGGCCTACCTGCTGCCCATAGTGCACAGCCTCCTGTCCCAGGAGAGTGATGCTGCCTCCTCGCCAGATCCTCGAGGTCTCATCCTGCTGCCTTCCATGGAGCTCGGATGTCAGGTGACATCAGTGGCGAAAAGACTTTGCGCCAAGCTGGACTTGTCCGTACAGTTCGTGGGAGGCGGTCGTGGACGCAAAGCCATAGAGAAGCCCTTCTGCGGCGATCCGTTGGATGTACTAACCGCCACACCTGGTGCCCTCTTGAAGGCCCTGAAGTGGGGGAAAGTTAGTTTGTCAAACCTTCATTACGTTGTCCTGGACGAGGCGGACACCTTGTTCGATGACACCTTCTGTCAACTAACCGAAACAATCCTCATGCACACGCAGATCGCTTCTTGTGCCACTGACTTGCAAGCGTTGGATAGGAAAGCCCAGCTAGCCATTATTGGAGCCACCTTCCCCACGGGTGTTGGCAAAGTACTTAATAAGATAACGGATCTTGGCAGTATTGATATCATCCAAAGCAAGAAGCTGCACTCCCTTATGCCCCATGTCCAGCAGATGTTTAAAAAACTCAAGGCATCCGATAAAATTTCAGAACTTCTGGTCCTACTAAAGAAACATTTGGAAGAGAAGCCGGGCACTGGAATGCTGGTGTTCTGTAACAACGTCACCACAGCCAACTGGCTTGGCTATATATTGGATGACCATAGCATCAAACATTTTAGGCTTCATGGCGACATGCCAGTTGATATGCGCCCTGGTATCTTTGAAAAGTTTCAGAAAGGCCAGTTTGATGTGTTAGTCTGCACGGACATGGCGTCCAGAGGGCTGGACAGTCTCCGAGTGGACATGGTAGTAAATTATGACTTTCCTTCCACTGTACAGGACTACTTGCACAGGGCAGGAAGGGTGGGGCGTGTTGGAAGTGAGAGTAATGGGAGTGTTGTGAGCTTTGTCACACATAACTGGGATGTTGAACTTGTGCAAAAGATTGAAACGGCTGCGCGGAAGCGAAGTGCGCTCCTGGCGACACAGTCCAGCATACAGAATCCTGTTAACTCTCGTGAAATTCTAAAAGAAGAACCGGAGATGTAGGAAAAGGGAGTCCTTATGCAGATCACAAAAGTTTGATTGTTATTCTGATAGCGCAGGACTGTGTGGTTTCTACAGCCAGATACCATATTGTTCTTCCTGTCAGGAATATTCATGTTAGCAATAAAATAGTAATTATATGCGCACCAATAAATTTCACAACACTGTACAAATTAGAGGTAACATTAACAGTTTATTGAAACTAAACTAATACGTTGAAAAATAGAAGTGAGCATCCTGCTCCCAAGAGCTTACAATCGATGAGGAAATAAGGGTCACCATGAGATAGATGCCCGATCACGTGACCTTCTCAGGGGCTCCGCGCATTACTCCGTTCGGAGTACATGGCTTCTGGCCAGTACTCCGAACATATCATTGTTGGGAGGCTGGCCTGATTCTCTGAAGTGTCGTTCAGATACACAATGTGATTGTTCCCAGCAAGAGAAACCACGTAATCTTGTAGATATACCTTTTAATGGCTAACAAAAATACAGGATGTTATTGCGAGCTTTCGAACCAACACAGGATTCCTCAGGCGTAATGAAATAGATCCGAAGAGGCATGCATATATATATACACACATACTTATGACAAGGCACGGAGTAATAATTTCTCTGCTCATCCTGTTGTGGTATTCTTTTAAGTGCAAATTAATCACATCCATGTCTGTGCTTCGGATTTATTTCAGTAAGCCTGAAGAAGAACCCAGAGTAGATTCGAAAGCTCGCAATATCATGTATTTTTCTTAGTCATTAAAAGGTATAATATCTACAAGATTATGTGGTTTCTCCTGCTGAAAACGATCATATTTTACTCTACTGCCTAACACCGTACCAAACTTTCTTACACAAACGCTTGCGAAGTGACATGAATACAGATGAGCGAGCATACTCGGTAAGGACAGATACTCGAGCGAGTATCGTCCTTACCGAGTACCTGCCTGCTCGCCCGCAAAGATTCGGGGGGTAGGGATCGGCGGGGGGGGGGGAACGGTGGAGAGATCTCTCTTTTCCTTCCCGCAACACAGCGCTCACACCTGCCAGCACCCGAATCTTTGCGGGCGAGCAGGCAGGTACTCGGTAAGGACGATACTCGCTCGAGTATCTGTCCTTACCGAGTACGCTCGCTCATCTCTAGACACGAACCATCTGCACATGCTTCAGTGATTTAGAACAGATTCTTCAGAAGATCCTGCTAGGAAGGCATCATTCTTTACCGACTCATGTGCAGATAGTTCGTAGTGGTGCGCATGCTCCGGTAGTCAGTACTAAGACAAGCTCGTGGCCATAGCAGTGCTGCTGCACACTGACTACCAATGATATTCAACTATGCGTACGCCAGTAAGAAGTGCTGCTAATAAAGAGCAGAACCACTGACAGCCAATGAGCTTTTCATTGTAGATGGCCCAGGTTCAGAATCGTGGCACCGTCTTTCCTCCACCCCTGCTCCAAGTAGTGTACCCTTTGAGAGCATGTATGGGTTCAAAGTTTTCATTATAAAAATCCATGCTGAAAATTTTGGACCCATATGTGCTCTCATGCTAAATTATTGATCTTTTGTCGGTCAGCAAGCTGGTGTGTTCGCAGCTGCTTTCAGTTAAAAAAAAAAAGGTATGTGGAGGTGTTCATTCACTGGCTTGTAAATAAATAAGACAGACTTTGCTCGCAGGTAAGTCCTTTAAGTAGTGTGAGGGATAAAAAAGAAAAAAAAATGCTTGTCCCCGTCAGACATCATGAATCAATAGGCACACAGAGATCCAAGCTGCTCCAGAAGCGGACTGCTAGCTCCTCATGACAGCTTTCCAGAATGCCAACCAAAATAATTTTAATTAAAAAAAAAAATTTAACTTTTATTACATTGAGACAAAAACAGCATGGAGAATGGAATATAAAAACAAGAGGGACTCAAGCGGTTTGAGCCAATTTATCTCGGCTCTTAGGGCTCACTCACACAGGCGTATGGGGCTGTGTATTCTGCGCATTATTTTTTACATGTGTAATAGGCAATATACAGTTAAAATACTCATGTATCATGCATATTTACTGTGTATTTTAAACCCCCATAGACTATAGTGGCCAAATTATGCACCAAAACAGGACTTTCTTCGTCCTGTAAATCAATGGACTTCGTATTACATACGTTAAAAAAAATACATGCTTAATATGCAGCCCCCATACATTCATGTGAGTGAGCCTCGACACCGCAAAGATCCAAGGTTGTTACTTTTTAAGTTATGCCCCATTTGAACGCGACAACTCGGCTAAACAAGAACGTTTAGACAAGCAAATCACCACCAAGTATCACTCTCTTCACATTCTACATGAAGTGGGGAGCATTTAGACAAAGTGAGCGAACCAGCAATGTTTTTTTTGCTGGTTGAATGTGAGCGACAAATGAATAGTAAACTACGGCTTTGCATTTACACAGAATTATTGTGCATTTGTTTGTTTGAACAAATTTTATTGTGATAATTGTCCTGTGGAAATGGCCCTTAAAGGTAACATCCGGTCCTCCCATAGGTGCATAATAGACACAACCAATGTTCAAATACCTTAAAGGGGTTGTCCCACTTCTAGCTGTTTTTTGCTTGTAATTGCGCATTGGTTCAGATTGGTACTGCAGGCTGAATCCTGTTGAAGTGAATGGGGCTCAGCCTGCACTATCAACCTGGGCCGCTGCGCAATGTATTACATATGAGTAAGAGAGTCCATAGGTTTCTTAATAATTCCATATTTTGCGCACGCATTTCAGTGGCGCCAAAAAAAATAGAACATGTTTTCTTTTTCTGCGTATTAGTGCACAAAAGGTCCCAATTGGGGGTGCAAATGTGTGTGCAATACACAAAGATATGCGTGAAACACTGCGTAATTCTGCAGGGAAAAGAACACATCTAGAACGCATTAAGACTCATTGACCATTTCAATTGGTGTGCCTTTGTTTGCTAAGCGCAAATGAAAAAGCATAGTTCGTTCTGTAAAAACGGTGCACTAAGGCTGCCTTAACACAAGTGAGAAAATCACATGGGATTTGTACGTTGCGAGACACACAAAATATGAGCCATTCTTTGGAATGGGGTTATACACATGAGCGATGTTTCTCCCACATGGCACCGCAATGCAGGAAACAAATCACGGCATGTTCTATCTTGCTCCGTGCTTTTGCATTGCAGTGCCTATTTTTTTCAATGGGGCCGGCGGCAGTATCACACCATGTGCTAGTTGTGTGCAATAGATGCAAGGTCTCCCATTGAAGCTGGGAGATTTTAAATTTCCCTGTCTCTCCCGGCTTCTACACATGCGTTCAACACTTTGCTGATGGCGCACATGCGCAGAAGATGGAGAGAGGTCTTTGCAGGACCAGATCGTGACACGCCTGGACCCCAGGGCTTTGCTCTACAGGGACATTGTGTTTTTACACCTGTAGAATAAAGCCTAGACACCCAGGACGTGAAAACATGTATGGGTGTTCACTAAGGGGTTAATTTAAAAAGCACTAACAGGAAATGTTCCCAAAACTTCTACTAGGAAAAAAAATATACTGTAATTACCTTGAGAAAGTAAAACATTTGTTTTAATATGCAGTTTTTCCAAAGTACATCAACTGCACAGAAAGTGAATGACAGGATGTACGGGGCTCATTCACACAGGCGTATGAGTAAATTGCTGTATGTGTTACGCAACGTTTTACCGCTGTATGAGCCGGCTAGCTGTTTTTGTTTTTTTTTTAAATCCCTGCTCTGTCTCTTTGCAGCATTGCATATTGCACACCGCACATACACAATGTAACTGCATATGTGTGGTGTTTATTACGCACCCAATTAAACATGTTGCGTTTTTTTACACGCGTATTATACACCATGAAAAACCGCTATGGTGAGTGGGACATTCGAAAATCAATGTTTTTGAATTACCGCGATATACTGCATATTATATGCAGATACATCATGTACGTCATACGCAATTCAAATGCACTTGTGTGAATGAGCCCTAACAAGCACATTTTACAACTACCTTCACAGTTTTCATACCAGTTCCTGAAGCAGTTTGGAACTCTGTACAGAGTGATGTACCAGTGAATGGACGATGTGTACCATGTTCTGCTGAGTTTGTAGACTTGCAGCTACACGTTTGTTCCTCCTAGATGCTTCCTCTGTTCAATAATAGAACTTAACGTGGGTCATACACTTGAGATGACAAATGTTCGTCCAGCCAACAGCTTTGTCTCCCCCACATATGTATGCTTGGCTGAGTGTGTCTGTGTACTGAAATAGGAGAGGGGAGTAACACACAGCCAGACGCTTCCGGTTGTTGCTTAACGGGGTTTTGTCATTAAAAGGAAATCAATACTTACCTATTCCCCCTCAGGCAGTTTACTTATCGCATCTTCTACTCCCCAATCTTCTCCTGGCTCCTGCAGTCCCCCGAGTCACGTCACCTCCAGCCAGCTGGATCCTCTTCTTGTTATGCAGCGGCTTTCTCCTTCCTGCAGGTCAGTGTAGGCTACATCACTAGTGACATAGCGTTCACTGCCTAGCAGGGAGCGCCGAATGCTATGCCTGGCTATTGCCAAGACTGTACATTTTCACATAGTTAGTATAGGAACACTTGCGGCAAGACAGCACGCATGCGCAGTCTTGGCATTACCCCTGTATAGCATACGGTGCTCCCTTCTAGGCAGTGAACGCTATGTCACTAGTGACGTAGCATACATTGCGCTGCAGGGAGGAGAATGCCTTCAATGGACGCTTTGTCACCAGAAGATGAGGATCCAGCCGCTTGCGGTAAGGTGACCTGGGGGACTGCAGGAGCCAGGAGAAATCGGGGAGGAGAGGGTGCAATACGTAGACTGCCAGAGGTGGAACAGGTAAGTATTGATTTGTTTTAAATTTCACAACCCCTTTAACTCCCTGTGAACAAAAGGATTAGACATGTTGAAACCCAGTTACGCAATCATTTTCTTTCATCATCATGAGAAAATCAGAAGGCTTCCATACACATTAGATTGCTATCCCAAATTGTTGAGTTCATAAATACTAATGTGTATGGACAGCTTTATAATTGACATTGCAGATCTAGCAGATCATAAATTCACAGGGGCCCTGTGTGAGGGTATATATATATATTGCCATATGTGTTTTTTATGCTTTTATACCTATATGCAAGTTTTATTCAATTCCAAATGAAAAAAACTTATATGTCGCCTTACATCAGATATGCCAAGGCTTTAGAAGGCTGAGAGAGATGTTCTTTAAATTCAGAGAAAACCACCGAACCAGACATGAAGGACGCATGTACTTGGCTGTTTTCCCAGAAGCCCATATCAAGATGTTCAAATGTACATAATTTTCACTGTCTTAGGCCCGAAATCCGGACTTCTTAGAATGGAGTGGGTGATTCTTTGTACTGGAGTTAATTGAATACGTGATTTTCTGTACGTAAGCCAGAGGCGCCAGTATCAAGATAATGACTGTTATATGATTTTCACTGTCTCAGTCCGCAAATCTGGACTTCCCATATATGGTTATGAGCCCATCACCCCCTGGGGGATGGGACAAAGTGTATAAGATCTCATGTAATCTGTAATAAAGTACGGCGTCGACGTGGGCACAGCCGCAGCCATGTCCCGTGTGAGAAACTATACCAGACCTCTGTGTGGTGTCTATTCTTACGGCCGGCAACGGGGCAAGTGGGGTGGGCCCGATTGGTGTTGCACTTAGAATTTTAACCCTCATAAATGGCGCCCGAACGTGCGGCGGTAAAATCGGAGCTTACAGCGCAATTCACCCGGATCCACGCTACTGAGTAACCGTCCTGCTGCAAACCGAGCCTGATCAACTCACTTAGAACTCCAGGTAAGACGAGCATATATTTATGTTGTGTTTTACACTGCGAAGTCTTGCAGCAGGATGGACTATCTGTGGTTTGTGACCGGACGGGTTGGGTTAAGAGTTCTACACGGTAACTCGTGTGGGCTCCGGGTTTGCCGTCATGGACCACTGACCGTGATATGCGCACCAATGGCTCACCCGGAAACTAGTCTGTAGTCTATTTGTTGTTGAAGTCCGTAGCGTTTTAGCGATAGTGGAGATTGTTTGATTGTTTGTTGTATCTGCAGAATTTTTTTTTCTCTTACTTTTCATTTGGTCTCACAGACGAAGGAACCCTCCGTTTGAGTTTATTTAGTCGTTAATGGTTTAGAGGAGAGGGAAGCACTCTGTAAGACAGATCCCATTGACGAAGGAACCCTCCGTTTTAGTGTAGTTTAGTTGTTGATGGTTTAGCTGAGGAGAGGGATGTACTCTTTGGGACTGGTTCCATAAGAAGAAGATGCCTTCGGTTGTATTGCCATATATAAGGGGCTGACAATTCGGGTCAGAAGGATTCACTCTATGGAGCGTGTTATTTTTATTATTGTTGATGTTCTAATATGCGTAAGATCTTATTAAAGAAGATAGAGCCCCTCAAGGGCTGCCGCCGTGTGGATGAATCTGTAAAATGTAAGAAAACTCTAATGAAAATGTGTGACACCGACCCGCACGGCAGATTACAAAATGGTGTCTGGGGGGAGGTCTTTAGGACCCAGAGGTGCCTTGGAAGATCAAGGTTTGCTAGAGAAGAGAGATAGACAGTCAGAGTAAGTTAGGTATGTACACATTATTTGTTTAAGAAAGTATCCGTAAGTGAAATGTTGAAAAGTACAGTAAGTGATCAAGAGGGCGTCAGGAGAGTGTCTATTAAAGGTTATATTGGCAGTTAGGTAGGGGAGAGAAGTATGAGAAGCAGGCAAAGTCGATAAGTAAGTTACAATGCACGTGATTTGTTGGCAAAGAAAGAGAAAGAAAATGTGTATAATACAAGATAGATAATAGATAATATGTATAATCCATACTAGGTGGATGTATATGTGTATATATATATACTGTATGTGCAAATAGTTAACAGCTTGCTTGTAGGGGAGAAGAGTCTGTTGACATGTAGCTGTGAGCTTGTGTTCAGTCTCCAAGGTCAGGAAGATAACAGCGAGAGAGAAAATGCAATAACATCCTTGGTTAATATCTTGGCTTGCTTGCAATGAATTGAAATGAATTTAATGAGTTATACTGTCTTAGTAGGCAGGGAAATATAGTAATTTCTAAAATATATATTCTTACTTATACAGGGGTTGAAAATGAATGTTGCAAGGTCCCAGCATATGTGTTAATTATGAGTTCAAATGTTTTTTTCAATAGTTTAAGCTAAAACTTATTCACTATGTGTTTCATAGTCGCGGAGAGATAAGACATGTTTTAAAATGATGGGGGCTTTCAGAACTCACTCCAAATTCAGGGTCACAGAAACTAAATACTTCAGCGTTTAATACAGCATATAATAGCTTCAGTAGATAAGAAATATAGAATATTTCAGTCACTCAGCAAACTTTTTCACATAATTTGTCAAAGATAGCGCTCATTCACAATCTCATCTCAATAGAATAATGTACTTTATAGTAGCACTCACCTCGGTGTTTTTCAGCTGATGATGTATGTTTGCCAAACTTTTTTTTTCTGTGCATCTGCATGGACTGGTACACCTTCAAGGGGGGCGACGGAGCAGACTTGAGAGCATGGATGGATGGGAGTTGGTGACCCGTGTTCGGGCTGCGTGGAATGTGTGATGTGGATAATTGACTGGGGATAAAAGTCCTCCCCCTATGCATGGGACTTTGCTTGGTTGTGATGTGGATGCTTGGACGGTTAAGCTGAAATGGAGTTGAGAAGACGGACGCAATGTGCCAATATCGAAGGGGTGGAGCTATATGATGTAATAGTACGTAGTAATGTTTCATCCTTCTTGTCCAAGGGAGGGGGTGAGAATTTTGAGCAGCTAGTAAAAGTTTTTTGTTTTGTTTTTTTTTCTCCTGTCTGAGATTTGATAAGACTGCAGGCAGGACCAGACTAATAATGAATTCACTTAAAGGGATATCACATTTCAAATATTAATACATGTTTTGTAGATTATTCTTCCCCGGTGTAACTCATGTTTCTGTTATAGGTGCTAACATCTTACAGGCCTTATCTGCATCCATCAAATCTTTTTACAATGTTGTAATAACTTAAACCCGGCTACTATTGTTCCAATTGAGTACCCTGGTTTAAAGGGGGGGAGGAGAAGGCATAGGTGATCTAGGTATTGCAAGTCAGCCATTTTAGGTATTGCAAGTCAGCCATTTTAGGTATTGCAAGTCAGCCATTTTAGGTATTGCAAATCAGCCATTTTTAAATTTTTTTGCAAGTCATTTTTAAATTTTTAAATTTTTTGCAACAAGATTCTGATCTTTTTGAAATACAATACCAGCCTGATTGTCTAGCAGTGATGCAACAAGAAAATTTAAGTTTTAAAAAAGTTACTGAAAGCCCTTGTTAATAATGCATATTTTGAGTTGTTTTTTATAGATGGTACCCAGGGTGATTGACGACTCCACACTGGATATACGGTGGTTACACAACAAGATGTCCTAAAAAGCAGAATGTCTCCGCATGTCGCAGTACAAGAAGCAGAATTAAAAGCACTCACGGAGGCGTGTGGAGTGGCCACAGGTAAGACGGCAAACATTTACACTGACTCCCGGTATGCATTTGGCATAGCTCATGATTACGGCCCAACATGGAAGGCCAGACAGTTTTTTACCACAGCAGGACAGCCAATTAAGAATGATGCAGTGGTGCAGTCTCATGGAGACCCTACTTCTACCTGACAAAGTGGAAAGCTCACACCAATTCCTACACCGGAGAAGCGAGAGGCAACGCCATCACAGGCCACACAGCAAAAGCAGCGGCCCTCAAGCCGTGGAAGAAAGAAGAAAAGAAGAATTTAACAATAACTTGGACTTTGATTTGAACTTGGACTTTGATAAAAATCTTGGACTTTGATAAAAATCTTGGACTTTGATAAAAATCTTGGACTTTGATTTGAACTTGGACTTTGATAAAAAAAACATTGGACTTTGATATGCTAAAGACTTTACAGTTACGAGCCAGCAAGGAAGAAAAAGACAAATGGACTAAAAAGGGACGGCGTATGGTGAACAGTCAACAGAACTTGCTTACCATAGTCCCTGTGCCCCATGATGGCCCAGCTGACGCACGAAAAGACGCACCTCTCAAAGCAGTAATGATGTCGACGCTTGAACAAGGACGAGTGGCTCCTTGGTTTTCTGTAGCTGCTGCATCATTTGTCCAATTTTGCATGATCTTTGCCGTAAAGCAGCAGGGCAGAAGTAAATTTGCCACATAACACTTGCCTAGACCACTCTACCCATTTCAGGGATTGCAAATTGGCTACACTCAGCTCCTACTTGTTGGGAAGCATGAATATGTGCTTGTTGTTGATTTCTTTTCAGGTTGGAGACCTACCCTGTTACCAAAGTAAATAAGCAGGTAATCGCACAGAAGCTCATGAATGAGGTAATCCGCAGATATGGGGTACCGGAAGTGATTGAGTCAAACAAAGGTACACACTTCACAGGTGAAATAATGCAACACATCATGTCTGTTTTGGGTATATTCCAGGCTTTTCACACACCCTACCGTCCACGGAGTAGGGGGAAAGTAGATACAAAAGACAATGGAGGAAAATGGTAAAATTTTGAATTGAGTGTTTTCCATTAGTTTTTCTTTTTTTCCAGGAGGATACATGCCACAGTAGCTGAGTTTGGGGAATGATTTTTCTTGTTAATTTTGTCATAGGTCTCACCAAGGAATTGTCAGTAATGCATTCTGCAGTCTCTGCTTTTATCCCAGGTCCGACAGATGAGTGTCACAATCTGAAACCAGGTGACAGGGTCTATGTGGAAAAGTTTGAGAGACAAACCCTGTTTAAAGGTCCTTACCAGATGTTGTTCACCATCCCAACTGCAGTCAAGCTCGAAGGAAAGCCCACTTGGATCCACACTTCGCACTGAAAAAACTAATGATCCTGCATATCCTTTAAATGCTATAATGTGGTACAATTCCTCTAACACACACCTTTGACTACTGTACACTAGCCCCCTGTTTCAGAACAAATTAATACAATCAAATGTGCAATATGAAGACTACACTGAGGGTGAGAATCCAACACCGCATCGTGCTAAGAGAGAAGTTAACGTTCAAGGAGGTAACTTTGATCCACATGTACACATAGATGCAATAGGAGTGCCAAGGGGGGTGCCAGATGAATTTAATTCTAGAGATCAGGTTAAAGCAGGTTTTGAGTCCTTATTTGCTATTGTCACTGTTAATAATAATGTAGATTAGATGAATTATATCTATTACAATCAGCAGAGGTTTGTAAACTACACCAGAGATGCTTTTGCAAGGGTTAGCTGACCAGTTAGGGCCCACTGCATCCATGGCCCTAGAGTAGCCCTGGATATGATTTTAGCAGAAAGAGGTTGGGTATGTAATTTCCTGTTTGTGTATTTTCCCTTTGATCAAAAAGAGTATGAGTAAGGGACTGGATAATGTGACCAAAATTTCCCTTGTTTGAAAAAGATGAAGAGCCAGTTCCGATAATGGCAACCACGTATGTTACCAGAAGAATGGAGAGATGGACTAGTACTGTGTCAGCCTCAGTCTCATAAGATGGACTGTCAGTGGACTTCCCATTTGCCTAGGGAAAGTGCAGAAGACCTTAGGTTCCGGCGAGGGCACACCCTGTGGGGTGTTAACTTGTACAGATAGAGGGTATGGAGGCCCGGAAATAAGCCCAGGGAATCCATGGCCTCCTTCTGAGGTGAGGTAGGGATCCCTCCCTTTTAGGAGTAGGGACTTACGGGCAGTGGAGAAACCCTGACGCAAGGGAGAGACGACCGAGGAAGAGTGCAAAGTCTGATGCTTGATCTCCATATTAAGTTTTTTAGGGGGGTTTGTGAGGGTATATATATATATATTGCCATATGTGTTTTTTATGCTTTTATACCTATATGCAAGTTTTATTCAATTCCAAATGAAAAAAACTTATATGTCGCCTTACATCAGATATGCCAAGGCTTTAGAAGGCTGAGAGAGATGTTCTTTAAATTCAGAGAAAACCACCGAACCAGACATGAAGGACGCATGTACTTGGCTGTTTTCCCAGAAGCCCATATCAAGATGTTCAAATGTACATAATTTTCACTGTCTTAGGCCCGAAATCCGGACTTCTTAGAATGGAGTGGGTGATTCTTTGTACTGGAGTTAATTGAATACGTGATTTTCTGTACGTAAGCCAGAGGCGCCAGTATCAAGATAATGACTGTTATATGATTTTCACTGTCTCAGTCCGCAAATCTGGACTTCCCATATATGGTTATGAGCCCATCACCCCCTGGGGGATGGGACAAAGTGTATAAGATCTCATGTAATCTGTAATAAAGTACGGCGTCGACGTGGGCACAGCCGCAGCCATGTCCCGTGTGAGAAACTATACCAGACCTCTGTGTGGTGTCTATTCTTACGGCCGGCAACGGGGCAAGTGGGGTGGGCCCGATTGGTGTTGCACTTAGAATTTTAACCCTCATACCTGTAAGTGATGAGTGACGTCATGACTGCTGCTACAGGTGATCCACTACTACCTTCAAGTACGAATGATCCGTTAGCATCAATAAAATCACTTTACCATACACACAGTGAAGACTACGTTTCAGTAATGAAGTAAGGCCTCATGTCCACTAGGAAATTCGGGCCCGCGCGGATTCTCCATGCAGAATCCCGCAGCGGGACTCTCTCTTACCGGGGACATGAGGCCTGTTAATAGATTTTTCTTTTTCTGTCCGGACGCTGCGGGTTCCAGTCCGTCGCAGCTGGATCTTCTTTCTCTCTGCCTATCGGATGCGCTCGGCACGCCGGAAGCGTGCCACGCACATGCGCTGTGCACCCTTTTTTTTTTCTTTTTGAACTCCTGCTCTCCCGCGCCGGAGAGCAGAAATTCAGCTGCGGGTGTACCGCGGGACCGGACGGCTTCCATAGGCTTCTATGGAAGCCTGCGGGAGACCCGCAGAAAATGGAGCATGCTGCGTTTTCTCTCACGTGCGGGAGAAAACGCAAATCCATTTAAATTCCATCCGCGGGTGCAAATTACAATTTAATTGCGCGTGGATGGCTAATGGATCCCTATGGGCAAAATTGAATGCGGATTCCGCAGTGGAATCTGCTATTCGATTTTGCCAGTGGACATGAGGCCTAACCTTCTTCAAGCTCTCAGGTCTCATTATATCCAAAATGTCTCCTACGTTGTGTGTATATTTTTGCTTAAAGAGAATTTTTTTTTCTGATATTCCCTTTCAAAAGTGATAGGTGACAATTCGCTCACTAGTTGCTAGTCGTTTCATTTCAGCTCACATGAAGGATAGTCACTGGTTAATCAAACGTAGTCTGGTATAAAGTCATACTCATTTGTACTTGGATGACTTGCAGACACATTTGCACAGAGATTTCCCCCTAGGAACAATATGTTAGCTTTAGAGATGAGCGAGCACCAAAATGCTCGGGTGCTCGTTACTCGGGATGAAATTTTCGCGATGCTCGAGGGTTCGTTTCGAGTAACGAACCCCATTGAAGTCAATGGGCAACCCGAACATTTTTGTATATCGCCGATGCTCACTAAGGTTTCCATTTGTGAAAATCTGGGCAATTCAAGAAAGTGATGGGAACGACACAGCAACGGATAGGGCAGGCGAGGGGCTACATGTTGGGCTGCATCTCAAGTTCCCAGGTCCCACTATTAAGCCACAATAGCGGCAAGAGTGCCCCCCCCCTCCCAACAACTTTTACTTCTGAAAAGCCCTCATTAGCAATGCATACCTTAGCTAAGCACCACACTACCTCCAACAAAGCACAATCACTGCCTGCATGACACTCCGCTGCCACTTCTCCGGGGTTACATGCTGCCCAACCCCCCCCTGCACGACGCAGCGTCCACAGCGCACACCAAATTGTCCCTGCGCAGCCTTCAGCTGCCCTCATGCCACACCACCCTCATGTCTATTTATAAGTGCGTCTGCCATGAGGAGGAACCGCTGGCACACACTGCAGAGGGTTGGCACGGCTAGGCAGCGACCCTCTTTAAAAGGGGCGGGGCGATAGCCCACAATGCTGTACAGAAGCAATAAGAAATCCAATCCTGTGCCACCTCCATCTGGAGCTGCACACGTGGGCATAGCAATGGGGAACCTATGTGCCACACACTATTCATTCTGTCAAGGTGTCTGCATGCCCCAGTCAGACCGCGTTTTTTTATAAATAGTCACAGGCAGGTACAACTCCGCAATGGGAATTCCGTGTGCACCCACAGAATGGGTGGCTCCCTGGAACCCACCGGCTGTACATAAATGTATCCCATTGCAGTGCCCTGGACAGCAGAGCTAACGTCAGATTAAATGCAGGTGGGCTTCGGCCCACACTGCATGCCCCAACCTGACCGGGGTTTTTAATTCATAGACACAGGCAGGTACAACTCCCTATTGTGAAGTCCCTGTGGACCGACAGCATGGGTGGGTGCCAGGAAACCATAAGCGGTACATAAATATATCCCATTGCATTGCCCATCACAGCTGAGGTAATGTCATGTTTAATGCAGGTGGGCTTCGGCCCACACTGCATGCCCCAGTCAGACTGGGGTTCTTTAGAAGTGGACACATGCAGTTACAACTCCGTGTGGACCGACAGCATGGGTGGCTCCCTGGAACCCAGCGGCGGTACATAAATATATCCCATTGCATTGCCCATCACAGCTGAGGTAATGTCATGTTTAATGCAGGTGGGCTTCGGCCCACACTGCATGCCCCAGTCAGACTGGGGTTCTTTAGAAGTGGACACATGCAGTTACAACTCCGTGTGGACCGACAGCATGGGTGGCTTCCTGGAACCCAGCGGCGGTACATAAATATATCCCATTGCATTGCCCATCACAGCTGAGGTAATGTCATGTTTAATGCAGGTGGGCTTCGGCCCACACTGCATGCCCCAGTCAGACTGGGGTTCTTTAGAAGTGGACACATGCAGTTACAACTCCGTGTGGACCGACAGCATGGGTGGCTCCCTGGAACCTACCGGCGGTACATAAATATATCCCATTGCATTGCCCATCACAGCTGAGGTAATGTCATGTTTAATGCAGGTGGGCTTCGGCCCACACTGCATGCCCCAGTCAGACTGGGGTTCTTTAGAAGTGGACACATGCAGTTACAACTCCGTGTGGACCGACAGCATGGGTGGCTCCCTGGAACCTACCGGCGGTACATAAATATATCCCATTGCATTGCCCATCACAGCTGAGGTAATGTCATGTTTAATGCAGGTGGGCTTCAGCCCACACTGCATGCTCCAGTCAGACTGGGGTTCTTTAGAAGTGGACACATGCAGTTACAACTCCGTGTGGACCGACAGCATGGGTGGGTGCCAGGAAGCCACCGCAGTACATAAATATATCCCATTGCAGTGCCCAGCACAGCTGATGTAACGTCAGCTTTAATGCAGGTGGGCAAAAAATTTATTGGATTACACTGTAGGCGAGGGCCCCAAAAAATTGCTGTACCAACAGTACTAATGTACGTGAGAAAAATTGCCCATGCCCAACCAAGAGGGCAGGTGAAACCCATTAATCACTTTGGTTAATGTGGCTTAATTTGTAACTAGGCGTGGAGGCAGCCCAGTTAAAATAAAAATTGGTTCAGGTGCAAGTTTCAACGCTTTAATGAGCGTTGAAACGTATAAAAATTGTTTACAAAAATTATATGACTGAGCCTTGTGGGCCTAAGAAAAATTGCCCGTTCGGCGTGATTACGTCAGGTTTCAGGAGGAGGAGCAGGAGGAGGAGGATGAATATTATACACAGATTGATGAAGCTAAAAGGTCCACGTTTTTGATTGTGATAGAGAACGATGCTTCCATCCGCGGGTGCAGCCTACGTATTGTTTAGGTATCGCTGCTGTCCGCTGGTGGAGAAGAGAAGTCTGGGGAAATCCAGGCTTTGTTCATCTTGATGAGTGTAAGCCTGTCGGCACTGTCGGTTGACAGGCGGGTACGCTTATCTGTGATGATTCCCCCAGCCGCACTAAACACCCTCTCTGACAAGTCGCTAGCCGCAGGACAAGCAAGCACCTCCAGGGCATACAGCGCAAGTTCAGGCCACGTGTCCAGCTTCGACACCCAGTAGTTGTAGGGGGCAGAGGCGTCACGGAGGACGGTCGTGCGATCGGCTACGTACTCCTTCACCATCCTTTTACAGTGCTCCCGCCGACTCAGCCTTGACTGGGGACCGGTGACACAGTCTTGCTGGGGAGCCAGAAAGCTGTTAAAGGCCTTAGAGAGTGTTCCCCTGCCTGTGCTGTACATGCTGCCTGATCTCCACGCCTCCCCTGCTACCTGGCCCTAGGAACTGTGCCTTCGGCCACTAGCGCTGTCGGATGGGAATTTTACCATCAGTTTGTCCGCCAGGGTCCTGTGGTATAGCATCACTCTCGAACCCCTTTCCTCTTTGGGTATGAGAGTGGAAAGGTTCTCCTTATACCGTGGGTCGCGCAGTGTGTACACCCAGTAATCCGTAGTGGCCAGAATGCGTGTAATGCGAGGGTCACGAGAAAGGCATCCTAACATGAAGTCAGCGATGTGTGCCAGGGTACCTGTACACAACACATGGCTGTCCTCACTAGGAAGATTACTTTCAGGATCCTCCTCCTCCTCCTCCTCCTCCTCCTCCTCCTCAGGCCATACACGCTGAAAGGATGACAGGCAAGCAGCATGGGTACCCTCAGCAGTGGGCCAAGTTGTCTCTTCCCCCTCCTCCTCCTCCTGCTCCTCCTCATGCTCCTCCTCCTCCTCAATGCGCTGAGATATAGACAGGAGGGTGCTCTGACTATCCAGCGACATACTGTCTTCCCCCGCCTCTGTTTCCGAGCGCAAGGCGTCTGCCTTTATGCTTTGCAGGGAACTTCTCAAGAGGCATAGCAGAGGAATGGGGACGCTAATGATTGCAGCATCGCCGCTCACCATCTGGGTAGACTCCTCAAAGTTTCCAAGGACCTGGCAGATGTCTGCCAACCAGGCCCACTCTTCTGTAAAGAATTGAGGAGGCTGACTCCCACTGCGCCGCCCATGTTGGAGTTGGTATTCCACTATAGCTCTACGCTGCTCATAGAGCCTGGCCAACATGTGGAGCGTAGAGTTCCACCGTGTGGGCACGTTGCACAGCAGTCGGTGCACTGGCAGATGAAACCGATGTTGCAGGGTGCGCAGGGTGGCAGCGTCCGTGTGGGACTTGCGGAAATGTGCGCAGAGCCGGCGCACCTTTCCGAGCAGGTCTGACAAGCGTGGGTAGCTTTTCAGAAAGCGCTGAACCACCAAATTAAAGACGTGGGCCAGGCCTGGCACATGCGTGAGGCTGCCGAGCTGCAGAGCCGCCACCAGGTTACGGCCGTTGTCACAGACAACCATGCCCGGTTGGAGGCTCCAGCGCAAGCCAGCGGTCGGTCTGTTCTGTCAGACCCTGCAGCAGTTCGTGGGCCGTGTGCCTCTTCTCTCCTAAGCTGAGTAGTTTCAGCACGGCCTGTTGACGCTTGCCCACCGCTGTGCTGTCGTGCCGCGCGACACCGACTGCTGGCGACGTGCTGCTGCTGACACATCTTGATTGCGAGACAGAGGTTGCGTAGGAGGAGGAGGGTGGTTTAGTGGAGGAAGCATACACCGCCGCAGATACCACCACCGAGCCGGGGCCCGCAATTCTGGGGGTGGGTAGGACGTGAGCGGTCCCAGGCTCTGACTCTGTCCCAGTCTCCACTAAATTCACCCAATGTGCTGTCAGGGAGATATAGTGGCCCTGCCCGCCTGTGCTTGTCCACGTGTCCGTTGTTAAGTGGACCTTGGCAGTAACCGCGTTGGTGAGGGCGCGTACAATGTTGCGGGAGACGTGGTCCTGCAGGGCTGGGACGGCACATCGGGAAAAGTACTGGCGACTGGGAACTGAGTAGCGCAGGGCCGCCGCCGCCATCATACCTTTGAAAGCCTCAATTTCCACAACCCTATACGGCAGCATCTCCAGGCTGATAAATTTGGCTATGTGGACGTTTAACGCTTGAGTGTGCGGGTGCGTGGCGGCGTACTTGCGCTTGCGCTCCAACACTTGCGCTAGCGACGGCTGGACGGTGCGCTGAGAGACATTGGTGGATGGGGCCGAGGACAGCGGAGGTGAGGGTGTGGGTGCAGGCCAGGAGACAGTTGTGCCTGTGTCCTGAGAGGGGGGTTGGATCTCAGTGGCAGGTTGGGGTACAGGGGGAGGGGCAGCGGTGCAAACCGGAGGCAGTGAACGGCCTTCGTCCCACCTTGTGGGGTGCTTGGCCATCATATGTCTGCGCATGCTGGTGGTGGTGGCTCCCCGGCTGATCTTGGCGCGACAAAGGTTGCACACCACTGTTCGTCGGTCGTCTGCACTCTCAGTGAAAAACTGCCAGACCTTTGAGCACCTCGGCCTCTGCAGGGTAGCATGGCGCGAGGGGGCGCTTTGGGAAACAGTTGGTGGATTATTCGGTCTGGCCCTGCCTCTACCCCTGGCCACCGCACTGCCTCTTCCAACCTGCCCTGCTGCTGCACTTGCCTCCCCCTCTGAAGACCTGTCCTCAGTAGGTGTAGCAAACCAGGTGGGGTCAGTCACCTCATCGTCCTGCTGCTCTTCCTCCGAATCCTCTGTGCGCTCCTCCCTCGGACTTACTCCAATTACTACTACCTGAGTGATAGACAACTGTGTCTCATCGTCATCGTCCTCCTCACCCACTGAAAGCTCTTGAGACAGTTGCCGGAAGTCCCCAGCCTCATCCCCCGGACCCCGGGAACTTTCCAAAGGTTGGGCATCGGTCACGACAAACTCCTCCGGTGGGGGAGGATTCGGAACCATTGCTGCCCATTCTGGGCAGGGGCCCGAGAACAGTTCCTGGGAGTCTGCCTGCTCCTCAGAATGTGTCATTGTAATGGAGTGAGGAGGCTGGGAGGAAGGAGGAGCAGCAGCCAGAGGATTCAGAGTTGCAGCAGTGGACGGCGCAGAATTCTGGGTGGTCGATAAATTGCTGGATGCACTTTCTGCCATCCACGACAGGACCTGCTCACACTGGTCATTTTCTAATAAAGGTCTACCGCGTGGACCCATTAATTGTGAGATGAATGTGGGGATGCCAGAAACGTGCCTCTCTCCTAATCCCGCAGCAGTCGGCTGTGATACACCTGGATCAGGAGCTCGGCCTGTGCCCACACCCTTACTTGGGCCTCCGCGTCCTCGCCCGCGTCCACGTCCTCTAGGCCTACCCCTACCCCTCAGCATGCTGTATTACCAGTAGTGCAGAAACAGAACGCTGTAATTAAATGTGCCGCTTATTGGCCTGTGGTTGGAGGCTGACTACGCTTACAGAACGCACAGCAGAGGCAGGAAAGAATTTTGCGCAAGCCTGCTGTAACACTTAGCTGGCTGCGTATGAATTAGGACAACTACCCCCAGCAGAGACGCAGTACAGTCAGGACGGTCACAGGCAGCCCAAATAGATTTTTTTTCCCAAATTTTTTTGGAAAAGCCCACTGCCTATATAGACTGGATATGTCTTTCACTGTCCCTGCCTCACCAGCACTACTGGCTGTGGACTATGTAAAATTACTGCAGGACGCAATGCTCTGGACGCAATGCTCTGCACGGCCGATATACAAAAAAAAAAAAAAAGTGCAACACTGCATAAAGCAGCCTCAACAGTGCTGCACACGGTCAGATGTGGCCCTAAGAAGGACCGTTGGGGTTCTTGAAGCCTAAAATCAATCTTAACACTCTCCCTATAGCAGCTCCGGCATCAGCAGCACTTTCCCTGATCTCTGTCAGAATGCATCTGTGGCGAGCCGCGGGAGGGGCCGATTTATATACTCGGGTGACACCTGATCTCGCCAGCCACTCACTGCAGGGGGTGGTATAGGGCTTGAACGTCGCAGGGGGAAGTTGTAATGCCTTCCCTGTCTTTCTATTGGCCAGAAAAGCGCGCTAACGTCTCAGAGATGATAGTGAAAGTAACTCGAACATCGCGTGGTGCTCGCCTCTAGTAACGAGCATCTCGAACACGCTAATATTCGAACGAGTATCAAGCTCGGACGAGTACATTCGCTCATCTCTAGTTAGCATATATGGTAACTAATGAACTATAAGCACTCTAGTAAAAGTGTTTTAGTATTTTTTAGGGGTAAAAAGCTAAAAAAATTATTTTGAAAAATGTATAGTTTATTTTTAAAGTTAGCATATTTACTAGAGATGAGCGAACGTACTCGCCCAGAGGGAAACAGTATACATAATATTATACGCTGCCTACAGTATCTGTCTGCTGTATCAGCTCAGCATTTTTAAAAAATAGAAGCAAAATACTTAAGGCCTACTACTGGCCTTTAGCCACTTGACTGCTTCTGCGCTGTGAATTCCACTAGCTCAGTCATACGCACCTACGTCTCACTATAGGCGTGCGCAAAATTGTTTCCTGGCTCTGCTGTGCGTTCCGTAAGGGAAGTCAGCCTCCAACCACAGGCCAATAAGCGGCACATTTAATTACAGCGTTCTGTTTCTGCACTACTGGTAATACAGCATGCTGAGGGGTAGGGGTAGGCCTAGAGGACGTGGACGCGGGCGAGGACGCGGAGGCCCAAGTAAGGGTGTGGGCACAGGCCGAGCTCCTGATCCAGGTGTATCGCAGCCGACTGCTGCGGGATTAGGAGAGAGGCACGTTTCTGGCGTCCCCACATTCATCTCACAATTAATGGGTCCACGCGGTAGACCTTTATTAGAAAATGAGCAGTGTGAGCAGGTCCTGTCGTGGATGGCAGAAAGTGCATCCAGCAATCTATCGACCACCCAGAGTTCTGCGCCGTCCACTGCTGCAACTCTGAATCCTCTGGTTGCTGCTCCTCCTTCCTCCCAGCCTCCTCACTTCATTACAATGACACATTCTGAGGAGCAGGCAGACTCCCAGGAACTGTTCCCGGGCCCCTGCCCAGAATGGCCAGCAATGGTGCCTCTCCCACCGGAGGAGTTTGTCGTGACCGATGCCCAACCTTTGGAAAGTTCCCGGGGTCCGGGGGATGAGGCTGGGGACTTCTGGCAACTGTCTCAAGAGCTTTCAGTGGGTGAGGAGGACGATGACGATGAGACACAGTTGTCTATCACTCAGGTAGTAGTAATTGGAGTAAGTCCGAGGGAGGAGCGCACAGAGGATTCGGAGGAAGAGCAGCAGGACGATGAGGTGACTGACCCCACCTGGTTTGCTACGCCTACTGAGGACAGGTCTTCAGAGGGGGAGGCAAGTGCAGCAGCAGGGCAGGTTGGAAGAGGCAGTGCGGTGGCCAGGGGTAGAGGCAGGGCCAGACCGAATAATCCACCAACTGTTTCCCAAAGCGCCCCCTCGCGCCATGCCACCCTGCAGAGGTCGAGGTGCTCAAAGGTCTGGCAGTTTTTCACTGAGAGTGCAGACAACCGACGAACGGTGGTGTGCAACCTTTGTCGCGCCAAGATCAGCCGGGGAGCCACCACCACCAGCCTCACCACCACCAGCATACGCAGACATATGATGGCCAAGCACCCCACAAGGGGGGATGAAGGCCGTTCACCGCCTCCGGTTTGCACCGCTGCCTCTCCCCCTGTGCGCCAACCTGCCACTAAGATCCAACCCCCCTCTCAGGACACAGGCACTACCGTCTCCTGGCCTGCACCCACACCCTCACCTCCGCTGTGCTCGGCCCCATCCACCAATGTCTCTCAGCGCACCGTCCAGCCGTCGCTAGCGCAAGTGTTGGAGCGCATGCGCAAGTACGCCGCCACGCACCGGCACGCTCAAGCGTTAAACATCCACATAGCCAAATTTATCAGCCTGGAGATGCTGCCATATAGGGTTGTGGAAACGGAGGCTTTCAAAGGTATGATGGCGGCGGCGGCCCTGCGCTACTCAGTTCCCAGTCGCCACTACTTTTCCCGATGTGCCGTCCCAGCCCTGCAGGACCACGTCTCCCGCAACATTGTACGCGCCCTCACCAACGCGGTTACTGCCAAGGTCCACTTAACAACGGACACGTGGACAAGCACATGCGGACAGGGCCACTATATCTCCCTGACAGCACATTGGGTGAATTTAGTGGAGGCTGGGACAGAGTCAGAGCCTGGGACCGCTCACATCCTACCCACCCCCAGAATTGCGGGCCCCAGCTCCGTGGTGGTATCTGCGGCGGTGTATGCTTCCTCCACTAAACCACCCTCCTCCTCCTTCTCCTCCTACGCAACCTCTGTCTCGCAATCAAGATGTGTCAGCAGCAGCATGTCGCCAGCAGTCGGTGTCGCGCGGCGTGGCAGCACAGCGGTGGGCAAGCGTCAGCAGGCTGTGCTAAAACTACTCAGCTTAGGAGAGAAGAGGCCCACGGCCCACGAACTGCTGCAGGGTCTGACAGAGCAGACCGACCGCTGGCTTGCGCCGCTGAGCCTCCAACCGGGCATGGTCGTGTGTGACAACGGCCGTAACCTGGTGGCGGCTCTGCAGCTCGGTAGCCTCACGCACGTGCCATGCCTGGCCCACGTCTTTAATTTGGTGGTTCAGCGCTTTCTGAAAAGCTACCCACGCTTGTCAGACCTGCTCGGAAAGGTGCACATTTCCGCAAGTCCCACACGGACGCTGCCACCCTGCGCACCCTGCAACATCGGTTTCATCTGCCAGTGCACCGACTGCTGTGCGACGTGCCCACACGGTGGAACTGTACGCTCCACATGTTGGCCAGGCTCTATGAGCAGCGTAGAGCTATAGTGGAATACCAACTCCAACATGGGCGGCGCAGTGGGAGTCAGCCTCCTCAATTCTTTACAGAAGAGTGGGCCTGGTTGGCAGACATCTGCCAGGTCCTTGGAAACTTTGAGGAGTTTACCCAGATGGTGAGCGGCGATGCTGCAATCATTAGCGTCACCATTCCTTTGCTATGCCTCTTGAGAAGTTCCCTGCAAATCATAAAGGCAGACGCTTTGCGCTCGGAAACAGAGGCGAGGGAAGACAGTATGTCGCTGGATAGTCAGAGCACCCTCCTGTCTATATCTCAGCGCGTTGAGGAGAAAGAGGAGCAGCATGAGGAGGATGAGGAGGAGGGGGAAGATACAGCTTGGCCCAATGCTGAGGGTACCCATGCTGCTTGCCTGTCATCCTTTCAGCGTGTATGGCCTGAGGAGGAGGAGGATCCTGAAAGTGAACTTCCTAGTGCGGACAGCCATGTGTTGCGCACAGGTACCCTGGCACACATGGCTGACTTCATGTTAGGATGCCTTTCTCGTGACCCTCGCGTTACACGCATTCTGGCCACTACGGATTACTGGGTGTACACACTGCTCGACCCACGGTATAAGGAGAACCTTTCCACTCTCATACCCGAAGAGGAAAGGGGTTTGAGAGTGATGCTATACCACAGGACCCTGGCGGACAAACTGATGGTAAAATTCCCATCCGACAGCGCTAGTGGCCGAAGGCGCAGTTCTGAGGGCCAAGTAGCAGGGGAGGCGTGGAGATCAGGCAGCATGTACAGCACAGGCAGGGGAACACTCTCTAAGGCCTTTGACAGCTTTCTGGCTCCCAAGCAAGACTGTGTCACCGCTCCCCAGTCAAGGCTGAGTCGGCAGGAGCACTGTAAAAGGATGGTGAGGGAGTACGTAGCCGATCGCACGACCGTCCTCCGTGACGCCTCTGCCCCCTACAACTACTGGGTGTCGAAGCTGGACACATGGCCTGAACTCGCGCTGTATGCCCTGGAGGTGCTTGCTTGTCCTGCGGCTAGCGTCTTGTCAGAGAGGATGTTTAGTGCGGCTGTGGGAATCATCACAGATAAGCGTACCCCCCTGTCAACCGACAGTGCCGACAGGCTTACACTCATCAAGATGAACAAAGCCTGGATTTCCCCAGACTTCTCTTCTCCACCAGTGGACAGCAGCGATACCTAAACAATACGTAGGCTGCACCCGCGGATGGAAGCATTGTTCTCTATCACCATCAAAAACGTGGACCTTTTAGCTTCATCAATCTGTGTATAATATTCATCCTCCTCCTCCTGCTCCTCCTCCTGAAACCTGACGTAATCACGCCGAACGGGCAATTTTTCTTAGGCCCACAAGGCTCAGTCATATAATTTTTGTAAACAATTTTTATACGTTTCAATGCTCATTAAAGCGTTGAAACTTGCACCTGAACCAATTTTTATTTTAACTGGGCTGCCTCCACGCCTAGTTACAAATTAAGCCACATTAACCAAAGTGATTAATGGGTTTCACCTGCCCTCTTGGTTGGGCATGGGCAATTTTTCTCACGTACATTAGTACTGTTGGTACACCAATTTTTTGGGGCCCTCGCCTACAGTGTAATCCAATAAATTTTTTGCCCACCTGCATTAAAGCTGACGTTACATCAGCTGTGCTGGGCACTGCAATGGGATATATTTATGTACCGCCGGTGGCTTCCTGGCAACCACCCATGCTGTCGGTCCACACGGAGTTGTAACTGCATGTGTCCACTTCTAAAGAACCCCAGTCTGACTGGGGCATGCAGTGTGGGCCGAAGCCCACCTGCATTTAACATGACATTACCTCAGCTGTGATGGGCAATGCAATGGGATATATTTATGTACCGCCGGTGGGTTCCAGGGAGCCACCCATGCTGTGGGTGCACACGGAATTCCCATTGCGGAGTTGTTCCTGCCTGTGACTATTTATAAAAAAACGCGGTCTGACTGGGGCATGCAGACACCTTGACAGAAGGAATAGTGTGTGGCACATAGGTTCCCTATTGCTATGCCCACGTGTGCAGCTCCTGATGGCGGTGGCACAGGATTATATTTCTCATTGCTTCTGTACAGCATTGTGGGCTATCGCCCCGCTCCTTTTAAAGAGGGTTGCTGCCTAGCCATGCCAACCCTCTGCAGTGTGTGCCTGCGGTACCTCCTCATGGCAGACACACTTATAAATAGACATGAGGGTGGTGTGGCATGAGGGCAGCTGAAGGCTGCGAAGGGACACTTTGGTGTGCGCTGTGGACACTGCGTCGGGCGCGGGGGGGGGGGGGGGGGGGGTTGGCAGCATGTAACTCAGGAGAAGTGGCAGTGGAGTGTCATGCAGGCAGTGATTGTTCTTTGTTGGATGTAGTGTGGTGCTTAGCTAAGGTATGCATTGCTAATGAGGGCTTTTCAGAAGTAAAAGTTGTTGGGAGGGGGGGGGCACTCTTGCCGCTATTGTGGCTTAATAGTGGGACCTGGGAACTTGAGATGCAGCCCAACATGTAGCCCCTCGCCTGCCCTTCCATTGCTGTGTCGTTCCCATCACTTTCTTGAATTGCCCAGATTTTCACAAATGGAAACCTTAGCGAGCATCGGCGATATACAAAAATGCTCGAATCGCCCATTGACTTCAATGGGGTTCGTTACTCGAAACGAACCCTCGAGCATCGCGATAATTTCGTCCCGAGTAACGAGCACCCGAGCATTTTGGTGCTCGCTCATCTCTAATATTTACACTAAAATAAAGCATAGGAATGGGTTTTTAAATTTGTTTTGGACATTTTGATATACAATTTAATAGTATAGTCTCGGATTATAGGGTCCATATTGCGATGCTTTAGGTTGGTGTCGGCAGTGGGTCATATATTTTTTTTACATTTCATCCTAAAAAATTTTTAAACTTATTTTTGTAACTATTTTTTAATATATATATATATAAGACTTCTGGGGGTCATTCACATTGCCTTTTTTATATTTCATACTTTTACAGTGTAACTGGGGCATCCATAGGAGCCCCAGTTACAGGTGAAAACGTCCCCCAATTGTGACAGTAGTCACTGGCAGAGCTGGTCTAGGTCGGCTAAGACCCTGCAGCTCTGCTGTGGCAGGGGGCACTCTGTAGCTATTAATCATGAGGGCATGCTGTAGAGAGTTAACAAAAAATACATCCTGCTCTCCTCTGCAGCCAGTCTCTATTTACCAGCTCAGGTAAAACTAAGAATTAGAGATGAAGTTTAAAGAAAAGAAAACTGGTAAAAGAATTGCCATACAAGTCATGTAAATGGCAGAAATACTTCTCCTCTTGCAAACACAACTGCCTATTCTGAAAAGTCACCTAAAACTCTGGGGTACACATTTTGCGCATAATTGCATGCATACCAGGGACATTTGGAATACCATGGTTGCTGTTGGCACAGTGTTTCCTCTCTCGCCAATTTGTTGTGTCCATATTCTGAAACTAAGTAGTACATTTGAAGAAAGCAACACAGTATTTCATGTTTAAATTCTGCATAGCTATGACAAAAAAAAATGCCACTAAAATAGCCCTTCCTGCTTCTCTACTTGCAGCTCTACTGTTAGAGAGGAACGATTCAAGCTGCTTAAAATAGATAAAAAATTATCTCAAGGCATCAGCATGTTGTTTTTCTCCACTTCTCAACCCATTTCTAGAATTGGTTTAGTAATAGGATGAGTGACTGAAAAGCACAAGCATCAATATTTGAAAATAGGCATTTGGATGTGATTTAACCCAAATTGCAGGTAAGCCAATTTAATTAAAAAACAAAACTTCAGTTAGATGAACTGCATATAATGTACAATACAGACTGACAACTACCGGTATGTTGTAGTACCATTTCCTGTGTGACAAGGCACTTGTGCACTGCTAGTGTGATGCTATAGCTACAAGTGCAACTTACAATTAGTAGTCAACGTGAATCGATACGTTTAGAGAGTTGTTTTGTTTTCTATTTCTTCCTCTTTTGCCTCTTCCTTAATCTAGTGTGGAATCTGGGTGTCAGTCACTTGGCTGCACTTGACTGCTAGGTTTGTCTTCAACAAAAATTACATATCTAACTGAGCTGACTTTAAGTCTAATTCATTAATAGAACACACATCCTGTTCTTGTTCTTCTTGGACAACAGTTACCAGTTCACTTCAATGAATGTTCTCAAGTGCACTCTTTTTTTGTTTTGGAGACCATCCATGTTTGTTCATTTCATATTGCTAAGCAAGGCTAGGGGAAAAATGTGGCGACCCTGCTTTTTTTTCTGCACATGAAAAAAGGATGACACAGGGATAACACATGGATGTAAAGAATAGACACACACAATGCATACTGATGCAACACAGACATACACATAGATTAAAATTGATCCATTTTCCACAGACCAAATTTGGACATGCATGTCTGAATAAGCACTAAGGCTCTGTACTTAGCGTACAACAGATCACCCGCTGTTGTCTGTCTGCATTTTTCATACAGTGTACATTATGCAGAACCATGGCTTTTTATTTTCCCTCCAGTAATTACCTCTACATCAGGCCTTATTCACACGGGCTACAAAATTGCACCACTTTGTAGCGCTACCAAAACTCATGTATGTGAAGTCCATGGATTCCAAAGAACCCATTGGAAACCGTGGGCTTCACATACATGAATTTTGTAGTGCTACAAAATAGTGCGATTTTGTAGCCCGTGTGAGTAAGGCCTTATGAGCACTTGTTAATCCACTGTCTAATAAATAGGAGCTAGACAAAAAACAGTCCCTTAAGACCCTTTTACATGGGACAACTGTTGGGCGCCGAAGCTCCCGACAGCCATTCCACAGATGATCGCTCATGTGCTTTTACAGAGGAGGATCATTGCTCAGTGAATGGAGGCAGAGCGGGCTGGAGATACTTCTGGCCATCCACCTCCATTCACAGTAAACAGGCAGTTGTTTATAGATGTACAACTGCCTGTTTAAAATGAATGATGCAGCAGCAGATCAATGGTGACTATATTGTCTGCATGATCAGCTATTTATCGCTGATTGGTCTTTCAGGGAATGCGCTCACATGGCACAATTATTGTACTAACTATTCAAATTAACAAATGATTTGCACATAATCATGCCATGTAAAAGGTGTTTTACTCTGGTCAGATATGCAATAATATTACTAGATTCCCTACCATGCCATCAAATTCATTAACATGCCTATTCATAGAATCATAGAATGGTAGAGTTGGAAGGGACCTCCAGGCTTATCGGGTCCAACCCCATGCTCAGTGCAGGATGTTATTTATTAACATGCAGGGCAGTATGTAACCTCTAGCTAGCTTTGTTAGAAACTATATCAGTAGTATATCAATGCACTACTTGGTGATATCTCATACCCCCTTTGTGCCCCCCAAGGTAACAGTGCCCCCTTATCTCCATTAGTAAAGCTCAGGCTGACTGCAAAACTTGTGACCAATCCATGCTACTTAACTCTGGGCTTAACTCTGACCGACTTGCTTTCCTTTCTTTTTGGTGTCTAGGAATGGCTGACTTAGAATTCCTTCTACTCTTCTCTTCTCTCTCTCTTTTGTTACTTTTGTTACACTTTAGATGTTCAACATCCCACCGCACTGGCTTTCTCCTTGTTCCTCCTCAGCCTCTACCTCAGGCCGCATCTGGACTGGGCTTCTGGATCAGACTACTGGGTCAGACTACTCTAACTCTGCCCACTCGCTACCTTTTATACCACCAAGTTAGCTCAACCTGTGATGGGGATCTAAACTACCAATCCCAGGCTATCTAGTCTTTGCTGAGCCTGGCTAAACACTACCCTGACTGTTACTAGGTGACCTGTAAACATCAGGAGCTGTAGAATATTGCCAGAACACACATTACAGTGGAAAACTTTGAATAATGTAATAACTTTTCACACTTATTAAATATCACATTAAGACTGGATTGTAAGGGTATAGTCAGCACAGAAAGTGCCGGAGTACCCAACTCTGGGGTACTACAGGATTAGTGTTCAACATGATATGGCTTCCGGTTCTGGTGGTTGATAATGTAAAAATACCAGGTGGACACTAAATTGTGGGACAAAGGTGATAACCAAAAGATGATGAATATAGTCAAACTGGTAGTGGAGACTGGAACAGGTGGTATAGAGCTGAAATAAGAACCTGAAGAAATGCTGACCCTAACCCATTTTTATTTATCAATTTAATGCACGACTTTACCTATGTTATGAATTTATGTATAGTTTTTTTAAGCTGACTCTGCCTTTGATTTCCGAATATATTAGCCCGTTAGGAATACACTAGTACCAGTGTTTCTGGTGGCACAATGCGCCATTTACGAATATAATATAGTGAAAGGGATTGGAGTTCGTCAAAATATTTCTGTGCAAATAGTAAGCTATTGCCATGATTTGCAATGATGCTGACCATGTGATTTACGAACTTCAGCTACTCGCTGATGAAACGTTCACTTGCTGCTTTCGCATATGAGCTGCACGTGATTTATGAACTTCAGCAGCTCGCTGAGGAGACATGTTCGCTTGTTGCTTTTACATATCAGCTGCACGAGATTTACAAACATCAGCTGCTCGCTGAGGTAAAATCTTGGCTTGTCGCTGTGTCATGTAAGCAGCATTAGCTTCACGGCGGCATTGAACCCTCTATGGTGACATGTTTGCACAACAGCAACGGTTAGTTTCAACACTGGACAACGGTTGACGATTAGATGAAGGCTCGAAGGGTGTTGGCGGCATTAGCACTTGAGATAATATATTCAGGAGATGTGAACGTTCAGGAGATAACATAGCAGAGATAACATAAAGTTCAGGAGATCTGAAGATAGTAGTGAAGGACTATGCTTCAATGTTGTTGGTCAATATGCACCACCAGCTATGTATGTGGGCATTTGTGAGGTGTCATTTATTGGAGTCTCCACACAGGTGTCCAGATGTCTCACAACCAGGTACAAACTGCCAGACTGAGTACTGCTGTATCCTTAGCAACTGAGACCTCAGGGGTTTGTGGTCATTCAATGCCCAGGGATGAAGGACCTGTGATGACATCACCATCATGTGATCAGGGTGGATTTCAGAGCCACGGTGACTGACAGACACATAATATAGACACGGGTGGTGGGGCTAGGAGAGCAGCTGTAAATAATGACAATAAAAACATTCTTTCATTTGTAGTAGTTGATTCTAAAATTCATGGCAGAGATAAATCTGGATCATACACTGACTCGTTAACTCTTGACCAGCCTATAAGAAAAAATAAAAACATTAAAATGCTGACAAACGTGTATATACACACTAGCAGAACACTGTACAAAAATCTCTCAAAAATGGTACCTGGTTACATTCTAGATTTAAGCCCCTAGGATGCAAGGTGTTGAGCTCGAAAATCCATTTCAATTCCACAAACTTCAATTTTTTTCTCTCTATTACCATTCCTCACATTCAGTGGCACATGATCAATAATACGAAATCTTAATTGGCTCACCGAATGCCCCTTTTCCATGAAATCTTTAGCAACAGGTACATTAGCTTTCTTGGTTCTAATAGTACTTTTGTGCTTTGTGATCCGGCAAGTAGCCTCCATGGTGGTTTCACCTATATACAACAATCCACATGGACAGCTAATCATATATGACATGATGATGTGCAAGAGAACCTCTCTCTGATGCTGTATACCTCCCCTGTACTAGGATGAGAGAACCTGTCACTTTTTGACTATGTTGTGGAAGCATGCACATCTGAGGCAAGGGTAATTACTTTTCTTTATCGGAATGAACATGTGTTGCACAACATGCTCACTAGGTCGCCCATTGGTACAAAACAGTTTGTCTTTAAGGTTCATTCCTCTGCGGTAAGCCATCATCAGCAGTAATTTAAATTTGTTCATGTCAGGGTAACATAATGACAACATGGGCCAGTGTCTTCTAATAATTCGCGAGAACCTACCATTTAAGAGTCCATAAGTGGACACAAAGGGGATCCTTCTTGTTTCCTCTTTTTTTCGTTTGGATGTTAAGAGAGTCTCACGTGCACTGGAACGGGCCCTCAAGTTGAGTTCATCTACCAGTTTCTCAGGATACCTCCTTCTAAGGAACTTATCGCACATCCGTTGTAGACGGTTGTCAACGTATTCATCGTCAACAATCTGCCTCAAACTCAATTTGTTTCTGTCTGTGGGCTTCGTGCTTCGCTGTTCTCATGTGTGTTCGGGCATCTCGTGCATGCGTTCTAGAGGTGGTGGATGCCGGTAAACATTGAGGAGCAGCTGATTTATCTTTACAGCATTCTCTATATGATTCTGGAGATTGGGCGCTCTCACACCTGACATTGATTCTGGACAACCTATTCACAGCTATGTGAAAGGAGGTGTGTTTCGATTCTTGTGTTTAATTGGTTATTTCTTATATAATGTACATCTGTGTAGTATTTTTATGAGCTTGGCAAAGGCCAAAGTAGATGGTCAAAACGTTTTTCTTATATGTGGAGACAATAAAGTTGCATCATGTGATGTAAAGAAGAAAATTTTGGATGATGGTGACATCACCACATGTAACTCAGAGTCACACATCACTCACAGACAGGTAGTAGTTAGTATTTGACTAGTAATTATTAGGAAATTATAGTACCAGTGTTTCTGTCAATGCGACACTTACTAATATAATATAGTGAAAAGGATTTGCGTTAGTCACAGGTCCTTAACCAGCAGAGCTGTTTAGCAGCTGTGTGCTTACAGGACCTGAGATGATGTCACCGTCATGTCATTAGTCACTGGGGCGCTGATCTCTACCCCTGATCACATGACTGTGACGCTACCACAGGTGCTAAACCAGCAGAGCCAGACAGCAACCATGTGGAGCCTCGGTGACTGATCACATGAAATCCCTCATTCAGTGCACAGGGATGAAGGACCTGTAATGACTTGACCGTTATGTGATCAGGGGCAGAGCTCAGAGCCCCGGTGACTGATCATATGACGGTGACATCACATATAACTCACACAGTCACTCGCTGACAGATGGTTGTTAGTAGTTTTATTACATATTTATATTAAATATTGATTTAGTATTTATATTTTTATCCTCCGTTAGTTTTCTTCCTTGGTTATTGGTGTGCAGTAGGGATTTCAGTACATTGTTTTATATATCCACTATTGGGGTTTTGGCCTAGGTTGAAGTATCGGCTGAGCTAGCAATCTAATGATCCTGATATAAGCACTTTAGTATTTCTCAGTTTAAACAAGATGTGATTCATTCACGTTGGTATAATATATCTAAATTATCAGCATGCTGATGAATTGTCAATCTGCTGACAAGATGCTTTTTACCATTTCACTGATACTTCCCTTTACTATCTCATCTAATGGGTGTACTATATTTTCAGGTTATGTTTTTACTTGTTCAACTACTACACAACAAAAATTTTCAAAGGCTTAATCTGTTTATTGCTGACGTGCTGGTGAATGTAGCAAGGAGAGATTTGGTGGGCCTCTGTTCACCTGATAGGTGAAGATTTCAAAGGTGGTATTTGTGGCTTGTCTTATAAAAGATCCAAGCCACAGCTTTGATGAAAAGTACACTGATATGCAGTTTTATTGCATGTAAGAATCCGCCCCTTTCTCACCGTGGACATGCTAAAACCGCTCCTTGTTGCCCTCACCCACTATCGGCTCGATTATTGTAACTCGCTGTTGATCAGCCTCCCCAGCACCAGACTATTCCCCTTCAATTTAAGTAAAAAAGGAAAAAAAATGAATAGGGGCTCACCTCACCAGCAGTGCCTCCGGTATAGGAGAAAAACTATATCTGTTTCCCAGCGGGAGCTCAGTCCTCAGATGGCCATTGGCAATTGGCTAAACTGTAGAGAAACTGTAGATATGGAGGATGGCTTCAACCATTAAAAATAGTAACTTTATTGATTAAAATGCATACATCTAACATCTTACCTGTTAGATGTATGCGTTTTAATCAATAAAGTTACTATTTTTAATGGTTGAAGGCCTCCTCCATATTTACAGTTATTCCCCCTCCAATCCATCCTGAATGCGGTAGCCAGGTTCATCTTTCTGTCCAGCCACTACTCGAACGCCTATGCCCTGTGCTGCTCATTGCACTGGCTGCCCGTCAAATATAGAATTCAATTTAAACTCCCTACCTTCATCCAAAAAAAATCTCTCCACAGCACCACACTACATTGCCACCCTCATCTCAATCCACCAACCGCTCCGCTAATGAAATCAGATTAAGCACCCCTTTAGCTCAAACCTCTTATTCCCACTTCTCCAGAGCAGCACCAGTCCTCTGAACTGCACTACCCAAAACTTTCTAGGCAATCCCTGACACAAAACTTCAGGCGTGCTCTAAAAATGCACCTCTTCAGGGAGGCAGACCATATCTCCTAAACCAATAGCAAAAGAGTCTGTACAGCAGCACACACTCCTACCACAGAGCTTTAAGTGGGAAGCAGAAACAAATTGCATGCTCCTTCGGGTCCCGACCACGAATCCTCTTCACAATAGCCACCGAATAGACAGGAGCAGCAAACCGCGGTGCATAAAAGAGCTTCACATCCTCATATAGCAGCGGATGGCTTTATTTTCAATCCAATTTCCACATAACATGAGTTACGTTTCAGCTGAGTCCTCAGCCTTTGTCAAACTGCTTAACACTGTGGATATGGACAATTTTATATACAACCCCACCAATAAACTTTATTAATTAATGCCATTTAAAATCTCACCTGAGTGTAACTACTTAACAAGGATCCCTGGACCAATGCAGACTCCATAGTGTCAGCATGCAGTGTTTCTCAGCAGCCATGGAACCCACCGTTTTTAACATCTATTTTTATTTTTTTGCAGGATTCCGGACGATGTTATTGACCGAGTGGTGCAGCGTGTGGTGTCGCGTTATCTGTGTAGTGTTCCCGTTTAAAAGTTCAGTTCCACATTATGGGCGATATGGCTAGTAACTCTTTATCTGTTTTGGCATATCACCAATAAATTTAAGATTTGCATCAAAAAATCTTCTGATTCATTAATATGGTTTATTTTATAATAAAATGCCCCTTGATTTAGTACCTCTAGGAAGGTGGTGACCGCTCCCCAGGGTAGGTACTAGAGGTACTAAATCAAGGGGCATGTTATTATGGAACTTTTAAACGGGAACACTGCACAGATATCGCGACAGATATTGGTGGGGGTTGTATATAAAATTGTCCATATCCACAGTGTTAAGCAGTTTGACAAAGGTTGAGGACTCAGCCAAAACATAACTCATGTTATGTGGAAATTGGATTGAAAATAAAGCCATCCGCTGCTATATGAGGATGTGAAGCTCTTTTATGCACCGCGGTTTGCTGCTCCTGTCTATTTATTTGATATCTCGTAAACCAAACACCTCTTAAGACCTCCTATCCACGGGAAAAGCGCAGCCCAAATGTCAATGAGCGGAAAATTGCTTGCAACTTTCTTCTCCCGTTAAAAATCACGGCATGCTGTGATTTGTCACGATTATCCAAGATGAACCTATAAAATCACAGTGTCAGAGTGCTCCATGGCGGCGCTCCCGCCGTTGTTTGGCAAGCAATGGGCCCAGCTTATTGCTGTGAGAGTAAAATCTCTTTAGTTCAGCAGAGGCGTTTTCACTATTGGCATTAAGTAAAAGGTTAAGTTCAACTTTCAGAGTGTTCACTTTGAACTTGAGAGCAGGTGTAGGCACTATTTCAATCCTTCTTTACCACCTTCAGCAGAGATTGCAATGAGCCAATATCGTTGTTTGAGTTTTTTAGTTCTAAAGAAAAGGCTAATTAACTGCCTCTTAATATTACTTTTGCTGCTTCATATAAAGTAATGGGAGAGGTAACAGATCAAGTATTAAAGTGAAAAACTCAGATTAGGTTTCTAATGACAGTGGATGTGGCAGAGGGGGATAACAAGAGTGCAATTCTCTCCAAATGCCGCATGTTACTAGATAGATGGCCAATCTATCAAAAGTGGGATCTAGTACAAGGTTAGAATCATGTGCCTGGAGAAGAATTCCTATTTCACGAGTCAGATAACTTTGTGCATATGAGGACAGAACTGCAGTTAATTTGTGTTTGTGGCAAATTAGGTACAAATCGTGATGTCCACATTGAAGAGAGTCCCTTGAAGAATATACTGCCCTGTAAGGTCTATATATGAATGGTAGGTTTCTCCTAAATGACATAGCAACCCCTTTCTGCTTTTTGTGGGAACATGCCAGACAGAAAACCATACACAGACTTGACCTTATAAGTCTCATCACTCACCTCCTAGGTGTCTCCACACCCCTTTTAGGTTCTCTCCCTGGGGAGAAACGATGCTCCTCCCGACCCATTCACCTCCAAGGTGTCTCCACACACCTTCTGGGTGTTCTCCTTAAGAAGATAGGACACCCCTCCTCACCCACGTCACCAGCCAAATCAAAACCTACTGCACACCGAGGGGCAAACACCTCGAAACAGCTGTCTGTGTATGGTTTTCTGACTTGGTTTTCCATTCTCAATCATTGTTTAAAGAGTTTTACATTGATTGAAGGAATGCTGCCACCCAATAGGTGGGGCTGCAGTGGTATTGTTCCATCTTCCTTATTCGCATATATTACCCAGTAGAGCATGCATAACCTTATAAGTCTCCACACCCCTTCTGGGTGATCTCACTGGGGACAGACAATGCCCCTTCTAACCTACTGTTACATCTTCCACACTGGTCGAACTCAGATGGATCCGCAGAACTGCGAAATGGACTTCATACTCACTAACATGCGAACTCAGACGGAACCCCAGAACCGTGAAACAGACTTCTTACTTGCTGAAAGACAAACAAATGACTGACAAGCGCTCAAAATACTCACCTGCATACCTGCACACATAGCCAGATGGGATAACCATAGAATGTATGAGGTATTACGGTAGTTCGTATTTTGGCCAAGATACTTAAGCCTGCAAGCCCACTTCAAGGGTCCTCGTTGTCTCATGGGTCCCTACTCTAACGAGACAATGAACCCTAGGAAACCTGCCTGCATGTGAGGCGATCATCCCAACAGGGATGACCCCACGCTGGAACCTAGGGACCTATCTAACAAATGAAACAGCAGGACTGAATGCAACTCACACCAACATGCCCGGGATTTGCATACAAGACAGAATACCATGCCCCCTAAACAGGAATCTTCACACCACACATCCAGCAACCTGCACAGACACGCAGGAACATGACACTGTTTACACCCATACATATTGAACATGCCAGTTCACACCTCTTGTCTGGCCATATTCACAGGCACATAGAAACATGACACTGTTCACACCCATACACTCTGAAGAAACAGGGGAAAGACCAACAGCCTCTAGCAGAGGAGCTTGTATATATGAACAGCAGACCTGGGAGATTGGCTGGCTGGAGAAATTCACACCCAGCCAGCTCAATCAACCCCCACCTGTGGGGCCATGCTGATGAAAACCCATGTAGAACAGAAGAGTGACTAGGAAGAGAAGAAAAAAGGAAAAGAGACAAGTATAAAAGAAAAAAAAACTAAAGCTTAAGAGCCTGAGGGCCAAAAGTGGTATGACCTATGAAAAGAAGTCAACCGAAGCTGACAAGCATAAAAATTAGGTTTTCACAAACGAGAAAACATTTCGGTAGAGACATAGGGTTGTCTCATCTCAGGTACCCAGAGGTTCTGGAGAGCAAATTGAGATAACAGAAGAAATACATAGACAAAGGATAATATTCTTTTAGAGGACTAAGAAAAATAAAAAACAGGGGGAAGGAGAGGATGGGAATGTGAGAAAGCAAAAAGCTACACAAGTATAAAAAGAGGAAGAGCCAGGCAGGTTGCGGCAGCCAAGAAGAAAAAAGGTGAGCTCCTAATGTATATTGTGGATCAAGGTAATAACCACAGTAAAAGTGCTCACCGCACAGCAAGACATGGACCACACACCCAAGGTAAAAAAATATAATGGTATAAGGTGGTGAGAGATGGGTCATTTATTGATCAAGTCAGCATGAACTATAGGGAGGTCTGTTCTTATCTAACAGGCTGTGCATTTATAAACTAATGAAAGTATTGCATGGTGTATCAGTGAAGGCTGTGTATATTGGAGTCACTGGAGAAACCCTCAGCATAGAAAAGTAGGCATAATTTACATTATTGCAGAAAAATCATAATTGTTTCTAGTGGCCATTGGAGAGAGTAAGCTGAACTGGTGTAACTTGTTGGACACTCAGCAGCAATAGCCACTGAATGAAAGCAGCAACTTATCAGAAACATAGAACACTAAAGTGGTCCTGAGGCTTAATGAAACCTGATATATGAATGTGCTAGTCAACACCAGTGTATCATAGTTAAGTAAGAAAGTGAGGTATATTATTCTCCAAAGAATGAGTTTCAAGAGTGTACATCTTAGAGGCTTGGTCAAGTAGGGATTGTTGATTCCAGCCAGGGTCTACGAGAGGACTAGAACCTCTTAGGCTTGGGTGCAACCTTGGACCATAAGAGAGATGAAGACACTCTTGGTCTGGGGAGTTAGGTTGGTTGGGAAGATGAAGCAACTCCAGTTTTCACTTCAACTCCAAGGGAGTGGTAGCAGAATAGAGGGTGTTGCTATGCTGGGATGTTAGGTGAAATGGATGGCTCCAACAGTTATGGATTTGATGTTGGCAGAGAATCTGTAAGTATGGTTTTTTAGGGGAGAAAGATCTGTAAATAACGGAAAGTGGTGAGATTAGAAGGTGATGGTGGAGTGCTATCTGCAAGCCTGCATAGTAGAATCTTTTGCTTTGTAGAAGGCTGGTTTGGCAATGATGTCTCGGGGTTTACCATCAGGCTTTTTAGGTCCTAGGGAGCGGTGAATTTTGTCCATTTCCAGGTGCTCAGTAGGAATGGAAGATGCAAGTTCTTGGAATAGAACAGCGACAGTTGAAGGCCTCAGATGCAGATATTACTACACCTAGATCTATTTTCTACATCTTTGAGAATGAGAAGGAGAGAATCATAGTCCCCTCTCAACTAATCCTGTTTTTGATCCTGGACTTCCAGGAACTCTGTGGCATCATCCATGCGTGTTTCCAGAGCATTAGTGCAGTTGCCAAGCTCCTGTATTTTATGGGTTAGCTTTGCTGTTACGGTGCTTGCAGTAGTTGCCAATTCTTGTTGTAACAATGACTTAAATTTAGAAAGGAAGTTGGTGTCCAATAATTGCAAAACTGCATCAGATTACAATGAGGAGCTAGAGGTATCATAAGCTAGAAGCATTATTAGCGTTGTCAGAGACCAGTAAAGAATCACTAATCAGCGGTGGTGAAGATGGTATAGCCTATTCCCTAGAGACGTCGTGAGTGGTTTTATGCTGTTTGTGTAAGGATGATAACAGTCTGACCTTGCCAAAAAATTTATAGGTAAAGGGATCAAATAAAAGAGATGAAAGGGAAAAGGCTTCTCATAGGAATATAGTAACTTAGCGTGTAAGACTGTTGATCCAGAGAAAAGCAAAAAACCTCATGAGGCAGAAGCTAATTTTCCTCATTTAAAGGAAATAAAACGCCTGCCCGACACCAAACCTGGTTGCAATAAAAACTGTACCTTATGGTGTAGACAAAGATACATTTCATCAATCCTTCATCCCGTGAAGCGCTATATTGGATATTTTTTATTTTTATTCTTGTCGACACCAAACCTGACAATCAGAATAAATCCCTGGATCAGCAACCCTTCTTAAGTAATCCAGTGACTATAACAATTACCGAAAAAGAAAAATGATTAAAAACTAACATTATTAGATATACTTTATTTGGGACTTAAAACATATATATGTGAGATGGGGTACTGATTGATGGATGGGCACCAGAAGCCTTATCACCTCAATCTATTCCTTCTAATTGTGCCTGTTTTGGAAGTCTAATTGTCAAGCGCACCATATAGAAGTTAAATGAATAGGAAGGCACTTCCTTTTTATCTGAGAGTCTTCATATTTTGGCTCACATACCATAGACTTCAAGCAAATAATTGCTGTCTGAGTATTCAGTTTATATGGCTCAGAGGTCGCAAACCGTTTAATTTGAAGTGGGAGCAGCAGTTATTGTAATGCCGCAGATGCCGCAGTTCACTTCCTATATTTGTGTTAGCCCACTGTGTTAGAATTGTGCGCCTTTCTCTATGTCTGCCTAAGTAGAGAGTAAGAAAGATGCGTATTGAATTTAAAGTCCACCCTTCTGATTAATTTAAATTGTCCCGATGATAACCAGTGAAAGGCTGGCTGCAGAAACGCGTTAAGATGATTTTGACCAGATAGTCAGCAAACCATTTTCAGTCAGTTAACCTAGTGTTAGTCGGCCGCCCGATACCATCTGTCTGATAGCTACAACGGTGCCCATTTAGCTCAGACTACATCACGGCTCACTAATACTGGAGGAGTTATATAGGGTCTTTCCCATATATAAATTTTTTCTTAACCCTTTCTGCTATTAGACTCACTCCTTAAACATCTAAAACGAGAATATATGTTGCCAGAAAAATATTCCAAGTCGCTGCTACAAGGCTTTTAGGAAAGTCTGATATTGACTTGTAGGAAGACTGCCTTCCAATGGGTAATGCTGTTGAGGTATTGTTCCATCTTCAATTTGCATACATTTTCAGAGGAACGTGGATAGCCTTATAAGTCTTTCATTTAGTATTCTCCTTAATGAGAAAACATACCCTTTTTCACACATTTAGCATGCAATGGTGGCATGTATTTTCCCTGCCCACATGCATAACCTTACATTTATCAGTGTTAAATCTTTTGCCACTTTTGTATACTGTTACGGCAAAAATGTATGGCCATTTAAGGAAAGCTGAGTGTAACCTTGTGAATGACGTCATAAGACCCATGACGTATGACGGAGGAATTAAATGACAGAGCCCATATGGTTATGGATTCAGCAAATTCCTACCTGACCTGAGTCAGGTGGCCTTTATTTATAGCCCCCTTACATTGGGGCGTCACAATTTACAATCCATCATTTCATTGGTTACTTTAGAAATTGCATGGCATTCATTGGATACATTCTGACTTTCTTGACAATGTTCCAAGTGGCACAGTAGAAATTTCTTATAGTTCTTATCTCATCTTAGCATGTGTGTCTCTACACATTGCTAAAAACACGGTCACGTGGCTTATCTAGTACATTCCATGATTATTCTGTGGCGTAGGTAGTAATTTAAACAAAAATTATTTATATAAATTAATACACACACACACACACACACATACACACAGTCCATGATTATTTCATTATTCTATTGGTTAATAAAGGCATGAACACTGTTGGTTATATCTTGATATTCTTGGGAGAGCTTCTAAGCCAAATGTGGACCCTTCTTGATACTCTTACCTTATCTTGACATGTCTCTTGGTACATACAGAAATTACATCTAATATATTCTTACTGTGCCTGTAATTACCTTTCCCCTAGTTATGGTTTATTGCGCAGTTTAAAATCAAATGTATATAATTTGTCTATAATCGAAAATCTTGCTTTACATTCCCTCCTCTTGTTTGTGTTTAAACAAAGCAGTTCAGTTATAGAAAAATCTTCTCATGGGGCTTTTACTGTTCACAGTACGCATTATGATTTTATGTTGCTATTAGCTTAAGCTTTCATCAAGGATGACCTCTGTGATAACAGGTGTCTCATTACCAGTTCCTGGTCTCGCAGGTAGTTACAGTGCTCCAATCACTGTTTAATATACCAGAGTGCATTTACCTGGACCTTGGTTACTTGCTTCCTGAAGAAAATAGCAACTTACATGATTCACTCTTTTTACACTATGTATATATGTTCAACTTCAAAAGTTCCACATATTATATTTTAACGCTTTCCAATCCAGTTATTTTTTCTCATCCATTCTCCCCAGCTCCAAATAAATTGGAGCTGGGGAGAATGGATGAGAAAAAATACATTTTCCCTTCACCCTCCTGAACTGACAGAGTTCAGGAGGGTGCAGGTGCTCACTACACCGTGGGGGGAATGCGGAAGTATTACTTCCGCATTCTCCCTTCAGCCTCCCGGCTCGGCAATCACGTGATAGCTGGGGTCAGGTGGCACCCAGCGGTCACATGATCGCCGGGCAGAATGCGGAATTAATACTCAGGCTCCTGGCTCCGCATTCATGTGACAGCTGGGGGTCAGGTGACACCGGCGGTCGCATGATCGCCGGCCGGAATCTCTGTGCATTACTTAGTGTTAATTGAGCGCTTTGTAATGTGTAAAGGAGAAGGCAGAAAGGGTTAAAAATCCTTTGTGTATATGTTTTGCTGTCTTACCCTCTGCCGCTCTAAAAGCTTCTGTCAGGGCCTTCACTTCCACCTCCTGTGACGACAGATGAAATCGGTTCTGCTTTTGTCACCTCATTCTGTGTGACTACTGCATGCCGCTGTACTTGCCATTTTCCTGGTATCCTGAGCCATCTGCAAAACAAAACTCAAAATCTGGGTTAGCTATTGGTTCATCTTTTACATATTCAAACCCCTCAGTTTCTTGTGACATGGGGGTAATGCAGTAAGGTGACAGGAGTGCATTCTGTTATTTCAATTGCTTTAGTAATCTAAAATACAAAATATTCTCAATCTTCCTCCCCCCTGCTAAATCCAGCGGAAGACTGAAGCGCGGTATAACTCAATCCAGCCACACTGCTCCTGCCGGATTTACAATTACACCACACCTCAATCCAACGTGTGTTTGTGTGTGTGTGTGTGTGTGGGGGGGGGGGGGGGGGAGGTGGAAGAAGTAACTAATACCACAATACTGCCCTTTTACATACTTACTGGGCATGTCCCTGACATAAAAAAAGTCCTTTACATTGTCATCTCGTGTTAATTACTTTACATAGTTTTGTATCAACTGCAAATGTTGATATCTCCAGTAGAACCCCTGCACGTCAATAATAAATGTATTAAAAAGAATAGGGCCATGAAAATTTACCAATTTTTACCTGTATTTATGTTTGCATCTGTATATGCTGCGTGTGCTTTACCAATTCTGTGTCACCCGTGTTCATCACATGCAAAAAAAAGCTGAAAAATGCTTAATTTTTTTATAGCATCTCTTAGCAATGATCTGTGTGTCATCCAATTTCTGGTGCACCCATTAACGTGAATGAGCTACTGGCATCCTATAAATCAGATCAGAATGGGGCATTTAAAAAAAATGCAAGTCTAAATAGCCCCATTGACAGTTATGTGTGCTGTTCTTGTGCAGTCAGTAGAACAGACACAGCACATACACTAATTATGTTTGTGTGAATAAGCCCTAAAGGGAAAAACCTTGTGAAAGAGGCTTAATTCATGCATATTACACAAAGCCATTGAAAGCTTTTTAGTCACACTAAATAAAAGTCTAATTTGTAATAAACATTTTTCCCCCATTTATGGAACTCCTTGTAAATTATGTTGTATTTTCAAAATATTTTACAATGATTTAGAGCGTGAACAACTTTTAATATTTTCCTATCTTTTTGCAAAATGTTTTTACTTCTTCCTGAATCCTTCTGGATAGTTAATCAGAGTTTTATTTTGAAAGAGTTACTTATTGTGCAGTCCAGCCCCTATGCAATGCAATTTACCGGAAAAGGAGGAACACAAGGAGATTGCAGCATAGCAGTATAGTTTCCTGCCCCACTACAGACAGCATCTCACTGAGAAGTTTAGCCAGGTATATGCATATTTCCATTGTATTCTGCACAGTGTTGAATGCTTGACATCTCTCTCTTCTCTACATAATGTCATTTTAGCTCGGTAATGTGTGTGCCAGCGTTACATCATTTTATGTACACTACTTGTACTGTGTATGCTTCAGAAAGCATGGTGGGATCATTTAAACAGTTCTTTTAAAGCCCGTATATGTGACAGAAAGATACGTTAACTATCTTCTAGTGGGCTGAAAATGAATGAAAGGTGATCTGCTTTTTCTTGTCTGCAAATAGTGAACGATTCCATCCAAAGCTCTCTATATATAGCTTGACATGCTTCGTAATTGAATCCTGAGAAATTCCTTTAAACAAGCAACGTTGTATAGTCAGCTGCTAAAATGGCATAATACGTTTCCTTAAGAAGAGACCTCACATCTCAAAAGTTTGCATGTATAATCCAGTATTTTAAGAACATTATAGTGTAAATATTTTGCTATGATAGATTTATTTAAACAGGATTGTAATCAATAGAGTCAGGGTTGGGCAAACCATATGTGTAACATCTGCAGCTGCACAGGGGCACAAGTAAGGGAGAAAAGGGCACGGACATCTTACAAGTAGCCCGGTACTCTCTATGAGATTGCATGTACAGGACAAAGTTAGTCAATTTCATAGCTCACAATTACTGGTGCTTTGTTAGAAAGGCTAAGGTATATGCTTTATGTTCTTATTTTAAAGCATAGGGTCCACATACTGTTATTACATAGGGGACCCATTGCTGTCTGTGTCTGCCCCTGACTGGAGTGCCCCTTATCTATATATATAAAGCTGAAAGCCCTCACTGACTCACTGACTGACTGACTCACTGACTGACTCGCCAAAAGTTCTCCAACTTCCCAATGTCGTAGAAACATGAAATTTGGCGCAAGCATAGATTATCTCCAAAATAGGAAAAGAAATTGGGTCCCAACTCGATTATTCAATTCTAGCGCAAAAGAATTGGCATCGAAATTTAACGTCCATAATCTAAATCACTCACTTCCCAATGTCATAGAAACGGGAAATTTGGCACGAGCATTGATTATGTCATAAATAGGAAAAGCGAATGGGTCCCAACTCAATTATTCAATTCTATTTGCAAAAGAATTAGCGTCCAAATTTCACGTACGGAATCTAATTTTCTCACTTTCTGGTGTCACAGAAACATGAAATTTGGCACGAGCATTGATTATGTCATAAATAGGAAAAGTTAATAGGTCCCAACTTGATTATTTAATTCTAGCGCAAAAGAATTGGCGTCGAAATTTTACGTGCGGAATGTAATTTCTTCACTTTCCAGTGTCATAGAAACAGGAAATTTGGCACGAGCATTGATTATGTCATAAATAGTAAAAGCTAATGGGTCCCAACTCCATTATTCAATTCTATGCGCAAAAGAATTAGCGTCCAAATTTTACGTACGGAATCTAATTTTCTCACATTCCGGTGTCATAGAAACGGGAAATTTGGCACGAGCATTGATTATGTCATAAATAGGAAAAGCTAATGGGTCCCAACTCCATTATTCAATTCTATGCGGAAAAGATTTAGCGTCCAAATTTTACGTGCGGAATGTAATTTTCCCACTTTCCGGTGTCATAGAAACGGGAAATTTGGCACGAGCATTGATTATGTCATAAATAGGAAAAGCGAATGGGTCCCAACTCGATTATTCAATTCTAGCGCAAAAGAATTGGCGTCGAAATTTTACGTGCGGAATGTAATTTTCTCACTTTCCGGTGTCATAGAAACGTGAAATTTGGCACGAGCATTGATTATGTCATAAGTAGGAAAAGCTAATGGGTCCCAACTCGATTATTCAATTCTATGCGCAAAAGAATTAGCATCCAAATTTTACGTGCGGAATGTAATTTTCTCACTTTCCGGTGTCATAGAAACGGTAATTTGGCACGAGCATTGATTATGTCATAAATAGGAAAAGTTAATAGGTCCCAACTCCATTATTCAATTCAAGCGCAAAAGAATTGGCGTCGAAATTTTACGTGCGGAATGTAATTTTTTCACTTTCCGGTGTCATAGAAACAGGAAATTTGGCACGAGCATTGATTATGTCATAAATAGTAAAAGCTAATGGGTCCCAACTCCATTATTCAATTCTATGCGCAAAAAATTAGCGTCCAAATTTTACGTACGGAATCTATTTTTCTCACTTTCCGGTGTCATAGAAACGGGAAATTTGGCACGAGCATTGATTATGTCATAAATAGGAAAAGCTAATGGGTCCCAACTCCATTATTCAATTCTATGCACAAAAGAATTAGCGTCCAAATTTTACGTGCGGAATGTAATTTTTTCACTTTCCGGTGTCATAGAAACAGGAAATTTGGCACGAGCATTGATTATGTCATAAATAGTAAAAGCTAATGGGTCCCAACTCCATTATTCAATTCTAATCGCAAAAGAATTAGCGTCCAAATTTTACGTACGGAATCTAATTTTCTCACTTTCCGGTGTCATAGAAACGGAAAATTTGGCACGAGCATTGATTATGTCATAAATAGGAAAAGCTAATGGGTCCCAACTCGATTATTCAATTCTATGCGCAAAAGAATTAGCGTCCAAATTTTACGTGCGGAATGTAATTTTCTCACTTTCCGGTGTCATAGAAACGGGAAGTTTGGCACGAGCATTGATTATGTCATAAATAGGGAAAGCTAATGGGTCCTAACTCCATTATTCAATTCTATGCGCAAAAGAATTAGCGTCCAAATTTTACGTACATAATCTAAATCTCTCACTTCCCAATGTCATAGAAACATGAAATTTGGCACAAGCATTGATTGTGTCATAAATATGAAAAGTTAATGGGTCCCAACTCGATTATTCAATTCTAAGCGCAAAAGAATTAGTGTCCAAATTTTATGTACGTAATCTAATTCTCTCACTTCCTGATGTCATTTTATATGAAGGAAACGTCGCATGGTTACCTCCACGTGGTGTTTCCTGGGTAACGCAGAGAACTATGCAAAATGGTGAACATATGTTTTTCCTCAGTATCTCTAAAGTAACCACGACTTCATAAGATTTTCCGTGTGAAGACCAGATAAACACCAGTACCAAATTAACTCGGGCGAAGCCGGGTATATCAGCTAGTTGTTTAATATATCTTTGTGTTAATAAAGCATATAAACATCTTAATTATTGCATTTTAAAATAGCATTCTTAATACTGTGCAGTACATATAAAGCCATTTCAAATACAGCGCAATATTTACATTTTTTGCATATATAAATTCAGGTAAAGAAACAGTAATATTCTACATTAAAAATACATCGAAAACTACAGTCCATTTGGAATGCATCCAAACCTGGAAGTTTCAACTTGGTCATTACCACTGCCTTAATAAGTCATTTCTCTAGAAAGAGGAGACTAAAATAGAAAGGGGAAGCAGCAGCATTTAAGCTGAGTGTAATTACAGAAGTGTACAAACTAATACATTTTTAAGGGGGCATGCCAGCATTGACTAACCTCTTATACGATTGCACTTGGACTGAACCATTTTTTTGTGCAATTGAACTGTTTGATGCACCAGTGAGCCTAACTAGACATTCATGTTGTATTTAAAGGTTAGGGTTCGCTCACATTTGTATTAGGGCTTTTTGCCTCTGTTCTGTTTTTGGCCAAGAATTAAACTGGAGTTAAATATTTACATATTTTTTCTCATTTACTTTAATTGGGTTTTCATACAAATGAAAATCTTTCAATTTGCTTCCTTTCGGTCATGTCTTTATTATTTTTTTTACCAGAACAAGTAGCACTGCAGACTGCGCTATTTGTTCTGCTACAAAAATTGAATCATAACGGATTGGAAGCAAACGGAAGGCTTTATATTTTCTTGAAAACCTATTGAAATCAATGGGGAAAAAAAATCAGAAGTGTCTAATTCTATTTTTCTGTTCCAGAAACAGAACAGCGAGCCTAAAAGCCCAAATACAGATATTAACTAGCCTTTATGTCGATATATTGATAGGATACTTTTATTTGCAGATACTGTGCCTTTAAAAGTGGTTCCACTGAACTGTGCTGTGTCCATCTCCATTTCAGTGCCATCCTCTAGTTGGCTAACATGTCAGGGTTAAGTGTGTCACATTAAAAATTTACCCTCTTACACATTGAAAACTCATGCATAGAAGGTCTATATAATGTGCACGTTTTTAAATAGTTTGGGCAACTGTTATTAAGTGTCATCTATGTATTTTTTTTAATTAGTAAGAAATTAACACAATCACCACAGAAAACAGTTAAGAAATGTTTCTGAAAATTGTAACACTTTTCCTAATGAACAAGACGCGGACACTGCACCAGTCCTGACCCAGTACACAGCAGCACATCTCAATGGAATTCACTTCTCTGCACAATGCTTAGCTGCGAGTGTGCCGCAAAATGCTGAACGGGCAGAATCCCCAAGTTCGAAGGATCAATGTTAGTCTAATTGATCATATCCTCTTCTATCAGTGAGCTTTACTATGTCCTAAAACTATGCTGTAATTTTCTATAATAGGAAAATCCCTTAAAAGGTAATTTCACAAAGGCGAGCGCTATATCGGGTCGTAAAAGTTGGCCCGATATTGCGCTCTGGAATGTGCAATTTCCCCAAGAATGCGAGGCGTGTGTGTCAAAAAAGCCTTGCATCACTTCAGGGAAGTAGTGATCCTCAAGGACTGGCAAGTGCTTCCCATTGTTTTTAATGGGAAATATTGCATCGCATTCACGTGCACCTTGTACACTGTGCAATGATTTTGTGGCGTTCTGAGGGAATGCCCAAGCATACTATATGGCGCAATTTTTTCCCACACTACGTCTCGCAACACACAAATATCTCCTGATTTTCTTGGTCGTGTTAAAGTGGCATCAACATTAAAGTTTTAGCTTTATACAGCTACTAAGGGGGAAATATTATACTCAGAAAAGATATATAATCACAAACTCCCCTGCCTTCAGACATTATGAGTCCATCGTGATGAAACCGGCAGATGGAGATCCAAGCCACTCCAGAAATAAACCAATAGCACCTCAAAAATTGACTAGCAATTCTCCAGCATTCCAAGAAAAAGTTTTTTATTCACTTCCAATTCTGACCCAGACCTTGTTTCTGGGTTATGCTTCTGCCTTGCCCTTCAGATTTGTTGACTGGTTCCCGTTTCACTCCTGATATCAACTCCTGACTTGCCCCTGGGAATCCCACTTGTGTGGGTGCCTCACCTGTAGGATGAATTAGTGGTTTGGCCAATTTAACTTCTACGAGCAGTACAGCCACTTCAATGTGGCACACAGTTTCAGAACATTGCATAACAATTTCAAATGCTTTAGCAATGTAATCAGTAGAACTCAAGAATACTGAATCTAGAAACTTGGCAACACTGTTTCAGTTTATTGGCCAGGTGGAATCAATTATACTTTCTCTTTACCTATGAAAATGCAGCCAATGAAGCTGAGAAAAAAAAAACAATACTCAACACGGTGCCTGCTAGGTGAGTATTGCCATTTTTTTAGGTAAGCAGCTAGCACTTGTGTTTAGCGCTATTCAAAAACACGGTACAAAGTTGTGCCGCATTTTTAGCAGCGCTAAAAACACTGCCCATTAATTTCAATGCGCAACGCAGGGCTGAAAATGGCTAAAAACAGAACATCCATCGCTTTGAAAGCACAGTGTTGAAAACTCTGCATTTTTATGGTCATAGATCTGGTGTTCTGAGGATAGCTTCCCTTCCCCAGTCAAACTGGCGAATGGCAAATCTCGATCAACAGCCTAATTGTCCAAAGCAACCTTGCTGTGTCCTGGCGCACCATCCTGAACAATGGGGTGCGGCAGCTTGCCTACAAGCTCCAGAACTGAGGAAAATCTCTTCCAGTTATCACTGGGTGTAGTAAGTTGCTCACCACCCCAACCTTGTGTACACAAACCCCACAGTCCGTGCTTATAGTCATGTTGGCAACCAGATAGCCTTTAGTGTCCCCATGGATGCATATCACTTCCAACTTTTCTCCTTGTACCACCACATGCGAAAGAGAGGTAGTGATTAAAGTCACCAGGCTCCCTGAGTCCAACAATGCTGCCGCCCTTGCCCCATTTACTGTTACCTTATACATTTGTGGCTGCGGGTCTTGGGACAGAGATGCACTGCAGACAGGGTGCGCAAACCAGGAGCAGCGCCGGCCAAACGTACACTCCATTGGCTCGGCGCGGGTTGGGCAGTGGGCTGCAATATGCCCCAGAGCCTGGCACTCCCAGCAATCGGGGCGGCTTGGCTCCTCTTGGCAGGTACTGCTCCCTGTGGGTTCTTTGGCCTCTCTTCGACGTTGGTCGAGGACTCCCTCCTCCGGGCCTCCACCCCAGGATTGGCACCACGATGAATGGACCTTGTAGTAGGAAACGTCTTCTCGGCTGTGAGGTATCTCTCCACAAGGGCCACCAACTCATCGGTATTCCAGGTGTCTCCCTGGGCAACCAACCTCTGCATGGGCCTAGGCAGGGACTGCACAAACCAGTCCATCATGACTTTCCACTATCTGCGCGAGTGAGAACGTCTCTGGCTGCAGCCATTTCTGGGCCAGATGTAGCAGGTCAAACATTTGGGACCTTGGCGGCTTCAGCTGGGAGTACTTCCAGCTGTGGACTCTGTTCTCGGACCGCCATGCTCACTCCTAAGCAAGCCAGGAATTTGGGTTTTAGTTTGTTATACTCCAGGGCATCATGCTGGGTTAAATCGTAATAAGCTTTCTGGGATTCCCCAGTTAAATACGGGGCCAACACCTCAGTCCACTGCTCTAGAGGCAACTTTTCCCTTTCCGCCATCCATTCAAAAATGGCGAGGAAAGCTTCCACATCATCTTGCAGGGTCATTTTTTGCAAAGCCCCTCTTATTGTCTTCAAAACCTTGCTCCCGACATGTTGCCTGGGGAGAGCTACAGTCTCTTTAGTCTGAATGGCCTCAGTCAGTATGGCCAATTGTTTACCAGGAGTTGGTTTGTCTCCTGTTGCACTTGTTGCTGCTGAGCGATCGCCTACTGTTGCTGCACATTCATTTACACCAGCTGCTTCACCAATTCCTCCATAGCTGTCGTGGCAGTTTGCATTCTTACTGCGGCTTCCACCCAGGACATGTAACCGTGGGTCTTTTAATGCCAGCGCATCCTTCACCAATTGTAGCAGTGCAGGGGGAAACACACCAGGCCACGACCAAATGCTGAACGACTTTTCTTTTATTCAGGCTTGTAGAACATAACATAAAGTACTGGTAGTCTCCAGATAACAAAAAGATATAAGGAAAGTCCTTTTAAATCAGCAGTCCAGTATTAGCAAACACAGTCTTTAAATTCCAGTAGGGCAAAGTTCCAGCAAACCTTCCCTGCAGCGTGGTGCAGTGTCTCCAGCTCAGTACTCTGTCAGCCTCTGCTGTTCACACAGGACAGCTGCACCAATTTATCCCCCCCCACACACACCTGTCCTGCTCAGGTGGAATTCTGTACCGGAGCGAGGAGCGGACCGGATCTACATAAAGGATGCTAGTAACCTCCGTGATATATATCGTCCGTCCCTCACTTCACCTCTCACCCTGCTACATTACTTAATTTGAGTGTGCTGATCTGAAATTAGTTTTTCTCTTTGAGCTACAGTTTTTTTGCAATTCAAGATTTTAGGTTTTCATCTTAATGTAAAATGTTCAACATTTAGTTTAACATAATGAAGTAAAAGGTCTTGGGCATTATCCTGGTGAAAATATAATAATTTAAAAAATACAGTAAATTCCTTAAAACATATGACGGTATCATTTGTCTACAATTTTGAAATAGAACCAATTAAAAACACTTATTTCAAGCATAAAATTTGCGCTAAACTCATTTAGACTCTATTCAGGCAAGAATTTGCGTTTGTAGCTCTTGTGTTTGTGTACTTGCTGAGGACAATCTCGTTTGATGCTCCAGCAGTAGTCTGCCATCATATTCCTCTCCCATTGCCGCTGATAACACTCTTCCATCATCTTCAGATCTTGATGAAAGCGTTCTCCCTGCTCATCACTAACAGCTCCAAGGTTTTCGGGAAACTTAACAAGGTGACAGTTCAGGAAGTGAATCTTAACGCTCATGTTACATCCAATGTTGTGAAAAGTCAACAGCATCCTTTGAACCAGAAGTACATAGTTTTCTGCTTTTTTGTTGCTAAGAAAGTTCTTTGTAACTGCCACAAAAGACAGCCTTGCTGCTATGAGGGTTCGAATTTGAGGTCCACCGAACACACCTGCTTTTATCTTCTTGAAAGACAAAGCGGGAAAAGCAGAAATATGTTGAAAGCACTCAATTTCTCTATTCAAAGCCTTAACAAACTGCTTCATTAAGCCAAGTTTGATGTGAAGCGGGGGGAAAACGATCCTGTCTCAACTAACTCATTCACAGTATCCTGTCTCGACAGTTCATTCACAATATTTGGCATCCCTACTTCCAGAGCTTCATGTTTCGGCCACTCCTATGTTCAGCTTGGCTGTCCCACAAACACAGAAAGCAAGGATACTTTGTGAAACCCCTGTTGTCCAAGGAGGGAATTTACCATTTTAAGATCCACACAAATGATCCAGTTATGGTCCTGATACTTCACTAAGTCGAGGACAATTTTTATGTCATTATCTTCTCGCAGATGAACTGAATGACCAATTGGAACCGCTGCATAAATATTCCTGTTGTGTAAGAGAACACATTTCAGACTGTTTAGAGCCATCATGAAATAGCTGCCATTCTGTTGGACTGTAAGTGGTAACACCTAACTGGCTGAGAAGACTACTGATATCATGACAGTAAACAAAGTGTGTGTCTTCGGAAAAGAAGTCCACAAAAATGTGTTCACGCTTCCTGAAATGGGATACTTTAGCTGGCCGGTGAAGTATATTCTTTTCTTGAAGCCTGGTGGCTAATAACTCAGCTGCTTTCTTTGATAGGCCCAAATCCCTTACTAAGCCATTCAATTCCGGTTTGCTAAACTGCTGAGGGGTTAATGACTGCTTGGCATCAGAAGATCTTTCAGATTCTACAGCCATTTCCTCATGCATCTTATCTAAATCCCCTTGATCACCATGTTCACTTTCTTCGTATATAGAAGAGACAAAACCATTCAAAACTGGAACTGGGAGTGTCAGTGTTGGATAGGTCGTATTGCTGAAGAAATATTAGGATATGTGATCATACGCAGTTTTTTCTTGCCGATGCCCTTTGTATTGGTAAGGCAGAAATAACAGTCACTGCTGTGGTCTTTAGGTTCATGCCACACCATGGTAATACCAAAAGGCATGCCTTTGTGGGGTTTTTTTGTCCAGTCACGAAGCATTTCCTCACAATTATGACACATATGAGGAGCCCAATTCTTAGCGTGCTCGCCAAGGGGAACTTGAAACCAATATATGCACATGTCACAAATGATGAAATATTGTGACTTTGACGTTGAAATGTGTAGCAGCCACATATATAACAGAAGGTATAAGGATTATTCTTACATTTATGCCTACTCAAAGAAGCGAAAAAACAAAGTAACAGGGTGTCTATCAGATAATTTTTCACATTTAAAAACTACAATTATGTAAAAGTAATGTCTGTAAAACATTACCTTGCAGTTATGTTCAATCTAAGAGTCATTGCCCTTTAACTACAAATTAAAAACCAATGAGCGCCATTAGGGCCTCGTGCACACGGGCAACACGGCATCGCCGCGGGAAAATCGCAGCGATATTGCATTGCTGGTCCATCCGATATCGCTGCGTCTTTTCATGGCAATACTGCAACTTTCTGGCACCACATTTGAGGATTGTAGGGGGTGGGGCTTGAAATATAAGACCTACCCTGAAAATCCGAGTCAGAGCCGGGGACCGCACACGTCCTACCCACATCCAGAATTGCGGGTCCTTCCTCGGTTCTGGTATCTGCGGTGGTCTATGCCACTTCCTCTAAACCCTCCCCCTCCTCCTCCTACGCAACCTGGTCTGACTGAGCAGACCGACATCTGGCATTCGCCGCTGAGCCTCCAACCGGGCATGGTCGTGTGTGACAACGGCCGTAACCTGGTGGCGGCTCGGCAGCCTCACACACGTGCCATGCCTGGCCCACATCTTCAATCTGGTGGTTTAGCGGCTTCTGAAAAACCACTCGCACTTGTCAGACCTGCTCGGCAAGGTGCGCCACGCCTGCGCACATTTCCGCAAGTCCACCACGGACGCTGCCACCCTGCAACATCGGTTTAATCTGACAGATCACCGGCTGCTGTGCAACATGCCCATGCGGTGGAATTCGATGCTCCACATGTTGGCCAGGCTCTATGAGCAGCATAGAGCCATAGTGGAATACCAACTCCAACATGGGCGACGTAGTGGGAGTCAGCCTCCCCAATTCTTTACTGAGGAGTGGGCCTGGATGGCAGACATCTGCCAGGTCCCCAGAAACTTTGAGGAGTCTACCCAGATGGTGAGCGGCGGTGCTGCAATCATTAGCATCACCATTCCTCTGCTATGCCTGCTGAGAAGTTCGCTGCAAAGCATAAAGGCTGACGCTTTGCGGTCGGAACAGGAGACGGGGGAAGAGAGTATGTCGCTTGATAGTCAGAGCACCCTCATGTCTATATCTCAGCGTGTTTTGGAGGAGGAAGAGGAAAAGGAGGGGGAGGAGCAGGAGGAGGGGGAAGAGACAGCTGGGCGCACTGCAGAGGGTACCCATGCTGCTTGCCTCCCATCTGTTCAGCGTGTATGGCCTGTGGACGAGGAGGAAGAGGAGGAGGAGGAGGATCCTGAAAGTGATCTTCCTAGTGAGGACAGCCATGTCTTGCGTACTGGCACCCTGGCACACATGGCTGACTTCATGTTAGGATGCCTTTATCGTGACCCTCGCGTTAGACGCATTCTGGCCACTACGGATTACTGGGTGTGCACCCTTCTCAACCCATGGTATAAGGAGAACCTTTCCACTCTCATTCCCGAAGAGGAAAGGGGTTCAAGAGTGATGCAATACCACAGGGCCCTGGTGGACAAACTGATGGTAAACTTCCCATCTGACAGCGCTAGCGGCAGAAGGCGCAGTTCCGAGGGCCAAGTAGCAGGGGAGGCGTGGAGATCAGGCAGCATGTTCAGCGCAGGCAGGGGAACACTCTCCAAGGCCTTTGCCAGCTTTATGACTCCCCAGCAAGACTGCGTCACCACTCCCCAGTCAAGGCTGAGTCGGAGGGAGCACTGTAAAAAGACGGTGAGGGAGTACGTAGCCAATCGTACCACCGTCCTCCGTGATGCCTCAGCTCTATACAACTATTGGGTGTCAAAGCTGGACACGTGGCACGAACTTGCGCTGTATGCCCTGGAGGTGCTGGCTTGCCCTGCTGCTAGCGTCTTGTCAGAGAGGGTGTTTAGTGCAGGTGGGGGAATCATCACAGACAAGTGTACCCGCCTGTCAACTGCCAGTGCCGACATGCTTACACTCATAAAGATGAACAAAGCCTGGATTTCCCCAGACTTCTCTTCTCCATCAGTGGACAGCAGCGGAACCTAAAGAATCTTTTCGCTGCAACCGCAGATAAAAGCACTCTTCTGTATCATCGGGAAAACGGGGCATTTGTCTTTGTCAATCTGTCTCTGACATTAGTCCTCTAGAAACAACATGTCATCGCGCTGAACGGCCAATTTTTCTGCGGCCCGAAAGGCTCATCTACATCTACCAAAGTTTTTACCATTTTTCTAAGTTTCAAAAGCATTGAGACTGTTACATGAACCAATTTTTTCAACAGGGCTGGCTCCAGGCTCTGTTACAAATTAAGCAACAGTGAGCTATATTTTTAAAAAATGTTTATGGGTTTCACCTGCCCTCTCAGTTAATACATTTTTCAGAGGTACACTTGTACTCTTGGTACACTAATTTTTGGGGCCCACGCCTACACTCCTATCCAACTAATTTTTCCGGCCTTTGCCGACGCTCATGGTATCCCAATGTTTCTGAGGTTGGCCTATACTATTACTACAGAAATTTTACTGGGGTCTGCCTGCTTGCCTATACTTCTGCTACGAGAAAGTTATAGGGGTCTTCCTATACTGCTGCCACTTACATGTTACAGGGGTCTGCCTATACTGCTGCCACTTGAATGTTACAGGGGTTTGCCTATACTTCTGCTACAGAAATGTTACTGGGATCTGTCAATAGTGTTACTACTGAAATGATACAGGGGTCTGCGTATACTTCTGCTACAAAAATGTTACTGGGGTCTGCCTATACTTCAACAACAGAAATGGTGGTGGGGTCTGCCTATACTGCTGCAACAGAAAGGATACTGTGGTCTGCCTATACTGCTGCTACATAACTGTTACTGGGGTCTGCCTATACTTCTGCCACATAAATGTTACAGAGGTCTGCCTATACTGCTGCTACAGAAATGATACTGGGGTCTGCCTATACTGCTGCTACATAACTGTTACTGGGGTCTGCCTATACTTCTGCCACATAACTGTTACTGGGGTCTGCCTATACTGCTGCTACAGAAATGATACTGGGGTCTGCCATACTGCTGCTACATAACTGTTACTGGGGTCTGCCTATACTTCTGCCACATAAATGTTACAGGGGTCTGCCTATACTGCTGCCACTAAAATGTTACAAGAGTCTGCGTATACTTCTGCTACAAAAATGCTACAGGGGTCTGCCTATGCTTCTGCTACAGAAATGTTACAGGGGTCTGCTTATACTGCGGAGACAGACATGTTACTGGGGTCTGCCTTAACTTCTACAGAAATGGTACTGGAGTTTGCCTATACTACTGCTACAAAAATGTTACAGGGGTCTGCCTATGCTTCTGCTACATAAATGTTTCAGGGGTCTGCCTATACTGCTGCTACAGAAACGTTACTGGGGTCTGCCTATACTGTTACTACAGAAATGTTACTCGGCTCTGTCTATACTGTTACAACAGAAATGTTACTGGCGTCTGTCTGTACGGTTACTACTGAAATGTTACAAATACTGGGCTCTGCCTGTACTGCTGCTACTGAAATGTTACATGGGTCTGCATATACTGCTGCTAGATTAATGTTTCAGGGGTCTGCTTATACTACTGCTACAGAAATTTTACAGGGGTCTGTCTATACTGCTGCTACAGAAACGTTACTGGGGTCTGTCTATACTGTTACTACAGAAATGGTACTGGGGTCTCCCTAGACTTCTGCAACATAACTGTTACTGGGGTCAGCTTATACCTTTGCTACAGGAATATTACAGGGGTCTGTGTATACTATGGGTGCACTAAGTATTCCCATCGGGTGTTCTACCTATCTGGCCCCCCATAAAACCCAGAATGTCTAGGGCATGGCGTGTGGGCTGCAGCCAACATGTATTTCCTCTCACGTAACCTCAGCTATCTGGGGCACTGCAATGGGATTTCTTTCTGTACCGTCTGTGTGTTCCTGCTAGCCACCCATGCTGTGGGTGCACACAGACTTGCCATAGCGGAGTTGTACCTGCCTGGCACTTTCAAAAAACCTAGAATGTCTAGGGCATGGCGTGTGGGCCGCAGCCAACATAAATTTCCTCTCACGTAACCTCAGCTATCACGGACACTGCAATGGGATTTCTTTCTGTACCATCTGTGTGTTCCTGCTAGCCACCCATGCTGCGGGTGCACACAGACTTGCCATAGCGGAGTTGTACCTGCCTGGCACTTAAAAAAAAACCAGAATGTCTAGGGCACGGCGTGTGGGCCGCAGCCAACATGTATTTTCTCTCACGTAACCTCAGCTATCCGGGGCACTGCAATAGGACTTCTTTCTGTACCGTCTGTGTGTTCCAGCTAGCCATCCATGCTGCGGGTGCACACAGACTTGCCTTAGCAGAGTTGTACCTACCTGGCACTTTAAAAACAAACCCAGAATGTCTAGGGCATGGTGTGTGGGCCGCAGCCAACATGTATTTCCTCTCACGTAACCTCAGCTATCCGGGGCACTGCAATAGGACTTCTTTCTGTACCGTCCGTGTGTTCCTGCTAGTCACCCATGCTGCGGGTGCACACAGACTTGCCATAGCGGAGTTGTACCTGCCTGGCACTTTTAAAAAAAACAGAATGTCTAGGGGATGGCTTGTGGGCCGCAGCCAACATGTATTTCCTCTCACGTAACCTCAGCTATCCAGGGCACTGCAATGGGATTTCTTGCTGAACCGTCTGTGTGTTCCTGCTAGCCACTCATGCTGCGGGTGCACACAGACTTGCCATAGCGGAGTTGTACCTGTCTGTCCCCAAAACACTGACAGACTTGCGTAGGGTGCAGAGTGCAGATGGTTTACCCCTTGCGTTGTCGATGAGGTATCTGACACCCAAACAGAATGAGTAGTGTGTGGACACATGGAGTCCCCATTGCTATGTCACTCGCAGCACCTTGGGCCACACAAGGTGTTTGCTGGGACAGAGGCTGACCCAGGGCCCGCTCACATACTTACCACACCGAGTATTGCTGCATTGTGGAGATGTGTAGAAGTGCTGGGCTGGCAGCGGAGTCCCCTTTATGCCCACGTTTGCAGCTCCTGACGGAGGTGGCAAAGGATTGGAATGAAGATGAAACGTCAATCTATTATCAATTCTCAACAGCATTGTGGGCTATCGCCCACACTTTAAAAGAGGGTCGCTGCCTGGCCCTGCCAACCCTCTGCAGTGTGTGCCTCCGGTTCCTCCTCATGGCAGACGCACTTATAAATAGACATGAGGGTAGTGTGGCTATGAGGCCAGCGTGTGGCATGAGTGCAGCTGAGGGCTGCGCAGGGGCACTTTTGTGTGCGCTGCGGACGCAGGGTCGTGCGGACAGGTTGGGCAGCATGTACCCAGGAGAAGAGGCAGCAGTGTGTCCCTCAGGCAGTGATTGTGCTTGGTTGGAGGTAGCGTGGTGCTTAGCTAAGGTGTGCCTTGCTAATGAGGGTTTGTCTGAAGTAAAAATTGTTAGGGGGGGGGCCCACTCTTGCCGCTATTGTGGCTTAATAGTGAGACCTAGGAACCTGAGAAGCAGGCCTGCATGTTGCCCCTCGCCTGCCCTATCCGTTTCTGTGTCGTTTCCATCACATTCGTAGGTTTTGCAGATTTGCACAAATGAAAACCTTAGCAAGCATCGGTCATATACAAAAATGCTCGAGTCGCCCATTGACTTCAATCGGGTTCGTTACTCGAAACGAACTCTCGAGCATCGCGGAAAGCTCGACTCAAGCAACAAGCACCCGAGCATTTTGGTGCTCGCTCATCTCTAGTTAGCACTGTTTATTTGTCACTGTGGTAATGTCATGCTATATTATATATAGTTGATGTCATGATGACTAAGTGTGAGGCTAGAAGAAGTATGTAGTCACGTAAAACGACTGACATCTATTGCACTTGGTTGCCCCTGCCCCGTGTATGTTGCTCATGAAATAAAGTAACTGCAGTTTTATATTAGTGATAAGTGTTGCTATTTACTCCTTGATGTTCATTAAAGATTTTTACAATAAAAAAACACTAAAAATTTTATCTTGAAAAATAAAAAACAAAAAGATTTGATATTGCTGCATCCATAGTCCAGTCTATTAAAATAACGTTCAGTGAATGCCATAAAAAATACACAATGCTAGATTTACGCTTTTTTAAATTGAAGAAAAAACAAAAACAAAAAATCCAAAAATGACTAGTCATTCATGTGAGATACGCTCTTGTCTGCTGCAGCAGGGCAGCCTAGGTTGCCAGGAAATCAAGTTACCTGGCAGTCGGGGCAGAGTGAAAAGTGTAGTACTGATGCAGCATAGCGGCAACACATTATTGCTGATTGGCTGTACACCTTGTGGGGGGAAGAGGTGATATAAAGAGGGGGAGGCTCTCTGGGTTGGGAATTTTATCTGGAACCTGCCCATAGTTAAAAGAAAAGGTCTGGAATAGGGCTGCTACCATGTGATTGCCCTGGGATTCATCTCAGTGACTGTATCACAAGGCTTACTTGGGAACATGTAGACTCTAGGTTGATAATGGACTTTTATCAACATGGTCTAATCTGGGGAGCAAAATCTAAAGTTATGTTCACATGGTGGAATCCAACGGCAATCTTTCCATGCAGATTCTGCCCCTAAACCATGGCAGGAATTCATGGTTAAGTTGTGTACTTCTGCCGTGGAGCCCCCACACAAATCTAATTAGCCTGTGTGATTGGGCAAAATATTAATGTGGAATCTGTGTTTGAAATTCCGCATGCAGAAATGACAAATCCGTGGTGATTTGCTATTCAAATGAATGGAATGAAGATTTGGTGTAGATTTTGGTGTGGAATCCATGTCAAAATTGGCCATATGAACATATTGTAAGGGATTCCTGTGCATTCACATTTAACTTCAAAGTGGAGAGGTGGTCTTTTTCTGTTGGAATTCCCAAGATGGCTTCCCACAGAATAGGTACCATTAGCAACGCTTGACTTATGTAAAGGAAACTCTAATACATGGTACCAAAGCTGCATATCAAAGCATAGGGCAGGTGGAATTCAGTCATACATGGTAGACAGGCAGAGATCAGAATGGGCAGTAGACAATAAAAGAAAAAGATCAGGTCGAAGCAAGTCAAGTGTCTTAATACTCAGGGGCAGGAGGATGTGGGAATGGTCCTTGTGAGTAATGTGTATTTGCTGGCAAGAAAGTGCATTTACATGCATTTGCCCTTTAAGGATGTAGAAGTCAGTGTGCATGTAAGGCAACCGCAGGTGACATGTCTGGGATAAAGGGCATGGGCTCACAGGGTAGTGACAAACAGCAGTGGAACCCCAGGACATTGGTGAGAAGATGACTCAGATTACAGGCTGTTAGTTTCTGTTCAAGTACAGCTTAAAACAGGGCATTAAACTGTTCTCCTTATCCTTATACAGGTGTCCCCTGAATTTCAGACATCATTTCTTCTGAATTAATATGTGCAGAGGTGGATTTGCCAAAGGTTCTACAGGAAGAAAACCCTTCAGCCCAGCCAGGTTACGGGCCGGTCTAGTCAGGCAGGTTGGTGTCAGCACCTGAGCAGATTCCTGGAACAACTGCATTGTAGTGGGCTCACTGCAGGGATGATGGCAGAGGGCAGATGGGCACAGACCTTTACTGATGGATGCTCTATCGTCGTCAAAGTCAGTTGTGTCTCCTAGGGAAACCCACAGTATGCATTGAGCCAAGAAGGGTACCTTCTTTGGTGGGTTTGGTGCATCTAAGACAAAGTAGGAAGGACCTCTGGAACAGTTTGTTATAGGCTGGTACATTTGTGAACCAGAGTAGCACTTTAGGGAGATTGGGCTCATGTGCTGGTGGACTCTGTGACAACTGAACATGAACTCCCATGGTGATTGAGATCTACAGGTCCAGGTTGAGAACATTCCTTTCCCCATTTTCTTGTTGTGCCTGAAATTGTAAACAAATAAAACCTTGTTTGGCTTTCTTCTTAAGGCTTCATGTCCACTGGGTAATTGTATTTAGTAAATCCGCGCGGGTGACCCGCACGCGTGATCTGCGCCCATAGGGATGCATTGGACACCCGCAGGTAAGTAAATACTTGCAGTTGTCATTTTTCCTTGCCACGCGGATCGCACGTGCAAGAAATCACCCGCAGCATGCTCCATTTCGGATGGCTCCCGCAGGTTTCCATTGAAACAGTCCGTATCCGCGGCACACGCGCAGCTGAATTTTTGCCTTGCCGCGGGAGAGCAGGAGTTAAAAAAAAAAGTGTGCATGGCGTGCCCAGCACATTCGCCGGGGCTGAAGAAAGACGATCCGGTCGTGAAGGAGGGCAGATCCGCAGCGTCCAGACAGGTAAGAAATCTTATTTTCAGGCCTCATGTCTGCGAGAAAGGAGGGACCTGCTGCTGGATTCTGCATGGAGAATCCGCGTGGGCCAGAATTTCCCAGTGGACATGAGGCCTAAGGCTGGGGTCACACGGGATGGAATTTCAGCAGAATTCTCGCGGAATGGCCACACCAAAAAAACGCAAGATTTCCGTGGGATAAGTGTAGCTTCAAAACCCACGGTCTTTAGGTTATGGAGCTGTTCACTGTCAGCATTCCTCTGTGGCTTTCTCTCCTCATAGAGAAGCCGCTACGGAAACGAGAAAAGAATTGACATGCTGCGGAATTAAATTCCGTGCCACATGTCAGTAATCGTGTGGCTTGGTCGCAATGTGCGGACGAGATTTTTGCAAAAGGTCATCCACTTTCCGGGGCAATTCCACCCCGTGTGAAACCAGACTTATTTAGAGCTCCATTGGTATGTACTGCGCCAATCATAAAGCTGCTCACAGCTTACCACCCTCGCACCGACCTTACATGTCTTTGTGGAGGTTGCACTGTCACTAGACCTTCTGTGCTTGCCATTGGGGACGTGTCCAGGGCACCGTATGATCCTGTTGGTATGCTCTGTTGGGTGTGCTATGGTGCACGGTGGATATTCATACAGTAGTTAACTTTTCCTTTGAACTCTGTTGCAACCAGGGGTTCTTTTTGGCTCTTTAGCCTTCCTCTTTAGACTCTGATTTCATTCATTCCTTGCAGTTTGCTTCTAGTTGTGTTCCCGTGAACTGCTTAACTAGGTCAACCTTGTGATATCCAGAATTGTCAAGCCTAAACTTGCTTGCTCTGCTACACAACCGTACAGCTTGGCTCTGCTGCATCATCACCAAGCCTTGTCTGCTCATCTGTGCTGCTAGCCCATGATCACAAGTCTGATTGCAGTTTAAGGATTCACTAAATAGCACCTACGGTAGGTATAGTTCGGCCCTTGACTAAGTTGTTTTAAGGGTTCATTACAAAACAGCTTCTTTCTTGAGGTGCTCTCTCCCTCCCATTCCTCTCCTTGTCCTTCCAAACAGAGCTGCCTGTAACAAGTTATAACAGCAAGTTCCAGCTTTTGTAACTTAGCTCAGTGCAAGCAGGAGAGAATGAAGGATCCTACACCTCCTATTAGCTAACAATGCCCTGCACCCACTCCACTATTTATTGCCCTATTTTATGTATCTAACTTTTAAGTCAAGTTCTTTATCCTCATAGGTATTATAAATATGTAACCTTTTAATGTTCTTTTTAACTATTAATGATGAAGGGACCTACTGTAAGTACCCTCAAACACTTGCTGTTAGTCATTTTAAATCATTCTAATTTTATTTGAATTCACTTACCATTTAAAAAATAATCCCTGGGGCACCTAAGATTAGGGCCATTATGTAAGAGTGTTAGAAACTATTGGTGTAGCCTATGACTCTTAGGCCTCGTTCACAAAAGCGTAATTTTAGTGCAGTATAAGCACGCAAAAAAGCACGCCTGCACTGCACTAAATATCACGTGAATGTTGCGTGAAAATGCCCATTCACTGGAGCAGCGTGTTGCTTAAAAAAAAAAAGCACAGCTTCTCCACGAAAAAAATCTTTCTGCACTATGGGGATATTCCTTGGGGATTCCCAGAGCAGGGAGAGAGAGAGAGAGCAGGTCTACAGGGGCATTAACCCAGAGCAGGGAGAGAGAGAGAGCGGGGCTATGGGGGCATTAACCCAGAGCAGGGAGAGAGAGAGTGCAGGGCTATGGGAGCATTAACCCAGAGCAGAGAGAGAGCGGGGCTATGGGGGTATTAACCCAGAGCAGAGAGAGAGCGGGGCTACGGGGGCATTAACCCAGAGCAGAGAGAGAGAGCGGGATTCCGGAGCATTAACCCATAGCAGAGAGCGGGGCTATGGGGCATTAACCCATAGCAGAGAGCGGGGCTATGGGGCATTAACCCATAGCAGAGAGCGGGGCTGCGGGGCATTAACCCATAGTAGAGAGCGGGGCTACGGGACATTAACCCATAGCAGAGAGCGGGGCTACGGGACATTAACCCATAGCAAAGAGCAGGGCTACGGGACATTAACCCATAGCAGAGAGTGGGGCTATGGGGACATTAACCCATAGCAGAGAGCGAGGCTACGGGGACATTAGCCCATAGCAGAGAGCGGGGCTACGGGGACGTTAACCCATAGCAGAGAGCAGGGCTACAGCACATTAACCCATAGCAGAGAGCGGGGCTACAGGACATTAACCCATAGCAGAGAGTGGGGCTGTGGGACATTAACCCATAGCAGAGAGTGGGGCTATGGGACATTAATCCATAGCAGAGAGTGGGGCTACGGGACATTAATCCATAGCAGAGAGTGGGGCTACGGGACATTAATCCATAGCAGGGAGAGAGAGCCATGCTACGGGGCATTAACCCATAGCAAGAAGAGAAAGCGTGGCCTACGGGGCATTTACCCATAGCAGGGAGAGAGAGTGAGGCTACGGGGCATTTATCCATAGCAGGGAAAGAGAGCGAGGCTGCAGGGCATTTATCCATAGCAGGGAGAGAGAGCGAGGCTACAGGGCATTTACCCATAGCAGGGAGAGGGAGCGAGGCTACAGGGCATTTACCCATAGCAGGGAGAGAGAGAGCGGGACTAAGGGGCATGTGAGCTGTCTTGTTTTTAGTGACATCCCTTTGCTACTAGTGACTGCAAAACCGCTGTATAATATTTTTTGCAAATTTTTAAGAGGAGCATCGTATTTTCTAGATGTGTGGCTGTATTCCCATGCAATTTGGGGAGCCGTGGCTGCATTAGGTATTTTCTGTAGGACAAATTAGTGAACCAGATTTTTACTCCCTTGACTTAAATGAGAGTTGGAATCAGCCATCACAATTCACATAGTTTTTGGTGATTTGGCTCGATCCCAACCCAAACAAATTATTTTACTAATGACTAGTTAACTTCACTGGCGATTCACAGTTTAGTAATATATTATG